>NW_027555514.1:235657881-236185381 GCF_003287225.1 Phascolarctos cinereus | reverse complement strand
GCCTAGTAAGTATCTGAGACTGGATCTGAACTCAGAGTTTCCTGACTCCAGGCCCAGTTTTCCATCTACCCTAGAACATCTTGCCTTGTCCAGGCAGGGTCTTAAGGATCAGGCAAAGGGGTTTACCAGAGAATAAATCTATTTCAAGGACCTTCTTGAAAAGCTCTAAAATTGAGGGAGATTTTCAAGAGATCCCCCAAATTACACTGTTTCCTTGTGAGTCATACTTGTTCTTTTAGTCTGGGTATCATTTTTCTTGGCTGAGAAAACAGAAATGAATAGGATTTGAGTAGTTCTACCTTCCCTCTCTTATTATAACCATACATATGTGTACATATATGTATGTGGATATATGTATGGCGACATAGATATATGTATGTATGACTGTATAATACATATTGTGTGATACATTTTTGTATGCCCATACACATCTATCCATGGATACATGTTTATGTGTAAATATAGATACATGTGTGTAAAATATATATTATATATACAAACACAGACAAATACACAGACACAAAGGAGATACAAAGACAAAAATAAAAACAAATCAATCCCTTCCCTCAAAGAGTTTGCAATCTGTTTAGAGAAGTAAAATTATATCTACAAGGAGAGAATATATACATAATAATTTCAAGGGAAGGCACTAATTCCGAGGAATCTTAAAGGGCATCATCTCACAGGTAGCATTTCCTTAGGGTATTCTAAGTGTTAGGGTGAGGATGGGAGTACATTCCAAGGATAGAGGCCAGCCTGAGCAAAAGCATGGAGGTAGAAGATAAAATGTGATGTGTGGAGAACCAGGAAGTAGACCATTTTGGCACACAGCATGTGAAGGTAAGTAATGTGTCATGAGCTTAGAAAGATGGGCTGGAGACAGACTGTGAAACACTTAACAGAGAGGTTTAAATAGTTTCCTAAAGGTGCTAGAGGGTCATTGGAGTTTCATGAGTAAGGTAGTAGCATGGCAGACCTGTCCTTTAGGAATATAAATATGGCAGCTGAGTGGAGGAGGGATTGGGATGGTTAGAGACTTAAGACAGGGAGAACATTTGGAGGCTATTGCTACCACCCAAGAAAGAATTGGTGAGGGATTGAACTAGCATGGAAACTACATAAGTAGAAAAAAATCAGATGAAAGATTTGGCACAGATATAGAACTAATAAGACTTGGCGAGTGGTTGGAAATAATAAAGGGAGGGAAAGTAAAGAGTCTTCAATGACTCTGAGGTTGTAAACCTGGGGATTGGAAGGATCATGGTACCATCAACAGAAACAGAGACATTAAGAATAAAATTGGATCGGGGGAAAGATAATGAGTTCAGTTTGGGACATGTTGAATCTGAGATCCTTACAGGACATCCAGTGAGACATTCCCAACAGGGAGCTGATGACACATGACTGCAAGTCAGGAGAAGGGCTGGGATTAGATATATAGATCTGAGAATCATTTGCATTCTGATCATTGAATCCATGGGACCCAATGAGATCACTGAGAGAAGCAATATAGGGAGAGAAAAGAAGAGGGCCCAGTCAAGAGCTTTGGATAACACCCACAGTTATGGCTCAGGAAGTGGATAGTGATCCAGAAAAAAAAAAAGACTGAGAAGATGTGATCAGGCAGCTGGTAAGAGAACAAAAAGGTCAATGTTATGATAACCTAGGGAAGAAAGAGAATCCAGCATCCATGAGGAGAAATTGGTCTACAGTGTCAAAAGCTGTGGAGAAGCCAAGAAGCATGTGGAATAAGGAAAGTTTTGACAATCAGGAGATCTTTAATGACTTTGGAGAGAGCTATCAGTTGAGTCATGGAGTCAGAAATTATGGGGTCAGATTCCAAAGGGTTGAGAATTGAATGAAAGGAGAAAAAGAGGAGGTAGTAATTACAGATGGCTTTTTTTAAAGGATTTACACCGTGATAGGAAGGAGAGACTAGGATGATTGCTTAGGGAGATAGTAGAATCAAATGAGGATTTTTTAAAGAATTGGGAAGGCCTAAACATACTTGTAGGGAGCACAGAAAATATTTGTAGATAGGAAGAGATTAAAGTCTAGGGAGATAGTGGGGATGACAGAGGGGACATGTTTCCAGAGGAGATAGGAGGAGAAGAGATTAAGGCTACATGAGAGATTGGCCTTAGCAAGGAAAAGAGTCATCTCTTCAGAAGCAAAGAAGGAGATAATGGAGGTTACATCAAGGATTTTTTAGGTGTAGAGAGGGAAAGAAAGGGGAGCTCTATATAATATGGCTATATACAAACACATACACTTCTAGGAGTGTGCTAGAAAACATTTAGCCACTGGCTTTGGGGATGGTGGAAGAAATTAATCATGACATACTAGTTTAATCTGTATTCCTAACATTTTTCTCCATTTCTTTATTAAGTCTAAACAACCAACAAAACAATAAATCAAGCCCTGATTATAGCATTGGCTGATTTCTGAGGTTGTAAATGTTCACACTGAAAACTTAACGATCAGCTGACACTGGATATGAGCTGGCTCTAGTGCACTGTTGCTTGTTCTTTGCTGAGAGAGAGGGCAAGGCTTGGTTGGAATGAAGAGAGACGAGAGTGTTTAGAACAGCTTCTATGAGTAGTACAATAAATCAGTGGTCTCCAAAGTTCAGGCCCTCACCCCAAAAGAGTGGAGAGAAAGACATCCCAACCTCACTACAAAAGATAATTGAGGGCTTGTCAACAACAGCCCCTTCCTCTGCTGTGCAAGGACCCAACACACCCCCTTCAAGAGCCAGATGTCAGCCCTTTAGGGCAATTATAGGCTAAACCAGTCACCACCTATAACAGTTATACAGTTGCCATAGGGAAAATTCTCCAGCACCACCCTCAAATCACTTTGAGTCCGGGGAAGGCACCTCTTAGAGGAAAGGCTCAGTAGGAGCCCTGCCTTCCCCCTTTTCATTATGGGTGGGACAGAATGAGTAACACTCAATGATCAGGCCTAGATGAATTGTGATCACAGCTATTATTACTGTATCTTTCCCCAAAAAATCCACCCATCTTCCAAGCTTCTCTATTTCTATCAATGACACCATCAACCTTCCAGGCATCCATATTCTCACAATATCCATCTCCTCACTTTTTCTCATCCAATATATCCAACCAGTTGTCAAATTTTGTGGCCTTTACCTCAACATCTCTCATATATGTCCCGTCTCTCCATCAGCCATCATCTTAGTTTCAGCTCAATTATGCTATCTCCTGGAGACTTAGACTATTGTAATAGCAGTAGCAATTTTGGTCTCTCTCAAGTATCTCTCCATGCCAATCTATCTTCCATAGAGGTGCTTAAGTGACTTTTCTAAAGTACAGATCTGACCATGTCACACACATCCCAATAATAAGGTTGTTAGGGAAAGCATGTTTGCTGGGAGATTGAAAAGGTATCAACAAATGAACGTATTAACTAGGTTGGAGCAAATGAGATCATATATGTGTCATCTTATGTATACGTATACAAGAATGTGTATCTATAGATACATAGACATACTGAGATATATATAGATATATATATGGATATGTATGTATATATCATAAAGTGCTTTGCAAATCTTAAAGCCTATAAAAATGTTTGCTATTATCATCCTTGATGTAAGTTGAAAGTATGAAATTCATATTCGCTTGTGAAAATATCAACATTTTTATTTTTACTTTACATGGCTTTAGTCGCAAGCCAAAAATAAAAAATCTTACACATACAAATATCAGTCTTGAAAATATGAGCATTGCAAAGAAAGCTCTAACAAGACTTTTAAAATTCCCCAGTGGTTGTTAGCCTCTGGCTTCTAAGTAGTGATAATGAGTAATACTCTCCTCATTAGAGTTTCTTACTGACTATTTTAACTCTCAGTATTTTTGTGGGAGGGGATAGGAACTACCCCAATGAGGGCATTGCTAGAGGGAATTCCCAGATGACGAAACTCCCTCTATCGATGTCTCCTCTTAGAAAGCTGTTTAGATTGCTGTGCAATGAAGTGACTTATGTGTCAGAGGCAAGACCTGAACCCAGATCTCCCTGGCTTTCCATCACTATACCATGCTGCCCCTTTTATAGTCGAAGTATAGAAAAAAAATACTAAAAATAAATGCAAGTTTCTTTGTAGAATATCAGCTCTGGGTCGTGAAATCTTCATAGCAAGGGCTATTTTTGTCTTTGTAACACCAAGCCCTGCACACGATGAGTACTTAATAAATCCTGGGTAAGGGAATGAATAGATGTTATTCTGACAGGTTTAGTCACAGAAAAGACAAGTCAGTGATGAAGGGCCTGAGAGATGGAAAGAAAGTGACCTTTACGGATCCCATCACCAAGTCACTGATAAAAATGCTGAACAGAATAGCTACACCATCAAAATGCTAGAGATCTCTCTCCAGGTTAACTGTCAATCTTACACTTAGAGAAAGTCAGTCAATCAGTCAGTCAACAAACACTTATTAAGTACCTACTATGTTCCAGGCACTAAGGATACAAAGAAAGATAAATGACAATTTCTGCCTTCAAGGAGCTCACATTTTAGACATAATAAGAAACTAGGGAATACTAAAAGTATGAAATTATTCCTTCCGTATCATAGGAGTTAGAGGCATGGTTCTCCCATGATCTGGAAAATCCATGTAAAATTTGTAAGCCCTCCCTTTGCACCAGAAAAGAAGTCTGATTTATTTTTCTTTTATGGGGTGTTTACAGTGCCATATTATAAAATTGGAGTTGATAGTATATATTTTATGCATTTCTGAGTTTCTAAAGTTTTTCTTTGTCATCTTCTGGCTTTTGCATGTCATCTGCTGGCCTTTATGTGTTGTCTGCAGCTTCCACAAAAATTCCCATTTAATTTCTTATGCCAACCCACGATGTATCAAAACCGCAATCGGAAAAGTCACAGTGTGGAAGAGATAATTGTATTTCAAATGTTAACTTTAATGGCCAAAATTTACCTAAGCTCTGTCTTATATAACAATTTTTCTGACATCTTAGATTAGAACATAGCCAAGGTATAGTTAATAAATTCATGTCACACAAATGAAAGAGAGTGCTTATTTTAGATGACAGAAAAAGAAATCATTGGTATTATGATAAGCTGAGTCAGTGAGCTCACTAAGTGAAATAGTAGAAAGAGAGAAGAAAAGTGCTTCAGGAAACACCCACACTTAGCAGGGGGGGGAAGATCCAGCTGAGAAAGACTGAGAAAGAGTGGTCAGACAGGTAGAAATAGAACCAGGAGAGAGGACTCTCATGAAAACCTAGAGGCAAGAGTAGTAAGGAGAAATCATACACTTCAGATAGTTCGATAACCATGAGCATTGAGAAAAGACCATTTGATTTGGCAGTTCAGAGATCATTAGCACTTTGAAGGGACAAGTTTCAGTTGAATAACGAGGCTGGAAGCTAGACGGTAGAGAGTTAAGAAGAGAATGGCGCTGATTGTAGACGACCTCCTCAAAGAGTTTGGCCACAAAAGGGGATACAAATATAGAACAGGAGCTAGTGTCCTTGGAAGTATTCAAAAAGAAACTGAAGCTCTAGGCTTATAGGATGTCCCTATTCCACCATTGAGAGAAAAAGTACTACTAAATGACGCTAAGATTCTAGCATGTTAAGTTCCATAATAAGTAGGGAGAGATGCAACTTTTCAAATTATTTTTAAGGTCTTCGGGACTACAAAAATTTCCACTAGCTTGCAGTTTTCATTGCCTCTGGTCACATTTAATCAATAACTCTTCCTTCCCTCCCTTCTTCCTCACCCCACCCCCTTCCAGTCAAACTTACCTCTTCCTGTTCCCTGTGTCATTCATTTAGTTTAGAGATTCTGAGCATCTGCTTGCAGTAAATATACTCTAAGGTCTGCCAAAAGCACTGAAAGTCTTAAAATAGTAGAAAGGAGAGACAGAATTTATTCAGTTTATTTTAGACCTTAGCTGTACAAGACAAGCGTTCTCCAACGAGGCTGTTTTTATTTGTCCCAAGGTTTTTTCTTGCTTTGATAGTTGTGTTTATGTGGAAAATAAAGAAAAGGATCAGATGTTTGGGCTAAATATTACCATTAGATTCTCCTTGGCGATTTCACTCTACCATTAAAGAAACAGCTTGTGTGGACTTGTAAAGGTCCTCATCACTTCTAGGGATCATCAGGAGAGCCAGAGACGAGAGAAGAATTTCATGACAGCTACAGTTATTCTCTGAGAGTTCCTGTACTCCTTAACCACCAAGGACAAGCTTGAGAATTCCCAAGATGCCAATGGCACCAGAGGGAACAAACCACCTAACATCCAATTCCTTGGGGCATCTCATTATATTTTTAAACACAATATTTCTTACTCTTTTTCCTACATAGACAAGTATAAATGTGTGGATCAAAGTCCCTTTAAGAATTTTTGTCCTTTTTTAGACCTTTACATCTTGCAAAGATATAAGAAGCTCATTTAAAGCTTTGAATTTTTGCACAGTTTCATTTATGAAAAGGTCAGGTGTAAAGATAAGAAATTCACAGAGATTGTGAACTTTCCCAGACAGTAGATTGTCTGTACCTTTTCTCTGTCTGTTCATTTACATGGGCTCTCACTCAGACCTAGACTCACTCTCTGGCCTTCTCCTTGCCAGACACCTTGCTCCACTGAGGTGCCCTTCCCTCCTTCCCCTTTTCTAGCTCTCCTTTGTCTTACTCCATTAGAATGTTACCTCCTTGAAGGCAAGGATCTTTTTTTAAATTTGCTTGTATTGCTCATATTTGTATTTATTTGCTTGTATTGTATTTGGGAAGCTAGGTGGTGCCATGAATACAGGGCCAGGCCTGGAGTCAGGAAGACATGACTTCAAATTTGACTTCAGACATCTCCTAGCTGTGTGACCTTGGGCAAGTCACTTAACCCTGTTTGCCTCAGTTTCTTCATTTGTAAAATGAGCTGGAAGACAAAATGGCAAACCACTCTAGTATCTAGCTTTACCAAGAAAACTCCAAATGGAGGTCAAGAAAAGTTGGACATGACTGAAAACAACTAAACAACATTTGTATTTCCAGCACTTAGCACATTGCCTAGTACTATCATCTATTTGTCTGTCTATCTATCTATCTCTCTGTCTGTCTGTCTGTCCATCCATCCATCCAAACACCAAAGCCTGGAACTATTTGGTGATTACTGGATAAACAGTTATTGCCTGGTTTGTAGCCTAGGTACAAAGATTTAAGAGTTGCAGAGCCAAAACTCTGAGGTGGTAGAACTAAAGAAGCTTCTGCTAGTCCTAGGTTAAGAGTTCATGCTCTTTCTGAAAGAATAAGACCTTAGTCGAGGATGTCAACTGAGATGTCAGCCTCAGGTGGTAGAGGCCTTGCCCAAGCAACATGCAGTACAATAGTGTCCAGAGGAGAAGGGTCTGTTGGAGACAATGAGACCAAAATCAATGAGGACATCACTTACACATAGGTGCTCACTTTGGTGCCACCAGGTATAACCCAGAGTCAGGGTTGGTGTTCTGTTTCACCTTTAGCCCTGGGTGTGAAGGAAAGGCAGGCTGTGGCACTGTTTTATTGGAGAGGTCCTAATAGACCCTCCTTATACGTGCCTGGGCCATGCGAGTTTCCTATATGCATACCTATCTGTCAACTGCCTCTAGGTATGTGGGGTATTTGTTGTTGTTTAGTCATTTTCAGTCATTTGAGACTCTTTATGATCCCTTTTGGGGTTTTCTTGGCAAAGATATGGGAGCAGTTTGCCATTTCCTTCTCCAGCTTATTTTACAGATGAGGAAACTGAGGCAAAATGGGTTAAGTGACTTGCCCAGGATCACATAGCTATTAAGTATCTGAGGCTGGATTTGAACTCAGTTCTTCCTGACTCTAGGCTCAGCACTCTATCCAGGCCACCTGGCTTCCATGTGAGGTGTGCTTGTGAGAAAATATGCCACAGACTTAAGGGAGAGATGTTTTGTTACCGATTATCTCACTATGCCGTTTCAATAAATGTCTTTTCTTATAGCTAATCACTAATCCTTTGATTGACTACAGAGAGGTAAACAGCTTTCAGAAAGGGGCTCATGAATTATAGTTTTAGGAAAACAAACCCACACAGCACATTGAACTTGAGGGACCCAACTTACAAGTGTGAGGTGAGAAGAGACTCCAAAGGGAAACTACATGAGTAACAGTGGACTGTAGGGTTAATATGACCTCACTGGAGAAAAACTACCTCTTACTGAGGCAGAAGAAGATTCTAATGAATCTTCAAAAGCTCTGGAGAACTATTCAGGGGAAACCCAAGGATAAAAGTGAAATACAAACACCACCCTGCCTCTGGGTTGCACCAAAAATCAGCATCTATAATTAAGTACTGTCTATAGCGCCCCTGAGTTGTCCCGCTTCTATTCTTGAGACAAAAGTTTTTCTTGACTATAAGAAAATAGCCTATTTAAGATTTGAATTCTGATGAAAAGCTTTTTCTGCCTATCTTCTGTCTACCACAAAAACACTATCACCAATAACCACACACCAGTTCATTTCTGGCCAAAAATTCTTTTTGGAATCATCAGGACCTGACCTTGTGCTCACTGCCCAGATTTGAGTCATCTAGTTTGTTTTTCTTCATAGTAAGTAATGTTATTTTCATGTGCACATTTTTATCTGACCTAATTGAACAAACTAGCAATTATGAAAACATAGGAAATGGATAAAAGAACAGACATTGTCATAGACTATTAGCATTTCCTAAGGAATTTTAACTGATCTAAATCAGTCACCACAATGAGACCTATAAGCTCCGTGAGCCAACAAACATTTGAGCGGTAGCCAAGCCAACCTTGATTTAGAATATAATCTCATATGTTTATATCTTAATAAGGAGGGATAGTGCAAAATTATAGGCAGTACCAGCTCATAAAATATAAAGGAGAAGGAATGGAGGAAGAAAGAAGCAAGTTTATAGAAAATTTGATGAAAAAACCAACAAAGACAACCTCTCAAAGGCATTTAATGATTAAGCTGGAATGAGAAGAGTAAACATAAAAAAAATCCAACATCTGTAAAAATAAATGTCTATAGCAAACTCTTTTCCACATTAATGGAGCCACCCCATTTGGAATCTAACATCAGTGTCCACTTTGCTTCATGAGGAAATGCTCCAAGAAGTCTAGAGGAAAGTTCTAAGTATAATAGGAGCTGATTGAGCAGATCCCTTCCCTTCTTCCTATTTATATGAGGACATGAATAAAAGCCACATAGGATGAGGAAACCTGGCTGGATTATTATCTGTTCTGTGAAAAGAATTACTCCCACCAATGTAGTTACAGATCCATTGAAATTTATTAAATTGCCAAATGTTTATTGTTTTGAACTGTGGGTCTAAATAGTAAGCATAGATAGAATAGCACTGATGGCTAGTAGTTTTAATTAGTAATCCTTTTGTCTCAATGAGCTACGTAATATGATTGAAGATCCCAAATGACCTAAAAATTCTGATTAGAATTAACAGCTTCCTTATATCTGCTAAAAAGAAGTTCTGGCTGGAAAACAATTTCAAAGTTAGTTTTGTAACTAGGTGAATACAGAGGTTTTATAGGATCTATAAATCGTCAACTGTGTTGTAGTTCTTTTAAAATAGCAAATAAGAAGAATTTCACAAACTTATCAAATGAAAAAGCATAAAGGGACCCTAGAGGCCATGAAGCACAACCTGCACTTCAACAAGAACCATTGCTGCAGTATATCTGAAAAATGGTCGTCCAGCATCTGCCTTAAGATTCCCACAGAGGATGAACCCACTGTCTCCTCAGGAATCTCATTCCACTTGTAGATGTCTCTTATTGATAGGAAGTTTTATCACACAACCCATCAATACTCAAGTGCTTATTAAGTGCCTCCCATGTATCAAGCACTAGGAATACAAATATAATAACTGAGCCTCTTCTTATTTTTACACATTAGTTCTAGTTCTATCTTCTGGATCAAAAAAAACAAGTATATGACATACGTAAAGCCCTTTGTGAACCTTAAAGCTCTATATAAATGCTAGTTATTATTATTTAAAGGCAGCTAAAAGGCACAAGGATGGAGTGCTGACCCTGGAATCAGAATGATCTGAGTTCAAATCTGACCTCAGACATTGTATAGCCCCCACCTCCCAGGGTTATTGTGAGGACAAAATGTGATAACAGTTGTAAAACACTTTGTAAACCTTAGAGCACTTTGTAAATACTAGTCAATATTATTGTGATTATTATTTTACATGAGAGATTTTCACATCCTTGAAGATACCCTCCCAATATTTCTCTTCTCCAAGGTAAATATCCCTAATTCCTTTGAGAGATCTTTATCTGGCATGTCCTTTCTCCATCCTCTTCTACGCAAGTTCAGCTATCCTAAAATGTTCCCAGAACTGAATGCAATATCCCTCCTACTCCACACAGTTAGAAGTATACCTCCACCAGTACAAGAAAAGCAAGACACAAATCTGAGTTGCTCTGTTCTTAGTAGAGAGAGAGAAAGAGAGTATGTTTCAGCAGTCCAGAAAGCTTAACCTCTATTACTACAATATAATGCTTCTGTTCCAGTTTCATTATGTATTTATCAAGCTCCTTCTTCAGTTCTTCCTTCTACTCAGGTGAGCTATAAACTATAGCCTTACTACCCCTAATAGCTATTCTCCAAGTATGGTGCAAGAACCTCTGGGGACCCCCAAGAAAATTTCAGGTGGTCCAGAAGGTCAATACTATTTTCATAATAATACTGTCATTTTATTTTTTAACACAGTAAATATTAATAGATAGAACCCATATAAACAAAGGCTCAGTAGTTTTAACAGTATAAAAGGGTCCTGAGACCAAAAAGTTTGAGAATTATTAGCATACAACAATATACACAATATTTCTATGTCCATTGATTTACACCTAACTCTCTCTGACATGGTTCTTCTTCCTTAAATAAGTATGAATGGATGAATTTATCAATTAAAAAGCATTTATTATTAAGCTCTTAATATGTGCCAAGCATTGTGATAAGCTTTGGAGTTAGAAATGCCTCAAAGTAGTTATATTCTATTTTTTTTGAGGCAATCAGGATTAAGTGACTGGCCCAGGATCATACAGCTAGTAAGGGTCTGAGGCTAAATTTGACCTGAGGTCCTCCTGATCTCCGAGGCAGTGCTCTATCCATTGCACCACTTAGCTGCCCCTAAGAACTTGAATTCTAAGAAGAAGGTAATATGTATGAGCAAGGGTATGCTGGTAAATGTTTAACCAGCTCTCCAAAAATGAAAATGTACCTAGGACATACTTAAACACAAATCTAATCTGTAGTGTGAACATTTTCTCTGACTCTGGCCCTTCTCCATCTCTTTCCCTGCTCTTTCTTTGGGGCCATTGGGAATTAGATTAACATACCCTTTTGAGAAGCAAAGATTTGATTGTGGTTCCAGAAAAAGAATCATGGAGATATAAGGTAGAGGGCATGCACTCAGCAAAGCAGCTGATGGAAAGATGGCCAGGGAGTGAAATGAGGCAAGGCTGTGTCCACACCTAGATGTAGTGACTGACATGAGGCATCCACCAATCAGGATACTAGGGTTCCAGGTAAAAAGTTAAGTCCTCTAGGACATGGAGCCTTATCTTAGCGGCAGAATGAGAATAAGGCCAAGGGATGACAAGATTGGTTAAACCTTGACCTAGATGTAATGAGTGCAGCACAAGGAGCCACCAGTCAGAGTGGTTAGGCCCCTTGACTAGAATTAAAAGAAGATGGATGGATAGATGGATAGATAGATAGATAGATAGATAGATAGATAGATAGATAGATAGATAATTTGTTACTTTCTGGGGCATTCCATTCCCTGCCAAAAGTCAGTCCATTAATGCTATGTTTTAAACCTAGTCCACAAATCCAAATCTCATTTTCTCAACATTCAAATTAATTGGATAGTGTCAGGTACCTTTGCCAAGTGTATAATACATAATTATAAAAAAGCAAAAATGTGGAATATCTATTTTTTTTTTTAAATTTTGGCTAGGCAATAGGGTTAAGTGACTTACCCAGGGTCGCAGCTAGTAAGTGTCAAGTGTCTGAGGCTGGATTTGAACTCAAGTCCTTCTGACTCCAAGGCTGATGGTCTATCCACTGTGCCATCTAGCTGCTCCAGAATATCTACTGCTATAGCATCTCCAGAAGTGTAGGCCTGTAGAAGTACCATCAGCAAAGACTATCTATCTATCTATCTATCTATCTGTATGTATGTATGTATGTATGTATGTATGTATGTATGTGTTATATAATTATATATATATAATTTATATATTTTATTAATAATTATGATAATGGTCAGTAAAACCTGTGGCTTTATCTGTGTGTATGTGTATGTGTGCTCCCTCCACTGATGCAAATCACAAACTTTCCATTGAAGGGTTAACCTGTTTTATGTCATGGACCCCTTTATCAGGTTGGTAAAGCCTAAGGACTCCTTTTCCAAAAAAAAGTATTTTAAATGCATAAAATAGAATCCACAGAATTACAAAGGAAACACAATATGGTAAAATATAGTTATCAAAGTGTTTTCTTAAAATTCATGGATCCCAGATTAGAAACTCATACTCTGTGCCTTAATAAAAGCTATCATGAGTTGTTGAGGCCAAAAAATTATATTGCCTGATGGTTAACTCTCTTGATAAACCATTACTAACTTAGTGAACCGGGTCCCTTAGATAACAGGCACAGAATCTCTCAGTCTATGCTTGAAGCTTTTCTAGCTTGGTGGAGCCTTAAAGAATTGGAACTCCATTATCAGAGATACCAATCAATCAACAAGAATTTATTAAGCACCTACTTGGTGACAAGCACTTTGTTAGGTGATTAAAAAAATCAAAAGTCACCTCAATTTCATGATGAGGCATCAAAATAGGACTAGAATGGAGAAATAATGGTGATTATGATGATGAAAGAAAGAAGTTTGCAAAATCCCTTTTCTCTAAATCAGGAGTTAGCAAGCTATGGTCCACAAGAACCATGCAAAAACAGGCAGCAGACTATATAGTTTGTGGATCCCTGCTCTAAATCTTTCAAGGAGCCATTCACTGTTGTCTTTAGATGCCCATCATATTCCAAGTTTTGTCTTTATGATATAAAGAAATAAGATTCCTTAGCATGCCCTTTTCATCTGTGGTGGCAGCTATGGCAGCCACTTACTTCATTGTTGGTCAATGTAATTCAAAGACCAAAATAATTGGTTATGTCCAGTGATGTGAATCATGACTAGTAATAATTGGCTTCCAAATGAGCATATATTTGTTGAAGAAGAAACTCAGCCTCAGAATTAATCCTTTGATTATTTCTCAGTTGTATCTTATAGATGAAACTTATGAGTAATAGCAAGAATGTTGATTCTAAGAAGCAATCTTCTTGAAGTAATGGTTATAGGTTGGCTGTGATCTCTATAGAGAATTGGTCATTACTTAGATTACATTAGATCAAATGAGAGTTTCATTTCTTTTTCTTTCTTTGCAGGGGCGGGATGGTTCAGACAAGTGAACAATATGAATTTGTTCATCATGCACTGAGTCTCTATGAAAGTAGGTTGTCTGCAGAAGCTGTCCAGTGAAATGTTGAAGATTCAGTTCAATGATAGTCTCTCAAGAGAATTTAATGTGTTGCCTACCAGTGGCTTCTTCCAGGAGATTCCTGGGATGGAAAACAACAACAACGGAAAGCTTGAAAGCCAGCCTGCGATGTGGATTTTGGAAGGCCTGAAAAATTATGTAAAGACTACCAGACCTTGCCTGTATATGAATGTATTTGTAAGCTGCCCAAAAATGATTTTAAAGAAGGTACGATGTTGATGGGGTAATGGATTTCACATACATCCTCAAGAAGGACATTTTCTGTCATGACTCTCTGCCACACAGAATGTATGTATGTAATTCTGCTGAAGTCAGTTGACTATTGAAATATCCCCAGAAGAAATGATTATTGAGTGTATAGTTGCTTTAAAGTTTGCAAAAATTTGTCTTGTGAATGGACTGTCAGCTGTTAAACTGTACCTGTCTTAAGTGCTATTATTATTATTTATTATTATTATTATTATTATTATTATTATGTGGTGAGCTCCTTCTCCAGCCACCAGAATCTTGCTGCTAAAGTTGCAAGTGAAAGACAATGGATTTTTCTTAGAGAAGTACTCATTTTTGGAAAAAAAAAACCATCAAAAGCAGTAACTCTTTTATATGAAAATGTGTTCTTGATAATCTTATGTATTAAGTATCTATTTATAGTAGCTCCTATCAATCTATTACAGAGCACAATGTTTGTCATTTGAGATATGTATGTGTGTGTATTTAATTATTCTATACTATTGTCTTAGAAGGCTGCTTCTGCTCCAAAGTTCAATCCAGTGTGTTTGTAAATTGTGAGTCCTTTTACTTTTAAAGAAAACTTTGTAGATTCTGAAATACCAAGGGTTTTCAATATACATCAATCTTTTACTAAGAGGGAATTTTTGAAAATGCTGTCTACCCATAGCCTTTCTCTCTCTTCCTAATAAGCAATGGATGACCTTGGGAATAGTGCAGACTGCTCTTCTGAATGAAGCTGCTGGGGACAATCCTTCTATTTCTATAGGGATCTCATCTTGAAGAGATATGTGGAGCAGCTGTAATTATGTTCAGCAAGCACTCTTGTCACCTGTTCAGCGAATATATGAGCTATCAATGCAGTGATGATGTTGATTTTGCTTCATACTGCCAATAAACTCACTTGATACTAAATATTGAGTGGATCATTTACATTCCTCCACCCCCGACCCCAAGAAAGAAACCACTTTCATTATTAGAAGCACAGGGTGGGCAAATATCACCCTACATGACCTGTTTCACTTCAGTTTGACTATTTCTAATTCTATCTGCTAGAGTTTTCAATCGCCTAATGTACAATTTTCAGAAGGGACAATGAACTGAAAATAAGGACCATTGCTATATGATTTTTTCCCTTGATAAGTTGTTAGTCTATCATTATCCAAACAGTCCATATTTGTAGATCCTCATAAACTACATGGTTTGTGTTTATTCAGCAGAATCCAAATCACCTGCAGAGATGTAATGTTAGATGAACATTCATCTAATTTGGGGAGATTATAGTCTTTTCCTTCATTAGCTCTTTAGGTAAAAGAGAATCCATCTGTCAAAGTGACTTCGGGTGCAGACTCAGTAGTTTGTCTATTCCTCATGTCTGGAATTTCTTTTTTGTCTGCATAAAAAAGGGGATAGTTATAGTTCACTCCATTCTAAGGAAACAGACGAAAGGACAATCTGGTATAAAACTCCCCCAGACAATTGAATAGAAGGAAGTGCTCGTCACTGACTTTTCCCCCCCACCATGAAGGCACATTTCCTTCCTAGCCTTTGCTTCTCTTATCTGGGAGGATTTTTCTCCCCCCCCAAGTGAAGCAAGAAGAGTTGTTAAGTCGAAAATGGAGCCTATATTTTACATGCTGATTTTTACCTGCATGATCTTTGGAAACTCAGGTAAGTGAAATTACTCTCTAAGTCTCAGAGGCATTTCTTCTACATCCAGCTGAGGGTGCCCTGGGCTTTGAAAAATGTCTGAAATGTGACGGAAATGGAGCCTGTTCTCTTCATTTTATCCAGGGACAATGAGGAAAGGGGCTGAGAAGGGCCAAGTATGCCAGTGCTGTTTAGATTTCTTTCCAAAAGAAAATAAATGTTCTGCTTGAGTTTCATATAAACTTTCTATCTCCTCCAGAAAGGTATGGTAATAGCATACCAGTGTGCTAAAATACTTTGAGGAGACATTGTTAATATTTATTAACATTCTGTAGCATGTTCCAATGTTTGGAGAACTCTTCTTAAGACCTGGCTACACTTTATTGTGAGAACCTTTAAAATATAATTAAAGGGAATATAATAATTATACTTTATTTGGGAATGCTAGAGATTTGGCCAAATGGGGGAGGGGTGCTGGGATAGTGGGGAACAGAACATTGAAAATTCTTTTGACTATGAATCTATACGCAAGTGTCTAACCTTAACTGCCCTGTTTTTATATAATTGGATGGGGGAAAATACTGATTTTTCTAATTCACATGAATTAGTGTTTTAAGGAATATAGTATAGAGATTGTAAAAAAAAAAGTAAGAGAAGCAGAAATGTGATTGAGCTGCTATAAATATGCTATAAAACATTCTATAAGAAAAACTATCTCTGGGCTAGTCAATAATTCATTAATTAACTAGGGTGCTGAGCCTTTGAAAAGAAGGCACATTTGATGATGTTTATTTTTCCACCACTACCCTAATTTAATATATATTAAAATAATTTTCAATGTGAAGATATATGAATTGAGGAAAAGAATTGCTTCTCTGGAGTGGAAAAAAGGGATAGGATGGAGAGAGTAGATGTATTTAGTGAAAAAGGAACATGGATTTTCCCAAATGTCTATATACTGAATCAAGCTAAAGAGTCAAACCAAATTCTTTAGGTGATTTGTTTTTCTTCAAGTTTTATTTCATCACTGTGTTAGAAAAAAAGACAGCATGTATTTTTTTTTCCTTTCATGGTAATAAACTGGATAAAAGTAAAGTGAAGGAGAATTAATGATACCTCTTGACATTTTAAAATGACAGTTTTGTGAGTTTAAACCATTTCAGCTAATTCTGAGTATATGCACTGAAATAACACAAAAGGAATTTTTCTATTTTTTAGTATCTTCATTTGGGGGCTTATGCATTATTTTAAGTGGGCCAAGTTTTTATTATATTTTTATGAGATTTTCCATCTTCCAGAGGGTTTTCAGATTATCCACATCCAGAAACAACAATGCCTTTTCGAAAGTAAGATGGTGTCAGTGGCCATATGCAATGAAACCAGTCAAAACCAGCAGTGGATGTGGACAGATGATGAAAAACTTCTCCATGTTAAATCTTCCCAGTGTCTGGGCATCTCTAATTCCTCAGCTTCCCATTCTCGAGCTGCCATCTTCCTCAACTGCTCTCAGGCTCCCACATGGACATGCCATGAGAAAGAAGGGTTCCTTGAGATGACAAATTCTTCTTTCTTCCTCAAGAAACAAGGCAGCAGGGTAGTAGTCAAGAGGGGCAGGAAATACCTCCATAGCTGGATGAAAATAGATGTCAACAAGAAAGGAGAATCTACCAATGAAAGTCTCTGCTTAAAGAAAGGTAAGCCACTCCTTTAAGAATGAATCTTTAAAGTTCTAGTAAATGTCTTTTTTTAAATGCAAGAAAACTCTACGGGTTTTGATCTAATTAGTAGGAGATTCATATTAACCAAGCTTATAGCAGTAAAGATAAGTCATGGTCAAAGCTTTAATGGAATAAGAATTTTCAAGAATACAGGCCAAATTTTTCTTTCATAAGAAAAATAAAGAACATATTTGTAGCGTGCATGTATGTTTGTATGTATACATATAAATGTCTGGATGTAAATGAACCATGGCTAAAGGCCATCAACTATCAGTCTTTGCTGAGAAAGATAGATATGTTTATGTGTGTACATATGTTATATTATATATACACACATACATGTGTGAGAGATTATACATGAGCTATGTATATACATATATGTTCAAAATGTGTGACTATATATGAACTGTGGCTAAAGTCCATCAACCATCAATCTATCTTGAGAAAATGAAAAGATTGTGTCTAGGTTGATACTTCTATTCTCAGTCTTAAGGGCTGTTTATTTAATTGATGACTGCTGTCCTCATTAGAATCACCCAGAACATCAAAACAGTCTTTGTGAAGCTTGACAAAATGATAAATTATGTTTTTGTGGTATTTTCTTGTTCAGTAGTCTTAAATGCGCCTTTAATAATAAATAGTTGAATAATTAAATGCTTAGGATGAGAATAGACATGACACAGTTAATCAAAGTCCACTAAATTGATGATCTGGGTGTAAACATATCTAAATACTTATGGGCACACAATCCCACACATGTGCACAGCATATATCTATACACACTGAGAATGAGTGTAATTTAGGACTGAATTTTCTCATTGTCATTTATGCTGGGCTGGATTTGATGGCTTCTGCAATCCCTTCTAGTTCTAAATCTTGATCCTATGACCCAAGACCATCATTTCACTTTCTGTTAGTCTCCTTTCTATCATTTTGTTCCTTATTTGTACCTTGCACAAGTGGGTGGGTATCCAGGGAAAGGAGCAGGAAAAGAATAGCACTTAGAGCTCTGTTTCAGGTATAGATTCTCTGGTGTTAAATTTATCTGGCCTACCCCCACTCCACCCCCGTTTTGACTTTTGAGCATTTTTTTAATGTATCACCTCATTTCCTTCACACAACAAGCATTTATTAAGTACCTAATATATGCATAGCATTGTACTAGCCAATTGCATTCTCCATATCCATAAGATATTGTTAACAACCACAGCTCCAAACGGCTTTATTAAAGTAGATTTTTAAAAAACCACCTAATTACTGAAAAACTGTCAAGAATAATTAGGTTTAAAAAGGAAAAGAAATAGGCTAGCTTATAGAGTGAAAATGGATAGTCCACAAATGGGAAGAAAATCTCTCATGTATTGAATGGATCCTCTATAGAGGACTCAAAGAGTACAGATGACAATTATGCAAAATGAAAAAAACATAGAGGAGTTGTCTGCACTGCTAGAGGGTGAACCCACACAAAAGAGAGCAAGGCATTAGAGAAATATCAAATGATTGATGCTGACTTGATCCAGCTGGTATTCATTCTGCCTTTTATTCTCTCAAAGTTGATAGAGAACAAAGTGTATTGGTTAGAACTCCAAATTGTATCATTCAAACCAAAATATAGACTGTATTTGGTAAGGAGAGTAAAGAGGTTTGTTAAATTTCCCTCAGTCACCTTTACGATTCAGTGAAAGATGCAAAATAAGTCCTACCTTTTGTGCTTTATTAAAGGTTTCCTGCTTCTTGACAACCCTTATGAAAATACACTTCTTGTATAACCAGAAGTACGGCATGAAAGGACATTGCCCAGCCATGGCCACCTGGAATATGTTTGTAACATTTACACTTTAGAGAGAGAGAGAGAGAGATCACATTGCTTGCTTAGAGAAAAGTTGAGACTGGTTGGCCAACCTCTAACTCTCTGAAGTTCAAATACCACCTTAGATAATGTAGTGAATGTTTACATTTTGGAAAAAGGAAGAAGTGTTTCTAGTATACAGGATCTTTTTTTTTAAATCATCCTTTTCAATTAATTAGAAATAATAAGGGCACCACAGCTGTTTTTCTGTGATAACTGAGACTGAGACTGTGTCCTCAAAATGCCAAAACATGTGGATGAAAAGTGGGACATTCAGTCAATCATTTGAAGTCCCTGATGATGACAAACATCTGGGTATTTAGAAACACCCAAATGTTTGGCATTGTACCAATGTTCAAGTGATTGCCTAGATTTTTAACTTTTAATCCACATTTATTGGCATTGTATGGACACAGCCTTAGTAGTATCATAGTAAAAGTAAGGTCTAGTTAGAAAAAAAGCCCATAAATTAACTTTCTGTCTCTTAGTATAGACTCTTAAATAGCCATAATTAAGAATATTGTGATCAATACATCATACTATGAAAAGAAATAAGTTAAAAAGAATAAACTTTTTATTAATATTTCATTTTAGATAGTTACCCCTCTCCTTAAGCTTTTAAGTTAATATAAAGTGTTAAACATCAGGACTGAAGAAATTAGTAGGAGAAAGCTATTTTACACCCCAGCCTTGCCATTGGAAAACAAAAGCAATTGGCTAATCTTTCACTTCTAACCCAACCAAATGCAATTTTTAAAACCACTAGGCCACGAAAAAAAATATCATAATGTGATCTCAAGAGGCAGCAATCTCATAAGTCTGAAGGCTTCTGCTAGAACATAATTATTAAACATCTCATATAGAGAAAATGTCCACTGTTCTATAAGGGAGATGGTAATATTGGGGCAGGGAAATTTACACCTTCAGTTTCATCTGTGTAAGCAACCTTTAGTATAAGAACACCTTCCATTGATGAAGAAACTCAGCTGCTTTGTAACTTAGAATTTTAGAGAATGACATGGGGCACTGAGAGGTTGAATGATGTGTCCCCATTGTCACATCACTAGCATGTGTACATGATGTGAACCCAATGCTAAGGCCACCTGCCTATCCACTATCCACTTCTCTCATCTGAATTAATCCAGCACAACTAGATGCAATTCAGTTTCAAAAGCTCTTCTTTGCCAAGTTCAATCTATCCAAAAAAGAACAGGAAACCTATAAATGACAGTATCTACTTCACTCGATCCCATGAATTATAACTGAGGCTTTGATTGGTTCTTCTGAGATCATGTAAACTCAGGCTTTTGGTGGGGCTTATTGGAAGGAAAAAACTCATTGCTTGCTATGCAAGTCTATATGGGGGTTCTACTTTGTGGAATCACAGCTCAGGGAATTAGAACTGAAAGAGGCCTTAGAGATCATCTAATCCAGTGGTTCTGAGCTCAAGTAGAAAGGGATTCCTGTGGGCTAGTATTGACTTAGAAAACTACTTATTAGCATTATCTATGTTCTATTGTATTTTTATGTATTTTGTGAAACATTTCCCAAATACATTTTAATCTGGTCCCAGCTTCACATAGGAGTTTTGTAGTCACAGTGAATTTGACACATCTGATCTACTAGTCCAACATCTTTATTTTACAGATGAGGAAAAGGAAGCTCAGGGAGGGGCATTGATTTGCCAAAAGGCCACACAGGTAGTGGAAGACAGATATTCTTACCCTAAATCCAGTACTTTTCCACTGCATAATGCTTCTGTACTAAAGGAATACCTCATCCTTGGATTGAAATATGATGCTTTATCATCTCAGCTATATGTGACATTGATTTGCAAGCGAAACCCAACTGAATCAGTTCACTTACAACTCACTTTCAATAATAGCGGGGGGGTAGTAGGGGGGAAGATAAATTAGAAACCCTTTTGGAAAAAATCATGCCAATTCAATACCAAACATCTAGGCATACAGGGGAAAAATGGCTGCTTTCCAAATGTCTTGTCTATATGATACCAGACATCCATGGAGATAAAAAAAAAAAAAAGTAGATGGAGCAGCTAGGTGGAGCAGTGGATAGAGCACTGGCCCTGAAGTCAGGAAGGCCTGAGTTCAAATCCAGCCTCAGACCAAACACTTGACACTTACTAGTTGTGTGACCTTGGGCAAGTCACTTAACCCCAATTGCCTAAAAAATAAAAAATAAAAAAAAATTTAATGAATGTTTACGCTTGGTAGCCAGCTGTTTGGCAGTTGGTACATAAGGCTGGTGTTATCTGGATATCCTCATTGTTATTTAGCCCAACTCCTACCTAAAACCTAACTTCTTCAGCAACAACCAACAATTATTATTCAGCCTCTGTTTAAAAACTTTCATGACCAGGAGCTCACTACCAGTCAACTAACTGACATTTATTATTTGAGAGAGCCCTGCGTGAAACATAGCATGCAAAGCTTGGCAATCTGGATTCATAGACCTTTTCTAACACTAACTCTGTGACTATGAGCAAGTTAGTTATTGTTTTTGAGCTTTAGTTTTCCCATCAATAGAATGGGAATAATAAGCCTAGTGTATCTACTTCGCAGTATTATGGTAAAGCTCAAATGCGATAACCTACATAAAACACTTTGCTAGCTTGTAATTATGTGTGTGTGTGTGTGTGTGTGTGTGTGTGTGTGTGTGTACCCTTCCACATCATGAGAATCAGAAGTGGGATGCAGGTGCCCTTGCAATCTGGAAAATCTGCATAAAATTTTTTGGCTTCTCCTTTGTACCAGAGAAGAAATCTGAATTATTATGGTATTAAAAGATGAAATATGTTGATATTATACAATATTTGACCTATATTTTATGCATTTCTCAATGCATGTTTTCTGCTCGCCTTCATGTGTTATCTGTGGCTTCCACAAAACTACAAAAAAGAAATCCCATTTAATTTCTTAGGCCTACCCATGATGTATCAAAACCATGATGGGGAAAGTCAGGATGTGGAAAGGATAACTCTGTGTATATGTGTGTACATATATATATATATATATATATATATATATATATATATGCATACAAATATGCATATGCTATATATGTATAAATATGTAAAACAGCATTGTTTTAATCACTGCCTACTGCAGCTGCCTGCATCTCTAATTTTGTATTTTCTGATCAGGGGCAATTTTTCAACTATTTCAAATATTTTGTGGAACTAGCAAGACATTTTGCTGGGGGACTGTTCAGTTTAGTACATAGACTATAATTGCATAACTACTACTTTATTTTATTTTTCATCTGTATTCACTTTATTAGGAAATTAAAACCTTTTCCATAATGGAATATTAAATCAGTCATATGTTAAGAGGGAAAATTTTATTAGTGATCCTAACATTTAGTGGCTTGTAAGAATACCCCCTGACTAGAAAGAATTGAGACAATGCAGAGGGACTCTCCTCTAGGCTCGGATCATGACTACACTATCTTTCCCAGTAGAATGTGAACTCTTTGAGGTTAAGGAAAGTTTCATTTTTGTCTTTCTACCCCAAGGCCCAACACAGTTGCTAGCATGTAGACACTTAATAAATGTTCACTTGAATGTTTAAGCCATATAGGCTGTCCTCCATGCCTGGAGCCTTCCTCCCTCTTCATCTCTGCTTCCTGGCCTCCTTCAAGTCTCAGCTAATATCTTATCTTTTTCATGAAGCCATTCCCGGGCCTCCTGCATTTTAGCCCCTTCCCTCTGAGACTGCCCCCAGTTTATCCTGTCTCAATCTTGTCTGTACACAGTTTTTGCATGCTGTCTCCCTCATTTGACTAACCTCTAGGAGAGCAAGAAATGTAGAAAACAGTCCTTTCTTTGTATCCGCAGCGTTTAGTACATAGGCATATAGACTGACTAAGGTACATTCTTTTTAGGTTTGTTATTTCTTTGAATATTCTTTTGATGAATTAATTAATTAACTCCAAAGAATTTATTATGCACTTATTATGTGCAAAATGATCAACCATATGATAGTCTGTTCAATTTATAAGGAAGCCTGAGATGACTAGCTCAGCTGGACTTCCATTTCATCATTTAAGTTTCCTAGAGACACATTTTTCCCAACTTTTTTTCAGTCTCAGATCTAGCTGTAAACTTCTCTGAATGTCCTCAACTATTCACCTTGCTTTCTCATTCCCCCTACCCTACCTTCAATCCATGCACTGGTTTAGCCAGCTAGCTTATACAAATGTAATAACACATACATATAAATACAAACAGAATGTCTTTACTTCTCTATCTCCCTCTATCCCTCATCTTTTATCTCTATCTCTCTATAATCTTGCTGTCTATCTCTCATCTCTATCTCATCACATACATATCCTTTTCCTTCCTATCTCACTCACTGTCACTGAAAATGTCCATGAGGAAAGAAGATAGATAGGGCTTTAAGATGGATACACCAAAATTGTAGTTGTTGTTCATTGTTCTTTGAAAAGGGCCAAAGTAATCTATCTTCACCAAAGATAGCCAAAATATTATGATCCATTGTTCTGGAACCAACAGTGCAGGCATGGTTGTATTCATTGGTTTATTCTCAGTTGCACTTGATTATTTAACCACCCTGTGACTTAGTTTGCCCATTTGTCAAAGGGTGAATGGCATTTAATATTCATTGGACAGACTGCTAATTCTGTCACCATCTATCAATATGCTATACTGAAGATCTAATTAATGCAGTACATATTATTTTCTACTTACTCTAAAGGAATTATTAGTAAAATGAGACGAGCAGATGCCCCTAAAGGCCTCTTAAATATTCTTTAAGTATTTTGGAAAGGAGAATATATGCTAAATTATGTATCATTGTCATTATCTTCATCTTCGTAAGAGATGATATGGTAATGAATACAGAGCTGGCCTTGAAGCCAGTTAGACCTATGTTCAAGTTGAGCTCTAACAAATACTGCTTGTATAACTCTAGGCAAGTCCTCTAACTTCTCAGTGTCCATAGACAATTCTAAGATTTTGAGTTACAAAGAAATTATTGACCTACATTAGTAAAGGAGCTTCCTCATTGAGGAGCTACCTATATCGAGGAAATCAGAGGCCCATTTCCTATCCCTATCTCATTATTACAATGGCATCAAAAGCCCATTTCTATTACCTATTATTTTTAATCCTAAAACTAATTAAAAAGCTATAATACACACATATACATATGAATATATGTATGTATGTATATATGTATATATACACATATATACACACAGATACACATATATTTTGAGGAAGATAATATATTGAAACCATATTTTAATACTATTCCTCCGAGACATGCAAGGTAACTGCCTTCATAAGATCATAGATTTAGAGCTTGAAAAGACCTTATTCCTTGGATATAGTCAAATCCCCATCCTTCATTTTATAGAAGAGGAAACTAAAATCTAGAAAAGTTAAGTGATTTGCCCAAGGTCACACAGATTGTAAGTTGGAGAGTCAAAATTCAAACCTAAGATTCAAACTGGGGGCAGTCTCAGAGGGAAGGGGCTAAAATGCAGGAGGCCCGGGACTTTAACACAGTTTCACTGTACCGTGCTGCTACCTACATAAAAAATTCCAACTCTTGTCTGAATCTGATTTCCATTGTTTCTTAGACATAGCATCTTCAAGCATGGGACCTAGAAAATTTTAAAAGGCTAGTTAAAAACTTACTCACAAATTAAAGGAGATGGGAATTTTTAAAAGTATTTTAAAGTCATTTTACTAAACTCCTTGGATCGAGACTGAAGATAAACATTCCGTAACTATGCTCTGTTAAAGAAGAATGTTCTAATAAGGGAAGTATAATAACAGTGAAAGTAATAGTGAAGCTTTTAAACTCTTTGTTTATTTTTCTATTATGTAAATAAGAGTCTCTTTTAATATTGTGAAAATACTAGCCACTATACCACAATATATAGGTGTGTGTATGTGTATGTATCATTTTAAAACTTAATTTTGTACCATTAACACATCCAGCTCCCTAGTATTTATATATGTAATTTTGTATCACTTTTCCCATAAAGAGCTCAGGTTGTATAAATTATTTATTGGGAGATACAGTGGATATTTCTAGGATGGGGACTTGGACTCCTCCTTTTCTCTTTCAAAATCCCAAGACATGCACAAAAGATATTAATGCATCCCAAATGTAGCTCTCCGGTTTATGGCCAAAGTCCCCAAGACTGGAGAAACTAGAAGCTAGAGTTGACATAATTTTCCTTTTTCCTAAATAGTGTAATCTGAATGTTAAAAGCATAGACACAAAATGAAAGGGAATAAGGCTAGAATCTTCCCTAGTTCCTTCTTTGAGAAAAATCTTATAGCTATTGATGGAAAATAGAACTTTTAGGTTTATAGTTGTGATGTATACACACATGTATATATACATACATATACACATATGTCTGTGTGTTTACATATATGACTCAAAGAAAATTGTAGAAGTCATCTTTAAAACTGGCTTGAAGAACTCAAAATCTAATAAGATGGCTTTATTCACAGAAGAGCCTTCAGAAAGGGTTTCGAAACTATTGCTCTAACATTCATGGTAGCTTTGCTTTATCAATTGCATTAAATATGTGAGTTGACACATAAAACAATAATGTTCATCTCAGGATGAAACCTTCCCAACTACTACTTATGGTGCAGAGGTAATCATAGGTTGATGTGCTAAGACATCATAATTACCTACTAGGTAATCATATTTGGGAGCTTCTGCGTCTCCTAACCCAATCATTAAATCTTTTTGGAGGATTGGAGAGCTAAAATTGTCCTCGATGATAGTCATTCCAATGAGGAGCACAGGGCAAATCTCATTACAACAAATAAAACGTCTCTGAGGATTTCAGAACCCAAGCTAGTGATCACTTATTTCAAGCAGCATTCGATAAAACAAAATTGTGCTCCTTCAAATCCTCTTAGAAAATGGGTGAGGTGTAAGAAAATAAAGAAACCAAAAATTTAGTCCACCTAAAGAACATGGCTGATTCCACAGAATCGACTAATCAATAAACATTTATAAAGCATCAGCTGTGCCAAGCCCTGTTCTAGATAGGTTCATTGTAAAAGTGTTGATCTATTTCAAGGTCACGTGCTGTCATATAAAAGGTATGCCAATGAGAAAATAAATGCCCCAAATTATATCCTCCAAGTGGCTATCTATGCCCCCAGAAGTCATCTAATCATAGAATCCTAAAGCTAGAAGGGACCCAAGAGCTGATTTCAGTCATGCCCTAACACCCCAAAATATAAGTCCCCACCAGACATTCTAACAGGATGAGAAACAGACAGACAGACAGACAGAGCACAAAAGGCTAATTATACAGAAACTTTCATAAACTTGTCCAGCAGCTATGACTACACATTACCCTCTGGCTTCAACAACTGGGGGAAAGAAGAGTTAATATCTAAAGGGAGAGAAAGAGAACTTCTTCCATGAAAATATGGAGACAGAGGACAGCGCTGTAGTCATAATTTTCCCCAAAGCAGTAGTTTCTCAGCTTTGCAAGTTTGTGTTGGGTTTTGTGTCCTTGGAATCTTGACCTCTGGTAGAGCCTAGGTGTAATGGAGCAGACAGGTTAAATGTGGTGACTTGACCACACGTTTAAGGAACATCCTCAAGATACCTCTTGGAACTCTACACATCTGTGTAGCACATTTTGGGGAAAAATCACTATGAAAGAAGTAGGCAAATCCAATGCAAAAAAAAACAGTGATAATATATTTGAAAGTACATATATATATGTATATATATATACATATATGTATATATATATGTGTATATATATATATACATATATGTATATATATATGTGTATATATATATATATATATATATATATATATATATATATATATATAGTAAAGCTAAGTAAAATAAAAATAAAATACTAGGTCACACTTTTCTTTCCCCTAATTGATTAACCCAACCCTCAAAGGAAAGAGCATTGGCTTAAGAGTCATGAGAACTGAGTTGTGGTTCTGGCTTTGTAACTCACTAGCTAGGCAACCTCAGTCAAGTCACCACCTCTCTGGGCCTCAGTTTCCTTAACTTGCAACATGCAAAACTAAATTATTTCTTAGACCCCTTCTAATTTTAGCATTTTATGATTTGACAAAGCACACATTTTAGAAAGAAAATTAAATGGGGTTTCTGTATAAAAAATTGAATAGGTAAGTCGACAGAAATCACAGTTATTTTCAGACTTGAATGATCAGTGGTAGGTAAGATGCGTCACTGTTGTTTATGAGATGCCCACTAATTTCCAAGGGGCGTTCAAAATAAGGACCAACAATAAAAAATGCCCTAGGAGATACAATTTATAAGCAAGACTATCTTTAAAATAAATCAATAAATATCCATAAATAAAATCTCCAAATCCATAAATCCATAAATAAAATAAATCCAAGATTTAATAAGAAATCTTGCTTTTCCATAGAGCTCCAGACTGTTAGTGATTAGACAACCAGCCCTAAGGTCAGGAAGATCTGCCACCAGAACAGTGACTCTGTGGGCCTGAATAAGTTACTTAACTTTTCAGTGTTCCTTCAACTCTCTTAAACTACAAGTTGAAGGGATAGCGCTGACCTGTAGGTGTAGAAGAAGTTTCTCTCCTGGAGTTCATGCCTAGATGAAACCGTTGGTCTAATTCACCCCAAAATAAAAAAATCAACCTTAAACATAGAATTTAAATCTTTCTAAAATATTTCCTACAGAACTGAGTGGCTTTTGAAAGCAATTTCTACAACTTTCCCATTGTAGAAAAACAAGACTTCCAGATGTGAGTGATGTTGAAAAAAAAACAAGAGGAAATAGTGCAGTGGATAAAATGCTGACCTCAGAGTCGGGAAGATCTGGGTTCAGGTCCTGCCTCCATTAGATTGTAAACTCCTTGAGGGCAGGGACTATCTTTTGCCTCCTTTTGTATCCCCAGTGCTTAGCACAGTGCCAGGCCCCTAGTAGGCACTTAATAAATGCTTATTGGTTGATTGATTCGTCTTCTAATACTCTAGGCAACTTAAAGGTATAATTTGTAGAGAAGGTCTCAACTTGCATTGGTAAAGGGCAGTTTTCCTCATCTGGGAGCTTCTTTTTTCACATGTACTAATTTTATTTTTAGTTTATAAAATAAAGCAAGCATTTCCATAATCCATAATAAAACTATTATGGCACATGAAACTTCAAATCTATTATATACAACTTGCTATTCCTTTTTAATATATAATAAAGTTACTGTGTAAATTTCTTTTTTCCTTCCCTCCCCCCTCACCTGACCCTAGAGGTGAAATCACTGGTCTATCTCCTAGCCCTCTATCCCCCAAAAAGAATTACGAAGTTAGATGAGGCAGCTGGATCCCACCATATAGACTAATATGGCTTCCCACAGAACTGTTATTTAGAATAAATGTTGGGTACCTTAATACATCTGTGATAAGAGGGTTTTCTCCTTACTAAGTATAATTGTTCATTGTTTGGTGAGTCAGTTAAATGTGAGGTTGATTTTAGCCACTCTCCTTTATTTCCTTCAGCTCACCAGGGTGGAGAAACTTTAGCAAGGATCACTAGAAATACCACTCCTCCAAAGATCCCCATTACCATAAATGCTGTTACATATGACCCCAAGAATCTGCTTGGGCATGTCACAGAGGTCCTAGCAAGGGATGCTACTGAAAACTATGGCATCAGCAGCACTGGGAATCCTCATGTGCAGATGACTGGGATTACAGAGGAACCTTGGGCACAGACGACTACCCAACAGTATCTCAGCACCACAGCAGAGGTAAGGCAAGGGAAAAAATAGTTTTTATTCTGTGGAGTGTGGTTTGTGAAACCTGAAATTTTGGAAAACTCCGTGAAAGGTTCATTATGCTAAAAATGGTACTAAATGAATAGGATGGTTACCTCTGGGCTTTCTACCTGCTATATTTGTAAGTGTCTATGTTCTAGGTAAACACAAACCTTTGAAATGTACTTTAAGTTAAAGTATGATGAGGCAAACATACATTATGCAACACAGCTAAGATGCTATCATGAGAATATGCTTAATCCTCAACTATCTATGCAAATTATGAGGCAAAAAGATGCATGTAATATATTAACATTGGATAATCCAAGAAGTTTTACCATTTTACTATAGGACAAAGTAGATGAACACACGCACTACTCTCCCCATCTGTGTCCAGTCCTGACCCCTCTTTCATGGGCCTTATCAATCAAGCCTTAACTCTGAGACAGGTAGAGTCCTCCCTTCAAGCACACGCATGTGTATGCGCGCGCGCACACACACACACACACACACATACACACTCATGGACCATCCACAGATCCAGCATATTAATTAGAAATATCAACAAAAAGAAATGAATGAGCATGTACTCACAGTGTTCCTGAATGTAGGTTTTACTTCAGAACCCCCAAATGTAAAGGTCACTAGCCCCACTTACAATTCTTTAGCAACCTAGAGACAATTGTGCTGCACACCTAGTTAGCAAGGATAAGCAATTAGAACTGGGAACTACCACATGCTTTCTCCTTAGGCAGCCACATCCCAGGTGAAATCCTCTCTGTCCCTCCCTATATCCCTATCCCCAACTGCCTCCCCAGCCATGGATGGCTAAGGGCTTGCTTCCTACCAATTGTCCCAAGGGTTTTATGCTGGCAGGCCTCAGCACACACAGTGCTAGCCATGGTTCTGACTCTAGTATTCCTGTCATACATAGGCTTTGTTTTTGTCTCAGGACCTAGGTCCCCAATACTGTGTTAAATCTTCATGATTGAAGTGCAGTAGAAGATAAGTGGTAAATTTCCAGGATAATTCAGAATTAACCAGAATAATTAAGTCGAAATAAAAATTCAATATTATTTACATTGAAAGTATTTCAGTTGCCCTAGTTTGCTAGTTACCACACAGAATTTTAAATAAGCATGATTCCAGACCAAAAAAAAAGTCTAAGTGAATGATCATAATCCAAGAATTACACAGAATAGCTCTTTAAAAAGTCAAAGTACCAACCCAAAGTACATTTTTGTATTATTTGTTTTACTGTATTATTGTATTATTTATTGTCTTGTTTGGTTTTATATTTTATATCAGTATAATAATAATTATAGTATACTAATATAGCATGTGTATTTTATTATTCAAGTTGGTATTGTACCTTTTATTACTGAGCATTATATACTATATATTAAATCTATTGAATAACAAGGATGAGTCACTGGCCTTTAAATCTGAAATTTCCCAGTCTAATCTCATTTTGCAGCAGTGGCAGGAAAAAATGATCTCTAAAGTCCATCCAAATTCTCAAATTCTGAAAAATCATTTCAATTATAAATTACAATAGGAAATTCTATGCCTGAGCAATAAAACATTGCCTTGGAGCAAAGGTATTATTTTTTTGTTGATGGCAACCCTATGCAGCATTTAGACATAATACAGGATGGTCCTCTCAAAGTTGCTGTAATAAATCAAAGACTTGGGGTTTAAGGAGCTTGATGGTGTACTGGGCTTTGAAATGACCCGGTCCACACCTTTAGGGGTCAAGCTGATGTTTCTCCTAGAAGCCTCATGAGCCCCCAAACAAGCCCCTACTTCGGGATTGCTGGCCTGAGACAACAAATAGCAAGGTGACTAGTGTTTAAGGATTTTCTCAAATTCGCTGCCTTCTTTTCAAGATCCCTTTCCTTTCCTCTTCCCCTCCCCCTCTCCCTCCCTCAACCTCCTCCAAAGGGGCACGAAAATGACACAAAGCCAATGATCACACATACTTTTTACTCTTGAAGTTATTCCAAGGTCTGCTATACTCATTCAAGTGACAGCTTCTAAGATTGCAGCCTTTCATGACTCTAATACTTTCCTCAAGGCATGATTGTTACGTCATTATTTGAAGCATTTACTTTTATAACAATCAAATATAAACAGCTGTTGTTGGATAAGTTGGAAAGTGAAAGTCAGTCACCAGTTAAGAGAAAACCCCTTTTGTAAGTGGTGTTAACAATCATAAGAGGCTCAAAGCATGGGCCTCCTGGAAAAGCCCATGAAGATCTATTTACAGGACACTGAAGCAAGTTTTTAGTTCAGTGAGAGGAAAAAATTGCTCAAGCTGGGTTGATTGGATTTATGTATGAAGATTCAATTCTCTCAGTTCCTTGCTCTGACTTACAGAAGACAATCTGTTCAACTGAATTTTATGCTGAACTGGCTAGTTGCCTTTGGGTCACATACATCCAGGTATAGAGTCTATACCTGTCCATACTATAGACAGAAGCCATAGGACAGAAAATTTCTCACCTACTGCCAACCCTCATGTGCCAGGGACATGTTGGCCAGTAATTACTTTCTATGTTCATTTTGAAAATGTGTAATTTATTTTTTAAAAATGTTTCTCTTTTATTATTGTGAACTTGACAAACATCAACAAACACAAATTTTTCTCTATGGAAAGAACAGAAAAAGAGAATGAAACATAAAATCAAGACTCTCCATTACATATAATTTGGATGGGGGAGGCATTTCTCCTAATCCATCTGATTTGTTGTTTCTTATGGCTCAAAAGTATTTCATTGTTCTTCCATACCATTGTTCATCATTGAAAATTGACAGACACCCCTTTAGTTTTTAGATCTTTAATATCAAAAAAAGTCCACTATAAACTTTTTTGTACATGTCTCTTTTTCTTTTTTCCTCTGATCACTTTGACGTATATGCCTAGTAGTTTTAATAGTCAAGTCAATATTATTTTTTTCAACTTTTATCTGTTCTTGGATATTCAAAACTTCTATTCTTTTGTTGGGGCTTTCAAACTTTTGCTTTTCTACTTTTAGTTGCATTTACAATTCATTGATTTGCTCTTTCTTTTGTTGATGGAAGGATTCACAGATATAAATTATCCCCTTGACAGTTTTAGCTACATCCTAAAACTTTTGGTGCACTGTACCACAGTTTTCTTTAAGGGATTTTGTTATTATTTTCTATGATTTGTTTACCAAGCTCAGTCCTCAATCTCTGATCTTCAAACTTTCTCTTTATAATGCCTCTTCTGAAAACTTCACAAAATGTTATTTGTTTGTTAAAATTATATAACCTTAAGTGTGTGGGTATATATCCTCCAGATCCACCAGTTCTGGATACTATTAAAAGGCTCCATTTGGGGATTGTCTAAGAACCATGCTGGGATTTTTGGCATGGAACTTGGGAGGCCATTAAGAACTATGCCACATGGGCTTTGTTGAGACTCTTTAGTGTAAGACGTTGTTGAGGCACTCAAAAGGAAAATACTTGAGCCTTCCCAAAGAACTACCAAAAATTGCAAACATAGACAATTGTATCAAATATACCCAGTTGATTTGATGGGGACAGCAAATATTTAGCTGAGGAGGAATAGAGTAGAGTGAAACATATCAGAGTACATAGAGTATATAGACTCCTTTTGGATCTTGTAGTCCCTTAGACTATAGGGTTGTCTCAAAGACAACTAGAGAGCAAGGCAGGAAAATCCACCTATCACGTAGGGTATATAACAGTTATAAAAAGGTTCCATTTTCCCTTTTATTGAATGTATTCCTGAACTGCTATTGAAGGAGGGAAGAGAATGCCCCCTTCCCATTTCTGGAAATTCAAAAAGAGGTTGCCTGATTCCCAGGTGACACTTGGGGACCAAAGTATCAATGAAGAGTATGTTCATGGGGATATCTGGAGAAGTTTTGGGGAGTGTCTCCTGCCATTAATTCAAGGCCCTAGTTATATTCTTCTCACTGTTAGGTAATGGTGGATAGCAATTCAGTTCCATTTAACCACTTTGCAGAACTTAATTTATAAATGAGTATTTATTTTGAAGATACATGGCTATAACAAAAGAACAAACATTTCTCCTCAATACTGTAGAGCCATACTCCCGTCTGTCCCACATCGGTCTTAGGAGAGAGTGGGCCAATGAAGCACAGTTTCTACATAATATGCATCCCTCTGGAAGGGGCCAGTGTGTATGACTAGCTCCATGAAAAGCGCTCCAGTCCAAATCCCACTATACATTTACATTTCTTATGTTCATATTGATGTGAATAATTTGCAAATTTACTACTTCTCTGTTTCATTTTTCCTTTTTGTTGTTTTTTGCATGGATGTCACACATGTTGCTCTTTGGCTTACCTTTTTTCATTGATAATTAGGCACTGTTTTATAGGATTTTTAAAATTTTATCTTGGGTTGCAATTTGAGATCCTTTGCTTTTGGGGATATCCTATTCCATTATTTTATTTCAGACTTTTCATGGCTAGAGGATAATCCTGTGTTATTTGAATTGGCACTTCCTTCATACTAGAAAGCTTTAAAAATATTCTGAACATAAATACCCCCAAAAAAGAGAACTCCATATCCATAGAAGAATGCAAAAAGGAGATTAATATGAAATAGTGAATATATATTCTATGCCACTTTCTTTTTTAAAAAACATGTAATAAGTTCTTTGTCACTAAAATGCCAGTGTTCTTTCTTCTGAATTTCTAATTCTCTCTGCACATTTAAAAAAATGATTAATGGCCCTCTTGGTTGTTTTTTTTTTTTGACATTACCATTTCTAATCCCTTTTCTTTGATCCCTCTCCCACAGTTAAGACCTGGGAGAAAGAGGGAGAAAAATTCCTTGAAACAGATAAGCATAGTTAAGCAAAACAAATCTTCAAAGTGTTCATATCTAAAAATGTATGTCTCTGCACCTTGTATCCTTAACTCCTCTGACAAGAGGTGTGTAAACATGTTTCACTCTAGGCTCACTGGCTTTGCTGGTGTCAGGGAGGGAAATCTCTTTTATTACTTTTGGGTTTCTGGCTGACTTTCTGTGTGATTCTGGAGTGGAGGAATTCAGTTGCTGTACCTTCTTACTGGATTTGTTAACTATTATTCAGTCTGACAAGAATTTCAGGGTTTTGTTGGAATAATATTTGGGAGCTGAGGTCTCCTTTCCTTTCAGGCTATAAGTCCCCAAAGATCTTTTTCCTGAATGTTTGCAAAAAAAATTTTTTATAGTTAAAATTGTGGGATTTAATCACTTATAATGTCAAGTGTGGGGTTTTTTGCTGTCAGCAATCTATCAATTTCATCAACCAATGCATTGTGACACATACCCAAATGTTCTGGGCAGTTTTCATGCATCATTTCCTGTAATATTTTGAATATTCTAGATCTTTTTGGAAACATATGATCCTTAAGTTGTCACTGAAAACCTGTCTTCAAGATCATCAATTTGGCTTGTATAGAATTTATATGTTCTTTTGAAGTCGTCTTTTTATTCTCTTCTTCCAAATTTTCTTCTGCTTTGCTATTTTGAGTTCCCAATCTGTCATTGTTGTTTTTTTTCAGAACCTCATCTATTTTGATGAGAAACTCTGTCGTATGTTTTAAGTTCTCTATCTTATTGTTTGGTTTTTATTAACTCATTTTTGAGAGCTATGATTTTAAGCCTAATTTCAGTCCTAATTCCTCATGTTATTTCTCTTGAAAATATCCTTCTTGTTCCATGATCTCAGAGGAATTTGAAGAATTCTTTTTTTCATTTTTAGAGCAAGGGTTTATTTTCCTCCATAGCATAATTCTCATTCAATGTAGCACTCATTTCCTCTCTCTTTATTATTCTTCCTGTTTGTTTGTTAAATAAACCATGAAAAAAACTGTAACCAGAAGAATAGAATACACACTATCTGTGAGGTACATAGGGAGAGGAACTAGATGGACCTGTGGTTCCATTAATAAAAGGAACTCCCAATGCCAATTCAGGTCAGCATTTTCTGAGCAACTTGAAGTCTTAGAGAGCTTCCTAGAGGACACAAGTGAATTTGCCCAGGGTTACACATTCATTGTGTATTGAGATGCAGGACTTGAACCCAGATCTTCCTAGATTTGATGTCAGCTCTCTATCTACTATGCCTCTGAATGATGAATATGTGTGCTGCTATTGTTGCTGCTATTGAGGCTGCCTCTAAGGACCACCAACGATGATCCTGTTGTACTCTGAGCCTATGTCCATCCTGGTGTTACAGACCTCTCCTGCAGATCTTTTAAGTTGTTTTAGTCTGGAAAGACATCTCCTTCTGAACTTTTGTTGACTCTGCTACTTTAAAATTTGATTTGAGACATTTTTTAAAGTTGTTTGGAAGAGAATATTGGGAGAATTCAGCTGGGTTCTACCAACTTGACTATGCCTCACCTCTTCCATCTCTTTTCCACAAAGTACAGTATTATTTTAATCAAAGTTCCATTTAAATTCATTGCTATGCTATAGTTCAGTGAGCCAAACTTTATGAATATTCTAATCTAGTTTGTGAAATGGTAGCTTGTGGGTGCCACAGCAGTATAGAGAGAGACCTTGCTCTATCCCTTGCCCTTTCCACACATACTTGATATTTTATAGCATAAAAACATTATAGTTTTGATGGTTTAGGGGTAGGGTGTAAATAGACTCATTTAGTGGCTGGGAATATAGGAGTTTCAAATGCTGGAAATCAGGACAATAGAAGTACCATGGTCTGAAAGAGTATTTCATTCATAGCAGCTTCTAGTGGCAAGTAAAGCTGCTGCCTATACCCTTGAAGCTAGGACAAAAGCTGTGCAAAGCCCATTTCCTCAGGATTTTCAAAAGAGGGGGAGGTGGAGAGAAGTTGGTATAAAAAAAAATACCAGGAAACCTTAGAAAAGTGTCTGAGAGAGACTCTGGAGCCTGCCATTAGAGACACATCCGGGCACTCCCAACACTCATTTCCAAGACTTAAAAAAAAAAAAATCTTGGCATAGACAGGAGACTGAACTATCATTCAATTTGAGTGTGAGTGTGAATGTATGTGTGTTTTATTCTATTAAAGAGTGTCAATTGGGCACCAGATTAGAAGGAACTATTATTTCACACCACCTAATTCATTCATTTTCCTCAGTGGACTTTGGCATTTCTTTGTTTCACTGACATTTATGGTGCTTTTGTCCTCATAACCAGAAACACTAATCAAAATGCAAATTAGTACACTGTAATGAATGTAAGCACCAAGTAAGATGGTCAGGTTTTTTATAAATGATTTTAATTGATTATAAAATGTGTGTAATGAGACATGATTTTTAGACATAGACAATATATAGATTTTAATTATGTGACTCTACTTACTTATTACAAAGGGAGAGCTTATTACTGTAGGGTGGGGGACATTTGTGAGTAGTGATAATAATGCAGAAAAGAAGAAGAAAGGAGATCATCAATAAAAAAAAGTTTCAATGCACAGAAGAGAAAAAAAGGAGTTTATAAGGGAACACAGATAACCTGAAGAGTTTTGTAATTATCATATTATATTTAATATAGACTTTAAGAAAACCAACCTGCACATAATAGGTACCCAGTGTCATATACAATCTTATTTTTCTGTTTTCTGTTCTCTTCATGTACTGAATTATTCATATTTGAAAAGTTCATAAAAGGAAAGAAAAAAGTTTTGGCCATCAGAAATAAATAAATTGTTGATATCAAAACAAACTTTTTTTTCAAGTATAAGCCTCTAATTTTCTATAGAGTTTTAGAATGTTATCTAGAGAAATAAAAGGTTATTTTTTGCCCAAAGTTGTACAGCATGTATCTGTCAAAAGTAGAACCTGAATCAGAAGCTGGTCCTTTATCCCTTAGGATCAAATGCAATGATATTTATAAAGTATCACAGTGCCTGGTATATAGGAAGGATTTTTTTGGTTTGTTTTTTGAGGCAATCAGGGTTAAGCGATTTGCCCAAAATCACACACCCAGTAAATATTTGAAGCCAGATTTGAACTCAGGTCTACTTGACTCCTGGACCAGTGCTCTATCCACTATGCCACCTAGCTGCCCCCAGGAGGTTCTTAATAAAGGCTTTCCTCCCCTCTTATGCCACTCTCCAAGACTGGCACTGCCCTAATCTAAATTTTAGAGCATATTAATATAGACATAGCCCCATTAAATGAAATTGTCTTAAGAGTTTTATTAATTTTGAATATAAGTTCAAATTAAAAGATGGAACATAATTTTCCAGTGTGTCATTTTTTTAATTGGCACATCTATTGAATGAATGGTAGTATTTATTTTCTTTTAAAGGCATGTAAAGGTGTTTCAAATACAATTTACATAACAGAAAGACTTTTTTTGGAAAACAGGATAAAGTTGACTTGTAATCACATGTAAAATTGTTGTTCTTTAGCGATCAGTTTTACTTTTCCATTAAAAGTACTAGCAAAGACCTATAATAAAAAATACAAGAATTAAGTATCTGATTCTGGTTCATGGGACACACAAGATAGAGGATTAGACTTTTTCCAGGCCTCAGTAACTAAGGGAAAAAAGTAATTATACACCAGAGGTAGAGCAATTATGGCTGAATTCACAAGATAAGAAGGCAAGAGGCCCAACAAGGTAACAGTCTTATGAACTAACACTGGGGAACCCTAATCCTTAAGGCTCCCATTCAGCATCTATCTTCCACTAACCTTCATACACTAGCAGGATAAATAAACTGGTGCATAAGCTTGTATTTTGGGATTCATGCAGGGATTCCCCTTTTTCTTCAGAGATTCTATCTATGCATTCCGCTTCATTGCAGCATACTGTAAATATTGGTTGCCCAGCTGGAGGGAGAGAATTAAAGGGAAGAAAATTGAGATTCCTTCTGCCTCAGGGAGGCCCTAGATTTAAGAACCTCAATGAAATTGCATGAACTTTCCTCAGAATACCCTCTCTATCCACTTCTAGCCCTGCAAAAAGCTATAGACACTGATTAATCCAAGTCAGAGAACAAAAAAATAGACAAAACTGGGACAGTCAAAGTCAGAGAATAGCAGCAACAAAAACATACTTGGCTGAAATAGAAGTTGCATGCAGAGCTAGAGTGGACTTGAAGAAAGGTGACAGAAATCCAGCAAAAGCCAATCTCTTGCCTTCAAAACAACTTAGAGCTGAAAACTAGTGAGTGAAAAGTAAATTTCCTAATATACAAAGGGACTAAGGCAGATTTGCAGTCCATCCTAAGAGGTATTCCCTGCATTAAAAAGTGAGGGGAGAGAAAGTGAGTTAAAGGAAAATACAAGGACAAAATGTTTAAAATCACCAAAAGTTTCAAGAAGAAAATTTTTTTAAAAAATCTGGAACACAAGGTAGATAAATCAATATAAAGAATATTAATATTAGAAGGATTGGTACTAAGACATCAAAAAGATTACAAACTTTTCTAAATACATGTTATAAGAAAAAGGAAATTAAACCAATCCCTGATGAAATACAGAACCATATTAAATCCCAAGACAGCATAGAAATTACCAGGGAACAAATTCAAAAACTATGGCTGCACAACAAAACTAATTAGGAGAATGTTAAAATTTAAATATGTGATAAGGAGTCCCTCCAAAGAAGTAAAAGAAAACAGTTTTAGAATACGAACATGCTGAAGTGAAGGGTAATATGAAAGGCAAGAGTAAAAAAGATAATAAGGCTAAAAAGATACATGATCTCTAAATAAGAAACATTCATTAATCCTGAAGAAAACGTGGGAAGGGACAAATTAAGCATCATAGATTTCTGAGAACACAACAAATAAAAAAGCAAGAATACTATAACTAAGGAAATAATATAAGAAAATTGACAAGAACTCCAAAACTGGAACACAAAGCACCAATCAGGAGCAGCTAGGTGCACCGGCCTTGAAGTCAGAAGGACATGAGTTCAAATCCGGCCTCAGACCAAATACTTGACACATACTAGCTGTGTGACCCTGGGCAAGTCACTTAACCCCAATTGCCTAAAAACAAAACCAAGCAAAAACACGCAAAGCACCAATCAAAAGAATCCACAAATCAACTCAAGAAAGAAATAAAATTCTAATAACACAAGACCATTTTGTACCCACTAAAAACCACAGAAGCAAAAGGAAAATTATATTCCAAAAAGCATAAACATTCAAGATGTAATCCAAAAAGACATATCCTGTAAACATGTATATGTACATATACAAATACATTTATACACATACATACATATATACCTGGAATTTTGAAAGCACTTTAAGATTTTGAAAACTCTTTACAAATATTATCTCAGTCTATCCTCATAACAACTCTGGAAGGTAAGTGCTATTATTATGCCCATTTTGCAGATGAGGAAACTGAGACAGATAGCAGTTAAGTAATTTGTCCAGGGTCACAGAGCTAGTGAGTGTCTAATGCCACATTTTAACTCATGTATTCATGCCTCTAAATGCAGCACCCTATCCACTATACCACCTACTTGCCAAATATATGTAAGTATATGCATGTAAATATAAATAAATATGTACTCTTGATTAGGATATATCACATATGTTCTCTATATTGTTATGTTATGTTGTTATGTTATGCTGTGTTGTTTTATGATGTAATGTGATACTATATCATACCTTATCATATCAGAGCATGTATCATATCACATCACTATACTGTATTATATTACATTGATTTATAATATGTATTTGAGGAGAATGAGAGAGACAGGGATAGGGAGATAGAGAAATAGAGGATCATACAGTGGGTCTAATTTGCACAGAGTTGGCCCACAGTTCTCTTGAAAGAGTGATGCATCTCCCTGGATATCATCTTGCCTCAGGAGAAGGGAAATCAGAGCTCTTGTAGGTCAACTGGTACCTGTAATGGTGTAAAAACATAGAGCCAGAAAGTAAATTGCATGGGAAATGAGGAGGATGATTATGGGAAGGGAATAGAGTAGAATTGGACTCTACAATATGGGCCAGGATAATTGCTACCATGAGGAAATATTTGCATCCTTATTTCTTCATTCAGGAATTCATACTAGTAAAAGTGAGAAACATCAGAAAAATGCGTGGGGGTGGGGGATGATGCAAGATCTACAAAGACAAGAATGTAGAAATTAATTAAGAGAGAGCTCAAATTTGATAGTTCAAAAGTTTAATTCCATGAGGAATGCAAAGAGATTAAGGAAAAAAATTAAATAAATTAAACAAAATTAAATAAAATACATACCATGGATCAAAGAATTAAAGTTCAGACTAGAGCAAAAAGGCAAGAAATGAAGAGAACAAGAGAAAGCAATTTCAGAAAAGTCACAGATAAAAAAACTAACAAAAGAATTTGGAAAGGAAAAGGGGGTCAATTATGACTAACCAATTAACTGAGAGAAAGAATAGAAAAGGACAAAAGAGAAGAAAGAATTAGATAATTGAGTAAAAGAAATCACTAAGTTAACATACTCCAAAACTAAGGAAAAGATTGACAAATTGGATGGTATCAAAAGAGAAGAGAGCCTGTAGGAATAGTATCAAGAGTATATTAAATAAAATTAATCACAAAGACAAAATACTACCTTAATAGAGGAAGAGAAACAAAAAAAAAACTAGAACACGCAATGCTACTTCTCATAATTTTAAATTATAGTGGATTAAGTAATCCAATAAAATGAAAGATACTGTCAGATTAGAAAAGAAAATCAAGGCTATAAATCTGATGCTTTCAAGAACCACATCTAATAACAAAGATATACATAGAAAAACAGTGAAAGATCAGAACAAAATTTATTATGCATCAGGTAAATCCAGAAAAGCAAGATTTACAATCATGTTACCAGAAAAACAAAAATTGAAATTCACAATATAAACAGAAATAAACAAGGAAATCACCTTATGTTGAAAGAAACCATAGACCATAACCAGTCTTAATATCAGACTTATACAGCATAAACTTATAACGAAAAAATAACCGAATTACAAAAATGTACAGATACTTTACAGAAATGCAAATGTACAGATACAACTATACATAATAGTAGGATGCTTTAATTTCTCTCTCTCTCAGAGTTGGATAAATATAACAGATAAACAAGGAAAAATATTGAATTGAGTAATTTATAAAGAAAACATGGATAAAAAAGCATCATATAGCACTTTTACAAAAAAAAAATGACCACATGTTAGAAAACAGAAAAATCATAAATAAATGTAAGAACAAAGAAATATCAAATACATCATTTATTGACCATCACACAGTAAAAGTAGTAATCAATTCAAGGAGCATAAACCAAAGATACAGACCAAAATGGAGACCTAATAGTGAAATCCTAAATAAAAAGTACATCAGAGAACAAATCATAGACATGATAAATAATTATCTGAAAGAATAATGATAAGACAATATACCAAAATGTAAATGATTCATCTAAAGTAGTCATCAAAGGAATATATATGTATATGTATATGCATATGTATATATGTATATGTATATATGTATGTACATACATACACACATATACACATATACATCCCAAAAAATATGTGAACAAAATAAAAAAGAAATGATCAATAACTTGATTGTGAATATTTAAAAATTAAGCTCGAAATAAACATGAAAAGGGAACAAAAAACAACTGTAGAATTAATTTAAAAAACTGAAAGTTGGTTCTTGAAAAGCCTACCAAAATTTATAAACTTTTAGCCAACCTGGTTAAAGAGAAGAGGGCAAAAAATTCCAGCAACAAAATTAAAAATGAACAAGGCAAAATAACAACAAAAGCAGAAGAAATAAGAAGAAACATCAGAAACTACTAGTCACAATTATATGCCAACAAAACTAAAAAACACAAAATAGAGGATTGCCTTTAAAGATGTGAACAACCCAAACTAAGAGAACACCAAGTAGATTTTACACAATGCAGTGTTGGAAGAGGAAATACAATTAACTCTATGAGAACTAACAGAGGAAAAAATGCTGGGCCTAATGGATTTGCAGGAGAATCTAATCGAACTTTTAAAAAACAAATAATGCCTATCAGTACACATTATTCTCAACAATGGAAAAAGAAGCATTCTATGAAACTCTTTTTGTGAGATAAATGTAATCTAATACTTGATCCAGGGAAGCACAAAGCAGTGAAAATGAACTATATACCAATATCATTAATGAATATTGTTTCAAAAATTTAAATAAAATCTTGTCAAAGCAAGGGTAGCAATTATTCAAAAAGAAAAATTCATCATGTCCAACTTGAAAATATGTCAGGGATACAAGAACGGTTCAACAATACCAAAAATAATCAATATATTTAAAAACAAAAATGTCCAAAGACAAATGGTTATCTCAATACATACAGAAGTAATCTTTGATGATATAAAACACTGATTTATTATAAAATGTAAGGATAAAGCACTACTTTTAATATCATGGAAAGTATCTATCTGAAATTAAAAGCAAGCATCATATCCAATGGGGATCCAATGGGGATAAAATAAGAGCTTTCAAATAAAAGCAGGTAGAAAGAAAAGATGTTCCTCTCTCCCTTATTACCTGATATATTTCTCTAAACTTAGAAATGTCAATATGATAAAACTAACTGTACTGGATGATGACATGATAATTTATTTAGAAACTCCTAGCAAATCAGCAAGGAAACTAATTGAGATAATAAATAACTTTAGCAAAGTTATTTACCCCACAAAAAGCAATAGCATTTCTATGTAATAACAACCAAAATAAGAGGAAATAATACAAATGGAAATTTCATTCAAAATAACTGCAAGATGTACAAAACAGTTGGGGATCAACTTAGTTCAACATGAAAAGACATTCCTATGATTCTTCTTAAAGAAATAAATTAGAAAGCTAGAGAAATATTCAGTGTGTATGTCTGGATCATGCCAACATAATAAAAATGACAATACTACCAAAGTCAATTTATAGATTTAATCTGACATTAATCGAACTACCAAAGGGATGTTAAATGTGCAGAGTTAGATAAAATAAATAACAAAATTCATTTGAAGGAAGAAAAGAATAGCATATAAAATGAAAAAAAGTAGGAATGAAGTGAAAATAGCGAGTTCTAACCTCAAACTATATTATAAAACAGCAATTATCAAAACCATTAGGTACTGGTAGGGAAGTAGATTAATGGAACAGACATAAACTTAGAAGAAGATAACAACTGAAAACATCTACAAGCAAAGCATCAAAGAAAAATGCTCATTGGATCCAAGGTGAACAAGGATTCCTGGAAGATTTAAAGAAAGAGGTAAGAGTGGTAGAGGAAAAAATGCTAAAAGAAATGAGAGTGATGCAAGAAAATTACGAAAAGAGAATTAACAGCTTGGTTAAAAAAGCTACAAAAATACTGAAGAAAATAACACCTTAAGAAACAGAATTTGCACAAAAAGAAGAGGCACAAAAATTCACTAAATAAACAATATTAACAAAAAAAAATAATAAAATAAATAAAATACAAATACAAAAATACAAAAAGATGCCCGATGCCATGATTTTCCTAAAGTCAGAGTCCACAGATGTCTAATATTGAATGAGGTGTGTTTACCTTTTTTATATACTTTTTTGATGTGCTGATCAATCTTATTGAATTTTTTTCTTCTCTTTTTTTAAAAAAATTCTTTGTTACAAAGATGGCTCTCTCAGAGGGTGCAGGAAAGTGATTTAGAAGTTAATATTAACAATTTAAAAACAAAAGTTATCAATAAAAATCGATTTCTAAATATACCTCTACAAGTCTAGGACAAGAACTGCTTCTCTTTATCTTTGCTTTTCCATACTTAGACTAATCCTTGGCACACAGGAGGCTTTTAATAAATGTTTGTTGCTTAGTTATGTTTCATCCTCCTAGTATATCATAGCTTCTTGAGGGGAATATAACTTAATAAATTAAGTGAATAATAAATTAATAATACATTAATTAATTAAATCATTAATAAATTCATTAAGTTGTTTCCCCTGCCCTACCTCTACTTCTACTACCTTCTCTTTTTTCTCTTCTCTCCTCTTCATATTCCCTTTTCCTTTATCTATAGTTAAAGATGGTCAGTGAGAATTATCAGGTTTAAGATAGATTTTGCTCACAAAGGCAATAATTCTCATCCTTCTTCTCCCCAGTCCATCCCACTTGCCCAACCCAAACTCAAGTCCTGCCCTAAGACAGAAGTTCACAAAGTGTGGTCCAAAGAGTGATCAAAGTGGTTGGCCAGAATCCTTCAGAAGGGCTCATGTAATATTAATGATTGTAGTATTTCAATGACTAACTTTTTCTGGCATGAATTAATAACTTACAATGGATGCTCAAAATCCAGACATCACCTCATGTGTGTCTACTCAAATGTGATCCCATTCTCCCCATTCATTTTGATGAGGTTTTCTTGAATGCATTTTTTTCCCATTTGATGGGAAGTAGCAATTCTCCTGTGTCCAACATAATAGGTGGCAGTGGTCCACTGCAAAGTTTGAGAAACATTGACCTGAAGTCATTGGCTTAGGCAACTTCTGAAATAAAAGCAAAAGCAGTGTTATTATAAAGTATAAATTGGTCCAAAATAAGCTGAGGAATTCCAAACAAATGAATGTTCCCAAAGAGAGCAAAGAAAACTTTATCAATGCATTTACTATATATTACACAATAGTTTAAAATATATTCAGATAGGAAGACAAACTCTGGTTGTATCTTCTAAATCAATTCAACAAATATTTGAAAAGTACCTTCCATAAACATGATTCTTTCATTCTATGCCATAGCAATGAGCCTTCTCTTAGTACTATCACTTGCTGCATACAAAGGAAGGGGTTAAAGAGGATAATCACTTAAATAGCACCTATTATTTGCCAGATACTGCGATAAGTGCTTTACAAATATTATCTTATTCGATACTCACAACAAACCTGGGAGGTAGATAGTCTTATTAGACCTATTTTATAGAAGAGGGAACTGAGGTGATCAGGGATTTAATTGACTCACCTAGGGTCACCCAGCGAGGAAGTGTCTCAGACCAGATTGAATTCAGATCTTTCTGACTCTAAATTTGAAGCTCTATCCACTATACCACATAGTTGCCTGAGAAAAAAAAAATAAAACTTAACCAGATAAAAATAGATTTATAATTTCTCTCTTTTTTTTTAATAGGGTGAGAGGCACCATGTAAAAAGAGGTCTGGTTTTGGAATAAAAAGACCTGGGTTCAAGTCTTATCTCTGACACATATTAGCTCTATGACCCTAGGTTAGTCATTTAACCTCTTGGTGTCCCAGACAACATTCTTTTTTAATGACCTTTGAAAAAGTCTTTTCCTTAATTAATTAATTAATTTTTGATTAACATTAATTTTTTTAAAAATCTATTTCCAAATTTTCTTTCTCCTGCCCCTATACCACCCATTGAGAAGGCAAATAATATATCAATTATACATACAAAGTCATGCAAAACATTTTTCCACATTAACCATGTTGCAAAAACAAACAAACAAATAAGAAACATAAAGAAGGTGAAAAAATATGTTTCAATCTGTACTCAGAGTTTATATCTGGAGATATATGGCATTCTTTAAAATCATGGATCCTTTGGAATTGTCTTGAGCAAAGTAGCTAAGTCTTTTCTTTTGGCATGGCAATCAGGGTTAAGTGACTTGACCAAGGTCACATAACTAGTAAGTAACAACTGCATATAGTTCTTGGGTTTGTCTTGGCAGGTAGACTGCCAAGTATTTTATAACATTTGCAGTTATTTTAAATAGAATTCCTCTTTCTTTCTCTTCTTGACGGGTTTTGTTAGTAATATGAAGAAATGCTAATGATTTATGCGGGTTTATTTTGTATTCCACAACTTTGCTAAATTTTTGAATTGTTTCAAATAATTTTTTAGTTGATTCTCTATGTTTCTTTAAGTATGACATCATATCATGTGCAAAGAGTGAGTTTTAATTCCTGATTGCCTATTTTTAGTCCTTTGATTTCTTTTTTTTTTTTGTCACATGGGTCAATGGGTATTCACAGTTAGATAGCCCTTTGGGCATAGTTCCAAATTGTTTTCCAGAATGATTGGACCAGTTCACAACTCCACAGACAATGCATTAGTGTACCTGTTTTTCCACAATCCCTCCAGCGTTTGTCATTTTCCTTTTCTGTCATGTCAGCCAATCTAAAAGGTATGAGGTTGTATCTCAGAGTTGTCTACATTTGCATTTCTCTAATCAATAATAATTAATCTATATTAATCTACTAATCTCTAATCAATAGCATTTCTAATATAATATTGAATAGTGGTGACAGTCAACATCTTTGCTTAACTCTTGATCTTATTGGGAAGGCTTTTAGCTTATCCTCATTAGAGACAATGTTTGCTCTTAATTTTAGATGTATAATACTTATCATTTTTAAAAAGGTGCCATTTATTCCTATGATTTCTAGCATTTTTAGTAGGATTGGATGTTGTGTTTTCTCAAAAGCTTTTACTATGTCTATTGAGATAATCATATGATTTTTGTTATTTTTGTTATCGATATGGTCAATTATACCTATACTTTTCCTAATATTAAACCAGCCATGAATTCTTGGTATAAATCCCATCTGGTCATCTTTTTTATATATTGCTGTAACCTCCTTTCTAGTATTTTCTTTAAAATTTTTGCATCAATATTGATTAGGAAAATTGGTTTATAGTTTTCTTTCTCTGTTTTTGCTCTTCCTATATTAGATACCAGCGCTACATTTGTGTTATAAAAGGAATTTGGTAGAACTCTTTATTTATTTTTAAATAGTTTAGATAATATTATAATTAATTGTTCCTTAAATGTTTGATATAATTCATTGAAAATCCAAATGGTTCTGGGAATTTTTTATTAGGGAGCTCATTTATGATTTGTTCAACTCCTTTTTCTAAGATAAGGTTACTTAAATATTCTATGTCTTCTGTTAATCTGGGTAATTTATATTTTTGTGAATATTCATCAATTTCACTTAGATTATCAATTTCATTGGCACATAATTGGGCAAAATGACTCTTAATAATATCCTTAATTTCATCTTCATTGGTAGTACATTCACTTTTTTCAATTTTGAAACTAGTAATTTTGTTTCTTTTTTTTAATCAAATTAACCAGTGGTTTATTTATTTTGTTGGGTTTTTTTCATAAAACAAGTTCCTAGTTTTATTTATTAAATCATTTTTTAACTTTCAACTTTATTAAACTCTCCTTTCAATTGGAGGATTTCCATTTTGGTGTTTAACTAGGGATTTTTGATTCATTCTTTTTCTATTTGGTTTTTTTTTTAGTTGCATGCCCTATTCATTGATCTACTCTTTCTCTAATTGATGTAAACATTTAGAGATATAAAGATTTTCCCCTAAGTACTGTTTTGGTTACGTACTGTAAATTTTAGTACATTGTCTCATTGTTGTCATTCTCTTTAATGAAATTATTTATCATTTCTACAATTTGTTCTTTGACCCATTCATTCTTTAGGAGTAGATTACTCTAATTGGTTTCCAATTAATTTTTTATCTATGCTTCCATGGTTTTTATTGAATGTAATTTTTATTGCATTATTCCTGCATTTGTTTGTGGGGTTTTTATGTACTAAAACATGGTCAATTTTTGTGAAGGTACCATGTACAATTGAGAAAACAGTCTACTCCTTTCTATTCCCATTCTATTTTCTCCAGAAGTCTATCACATCTCTAAAATTCTATGCATTTTCTTAACTTCTTCCTTATTATTTTATACTTAGATTCATCTGGGCACTAAGAGGAGAAATTTAAGGTTCCCCACAAGTACAGTTTTACTATTTCCCCCTGTAATTCAGTTAACTTTTCAAGAATTTGTATGCTGTACTATTTGGTGCACATGTATTTAATATTGATGTTACTTCATTGTCTATGTTGCTTTTAAGCAAGATGTAGTTTCACTTATTATCTCTTTTAATTAGATCTATTTTTACGTTTGCTTTGTCTGACATGACGATTGCTATCTCTACCTTTTTTACATCAGCTAAAGCATAATAGATATTGCTCCAGGTCCCTATTTTGACTCTATGTGTATCTGTTTCAAGTGTGTTTCTTATAAATGACATATTGTGGGATTCTGGTTTCTCGTGCATTTTGCTATTTGCTTTTGTTTATGGGTAAATTCATCCCATTCACGGTTGTAATTAGTATCTATGCGTTTCCATCCATCCTATTTTCTTCTATTTAATCCTTCTCTGTTTTAATCCTTATCTGTTCTCTGTTTGCCCTGTTCCTCCACAAAAGTCTGTTTTGCTTCTAATCACTATTTCTCTTAATTTGCTCTCCCTCTTATCAATCCCTTCCCTTTCTTTTGCCTTTTTTTCTTCTGCTCCCGGTTGGTTAAAATAGATTTCTATACCCAGTTGACTGTGTATATAAATATACCCCTCTTTGAACCAATTTCAATGACTGAGATTCAAGCATTGTCAGCCCCACCTACCATTTCCCCTACATTGCAAAAGCTTTGTAAAAGTTCTTCTTGGCACGCCTCTTTTATGTGAGAAAATTTTCCCCATTCTTCCTCTCCTCTCCTCCTTATCCTAGTGCCTTTCTCTTTCTCATCCATTCTTTTTTTTTCACATTATCACAATTGACTAACTCCTATGTCCTCTGTCTATGTCGAATCTTTCTAACTGCCCTTAGTTATATGGAAGTTATATGTATTATCTTTTCATTTAGGTATACAAATAGTTTAACCTTATTGAGTCCCTTATGATTTCTCTTTCATGTTTACCTTTTTGTGCTTCTCCTGAGTACTGTATTTGAGAGTCAGATTTTCTAGTCAGCTCTGGTCTTTTCATCAAGAAGCTTGGAAGTCCTCTATTTTATTAAAGGTCTTTTTTTTCCCTAAAGGATGCTACTCAGTTTTACTGGTAATTATTCTTGGTTGTAATCCTAGCTCCTTTGCCTTCCAAAATAATATATTCCCAACCCTCCACTGCTTTAACATTGAAGCTGCTAAATCTTGTGTGATCCTAACCATGACTCCATGATATTTGAATTATTTCTTTCCGGTTGTGTGAAGTATTTTCTCTTTGACCTAGGAGTTCTGAAGTTTGGCTATAATATTCCTGCGCATTTTCATTTTGGGATCTCTTTCAGGAGATAATCAGTGGATTCTTTCAATTTCTATTTTGACCTCTGGATATAAGATATCAGGGCAGTTTTTCTTGATAACTTTTTGAAACACAATGCTTAGGCTCTGTTTTTTTACCATGGCCTTCGGGTAGTCCAATAATTCTTAAATTGTGTCTCCTCAATTTATATTCCAAGTCAGTTTTTATGAGATAGTTCACATTTTCTTTTTTGACTTTGTTTTATTGTTTCTTGATGTCTCATGGAATCATTAGCTTCTACTTGCCCAATTATAATTTTTAAGAAATTATTTCTTCAGTGAGTTTTTATGCCCTCTTTCTTCATTTGGCCAATTCTGCTTTTTAAGAAGTTATTTTCATCAATGAAATTTTCTACATCTTTTGCTATTTGACCAATTCTGTTTTTTGAAGTGTTATTTTCTTCAGTATTTTTGTGCCTCTTTTGCCAAGCCATTGTTCCCATTTATTTTCCAATTTTTTTCTCCATCATTATTTGTTTTTAAAAATTTTTTTTAATTTGTCTTTTAAAAAATTTTAGCTCTTTCAGGAATTCTTGTGGGGCTTGTATCTAATTCATATTTTTTTTCCTTTCAAGCTTTTACTTGTAGCTGTTTTGACATCGTTGTCCTCTTCTGAGTTTCTGTCTTGATCTTCCCTGCCACCATAGCAACTTTTTGTGATTGATTTTCTTTTGTTGTTGTTGTTTGCTTATTTTCCTAAACTGTTTCTTGACTTTGAAGTTTATGTTAAAGTGGGTCTCTTGGGACAGCAAAACCTTCTTTCCACCTTGGAACCATGAACTTTGAAGCAGGTATAGGGATATAGGCAATGCAATTGTCAAACAGTGTACTGTCCTTCACCCAGTGCTAGCATAGAGGTCCCCTCTAGTCTCTCTTTGACCAGTTGTTCAATCTCCTTACCATCTCTGGTTTGAGGGTTCCCAAAGCTGCTGTAGCTGCTATTGCTGCCTCTAAGGTCCACCACTGGTGTTGCTGCTACATGGACTTTGGGCCAGCCTCTGCACTGGTGCACAGTCCTCTCTTTCTGATCTCCTAAGTTGTCTTAGGCTGGAAAAATAATGTCTTGCTCTGACCTTTTGTTGGCCCTGCCACTCCAGGATTTAATTTGAGGCCTTATTTTAAAGTTATTTGAAAGGGAGTGCTGGGGGAGCTCAGTTGCTTCCTCTACTCTGACATCTTGGCTCTGCCCTGGAAGTTCCCCCAGCTAATATTCTAAAATTTTAAGTGAAGAATGAATTGTGTACCTATATCCATGAAAGAAATTTCTACACTGGAACCCTAAATTGATTTTTTTTTAAATCGTTGCTCTGAACTAAAAAAAAAGTTTATTTGACAGTTAACTTTGGATTTTGCTCTTCTTGAGACTAGTCACAGAATTCTAAGGAAGTCTTGCTATATATATATATTATATATATATATATATATATTATATATATATATATATATTATATATATATATATATATTGGTTATATCACTTGAATAAATGATTGCCAAAATGAAATTGTGCAAGCAATCAAGAAGCACCTATTAAGCACCTACTGTGTGCCAGATACTATGCAAAGACAAAAAGAACCCTCCCAGTTTTCACAGAGCTGACATTCTTTTGGGAGAAACAATTGTATATTACACACACACACACACACACACACACACACACACACACACACACACACACTAAATACAAGATATTTTTTCTAGGGGCTAGTGGTGAGGATTGAGTGTAGAGGTGATCAGAAAGGTCCTCATGTAGGGTATAGCTCTTGAGCCGAGCTTGAAAGGAAGCTAAGGTTTCTAAGAGAAGAGGATAAAGAGGGAATGCATTATAGGCATGGAAGGAAGTGAACAGCCTACACAAAGACCAAGAGAAGGAGATGGAATGTCCTGTGTGACTTAGGCCAGTATATATGGATCATAAGGTGTATGAATAGGAGAACTTTCAAATTCTGAAAAGGTAAACTGCAGACAGGTAGGGAGGGATTATAAAGAGCCTAATATAGGAGATTTTATTAGATTCTAGGAGCGAAAGGGTGCCACTGTCAGACTTGGGTTTTAGGAAGAATCTTGGGCAAATGTATGGAAGGATGAATTGGAGAGGGAAGAAGCAGGGAGACAAGTGACATAGCAGAAATGACTGTTGACTCAGCCCAGTAGAATATAAGCTAGTAGAACATTAACTCCTTGAGAGCAGAGTCAGATTTTTTTTCTTTTCCCTACTTCCTAGCACAGTGTGTAATAAATAAATCTTTGTTGAATGAATGGATGTTTTATATATAGATATAGACATAGATATAGATATAGATAGTGTGTATGCATATATACATACATATGTATATACACATACACACATACAATGCACACGCATGTACTATACCTTCAAGTATTGCTATGATGCTTCCCCTATTTTTTTATATTGAAATACCTTAAACCTTGTAGTGTCATTTTCAGTTTTTAAACCTTGTATTCATGGATTTAATTTCATTTTCACAAACATTAAGTATTATGCAAGACACTGCTCTAGGTTCAGAGAATGAGAAGATAAAGATAAAATGTGCTCTTAGTCTATTGGGAGAGACATGTATTTAGGTAACTATAACACTAGATGTGAGGGCAGAAGGCTGAGGTGTGACTTAAATCCCTACCCTCAAGGAACTTATATATAGTGGGGAGGATATAAGATAAATATAATAACAATAACAACAATAATAGTTAGGACACTAGGAGAGAATAGGAAAGGTTCTAACAATGATGTGGGATATCCAAGAAGAGAGAGAGCAAAAACAGCTGGAGGTAAAGGGAGGTGTTGAGAGGTGAATATGGAATGGGAGGGAAGGGAGAATCACTTTTATGAAGAAGGTAGTGCCTGAGCTGATCCTTGAGGAAAGAAAGGATTTTTTTAAAAGGTACAAATGTTCACAAAGACCCTTCTAGGCATGACGGAAGGTGAGCACAATGGGACAGAAACAGGAAAGAACAGGACAATATTAGGGAATAGCTATTCCCTAATATTGTCTTGATCTTTCCTGTAGTCTAGTTCAGTTGAAAAGAGGAGTGTTTCTAGAGGGGTAGTGAATTACGTCTGGAAAGATATTTTGGGACTAGAATGTGGAGGACATTGAATGTCAAGCTAAAGAATCTATAACTCATATGGTAAGCAATGGAGAAATACCAAAGATTTTTAATCAAGGAGATGATGTGATCTGAGCTCTGCCTTAGAAATATTAGTCTGTGAAAAAGGAATTGGAGACTTGTTATGGTAGTTCAGGCAAGAGATAATGAAGCAAGGGGAATTAATGTGAGAGATACCACAAAAGTAGGAAAAAAGGAAGGTACATTAACTGATTGAGTATGATGGGAGGAGTTAGACTGTTAGCTCCTTCAGAGCAAGGACTATTTTTGACTTTTCTTTGTATCCTCAGGGCCTACTTGGCACAGTGCCTGGCGCGTAGTAGACAAGAAATGCTTGACTTGTGAGGGAAAAGAGTCAGAAGTGTCCAGAGTTTCTAGCCTGGGTGACCGAAATTTGGTGGTGTCAAGAAAAGAAAGAGAGGCATTAAAAGAAAGAGAGGTTATGTTTTCAGGAGGAAAGATGAGTTCAGTTCCAGACATATTCTGGACAACAAGACATCCAGCATTTGGAACTGCAGAATATGAGCTTAAAGGAGATAGCGTGATCATATGCATAAAACAGATAAATCATGGGAGTGGATGAGTTTATAAATCCAAGATCTTGTAGGCTGAGAGTCATATCACAATTTCATATTCCCATAAGTCAGTCCTTTATTTCTCTTTTCCTTATCCTGTTATCCTAGGTATCATGGAGATCACAATTCTTCACTAAAAAATAGATAGCATTTGATTTCTGAACAGTCACAAAAGTCAACACACATTTATTAAGCATTTGCTATGTGCCCAGCACTATGATAAGTGCTGGGAATAGAAATACAAACAGAAAGAAAAACAATCCTGCCCTCAAGTAGTTTGCATTCTTTTTTTTTTCCAAAAGAAGAATTGCTGACTTTAATTTCTTATTTAAATATAGTGATTTTTTAAAAAGAGTAAAGTATAAAACTTTATACTGCAAATATTTTACATAAATGTAAACATACATATTTCTACCCTGTAGTAAAGCAGCTATGAAAATAAGGAAGGAAGACAACACATGAAAGGAAGATGAATGGGGTGAGAAGTAGGGGTGTAAAAATGAAGTTACCTGGAGTTGAGACACTGTAGACAAAGTCTGAGAGTCAGGAGTGCAGCCTGAAGACATGTTTAGCCTGGGACTCCTCCTTAAAATGCAGGTTTGAGGAGGAAGCAGCCAATCAGAGACAGAAGCTACAGAGTAGAGGTTACAGTTACCCTTTCAATATTGTAGGGATTAGAGGCATGGTGCCCTTGTGATCTGGAAAATCCACATAAAAGTTTTTGGCCTTCGTTTCGTACCAGAGGAGTCTGAATTATTTCTTTTTCTTTTATGGGGTGTTTACAGTACTTTTTGTAAAATTTGGGTTAAGTATTTGGTTATAGGCTCTGTGTAGATCAACATTAAGTAAAAATATTTTTTTCTGTGTCATCTGCTGGCCTTTACATGTCATCTGCAGCTTCCACAAAACTCCCTCCAAATTCCCGTTTAATTTCTTGTGCCAACCCGTGATATATCGAAAACACAGTGGAGAAAGTCACAATGTGGATAACTGTACTTTTAATGTATAATGGAGTGAGATTTTAATGTATAATGGAGTGAGCTTCCAGGGTGAAGAGCTTCCAGGGTGAATATTGTAGAGAAAGATGGAAAAATGAAAGAAGTATTAATTAAATGCTTACTATATGCAAAGCCCTGGGCTAAATGCTCAGAACACATAAAAAAGTAAGATAGTCCCTGCTCTCAAGGAGCTCACATGTCTAATTAGGGAGAAAACTCTAATAGAAAGTTTCAACTGCAAGTAAGATATTCAAGTTCTGTGGTTCTTAGGGTTCAATGAAGAAGCATATGGAAACTAATGGCTCTTTTTCCCAGTCATAAAATATCACTTTCTGATGTTGAAACATTTGACAGGGCCAATGACTAGTGCTAAGTTACAATTAACCTTTTCTGGGTCTTCAGTAGCTATGGAAGTATCACCTGCAGGAGCAGTTGGTAGGCTACATCTCCAGACGTAGCTTCCCAGAGAATGATGGCTGCAGGCACTGGGCTGGAAGCATTACCATTTCCAAGGTTCCTGGACTCAGGGTCCTGGGCTACCTCCATCAGAATCTGAGGGAAGACAGCACAATAGAGAGAGGCACTGGACCTGGAGTCAGAAAGACCTGAGTCCAAATCCAGCCTCAGACACTTACCAGCTGTATGACACTGGGCAAATGACTTAATGGCTGTTTGCCTCAGTTTCCTCAACTGTAAAAATGGAGATAATGATGCCATCTACCTCCCTAGGTTGCTGTGAGGATCAATTGAGATAGTTTTTGTAAAGCATATAGAACAGTTCCTGGCACACAGTAACACCATATCAAAGTTAACTGTAGTAGTAGCAGCAGCAGCAGCAGCAGCAGCAGTAGTAGTAGTGGTAGTCGTGATGGTGGTGGTAGTGGTACTGGTGGTAATGGTGGTAGTGGTAGTAGTAGTGGTAGTTATAGTAGTAGTTGTAGTAGTAGTAATTGTTGGTAGTAATTGTTGTTATTATCAAGGTGGTGGTGGTAGTGGTCAAATTCTGCTGGCACATGCCACCTCTCATCTTTTCCCTGCTATCTCTCCCTCCAGTGTCTTGTCGAGGAGATTCAGGAGTGTAGCCTGGAGAGGAATTAAGATATGGCTGGCCTGAATCCCCTCCTTAACAGTGACATTAGTAGGAACAGCTAGGTGGCTCAGTGGATAGAGCACTGGCCCTGGAGTCAGGAGGACCTGAGTTCAAATGTGACCTCAGACACATAACATTCACTAGCTATGTAACTCTGGGCAAGTCACTTAACCCCAATCGTCTCATTCCCCCCCCCCAAAAAAAGTGATATTCTTTGCTAAAAACCACTTTTTTAAGGGGAGGGTCCTTTCTAACCACTACCTTTCTGTACATTTATTCATCCTCTAATCTTGTGAGGAGAGCACATCAGTCAGTGTAAAATAGAGCCTAAAGCCTAGACTACTCTATACTGAAAGTTAAATAGAACTATACAATTATTATACTTATATATTATATAATATTTATAATTATATATAATATAAACATCTCATAATATATGGTTATATTGCTCTTATTACATAATACTATTATAATATTAATTTAACATTAATTAATAATGTTAATACAATACATAATATAAAATATAATTAATGATACAATATAATATTATATGTAAATATATGTAATATATAACATAGTATTATATAATATTACTATAACTATATTACTGAATGGAAGGTTGGTAGAACCAAGGGAGTACCCATATTGATAAGATTAACAGATCCATCAAAGTATTACAAAAATTATTAACTGAATCATAGAAATTTGGAGTTGGGTCATTGAGTTCAAATAGTACATGAAAAGGGATCACCTCTGCAGCAAGTAATCAGTCAACCAAAAAAATATTCATTAAGTACGTCCTCTGTGCCAGATCCTACACTAGGCACTGGGGATATAAATACTGAGAATGAAACAGTCTCTCCTCAAGAAGAGCTCACATTCTAACGAGGGAGACAAGCATACATACAAAAAAAAACACCATACAATATGAATATAAAGTGAATCAATACAAACAAATACAAAGTAGTTAAATGCAAGGGAACTTGGGGACAGGGCACTTCCAGTTGAGATCATAGAAAGCTTCATGCCAAAGATGGTGCTTGAATTCTTAGAGGAGAGGGGGTTAAGGAGGAGACAGGTTAAGGACGGGATGCAACAGTCTTGGCAAGTGGTCTTGGAGCCTCTCCTTAAAGACAGAATGGGAGAATAATCCAACAAAGCAGCCTGTTTCGTTTCTAGACAGCTCTATCCTTACATTGAATCTAAAATCTGCCATTCTGAAACTTTCACTCAGTATGCTTAAATCTTCCCCAGGGCCAAGAACATCCCAAATACCTCTCAAAGAGGAATACATTTTAAATAGTTGGAGAAAGCTATGTATCCCTAGTACATCTTCTCTTCTGCAAGCTAAATGTCACCAGCTCAAGTCAATTGTACCATTGTTCCTGAGTGGGGTATGTCAATCTATTGCCCTATTACCTCATCCACCAACCCTCTTAAAAAAAAAAGCCTCTTTTCCTGATCACAACTTTCCTATGTCCATTGTCTTCCAATTCAAATGTAAGCTCTTTGAGAGCATGGACTGTTTTTGCTTCTTTGTTTGTATCCCCAGCACTCAGCTCAGTACTTGGTACTCTACATAGTTATTTCTTAATAAATGCCTTTTTATTCACATTACATGATCTCCAGTTCTGCTCATTCTCTCCTGGATGTAGTCTACTTTGTCAATATTCTTCCCAAATCATAACACCTAGAAAGAAACTCAATATTCTGGATATATTCTGACCAAGACAAAGCAGTGTGACATTCTTATCTCCTTTCTCATTCTAGACAGCACGTTGTTATTAACATAGTCTAAGACCTGGATACCATGTTGTACCATTGACTTATATTGAGCTAGAAGTCCATGCTGTACTATTGAATTATATTGAACCCAGTGGCCAAATTTTTTATTCATCTCTATTACATTAAACTTTATTAGAATTGACCCCATCATTTTCTCTCATTGAATCCTAACTCAGTTGACCTACAAGTTAGCTAACCCTAAAAACTTTATATTATTTGAATATGTCATGAGCATTTCATCTATGTCTTCATGAAAGTAATAGATTAAAATGTTGAGTAGCACAGGGCCAAGGACAGAGCCTTTGGGCACTCCATTAAAACTTCTTGGTTGACATTGATCCATTAATTACTGTTTTTTTGGTCTGGTTATGTGACTAATTTCTCCATCTAATTTACTTCTCCCTCCACCATGTCTATAAAGGGATTTCATGCACAGAGAGATGTCTCCCCCTCCAAAAAAAAAATACTCTGCTGAAATCCTAGTGTATAAACTTTCTAAAGAATTCCTCCTGGTCTACTGGAGTGTTGTGAAAGAAATGGAGCATGGAAAGGCTTCCTGAAAAATAGAAGCTCCCCAGAGCCTCTTAGAAGGTGCCAAATTTGAATGAACAAAGAGGGATGGGTAGAAGTGGCTTGGACAGAGAAGGTTAGATGACTGGGCTTGGTGGGTTAATTTAAACAAAAGAGTAAAGAGCTTAATTCTGATTTAGTCTGTGATAGTGTTTTAAGTTAAAGTGGAGCAATAAGTACAAGTCAATAATTCATTTCAACAAGCATTTATTAAGTGTTTACTATGTAAAAGGCATTTCACCCTTATTGAGTGTAAAGGGCATGAAAACATAACCTTGGTTATAGCACAGAAAAGCAATTAAAAGGAGTAGTGTTAGAAAAAGGAAGAAAATAGAAATCATTATAGTCTTCTAGCAATGATAATTTGTACTGTACAATTGCAAAAAAAGAGAGAGAGTATATTGTATAAAAAAAGCATCATAGGCTTGGTAAAGTAACTGAATTCTCTTGGCAGAGTGGAGGAATGGGAAGTATTGTTTAGTAAATGCAAATGAACCAGTTGGAGAGGGAGGCAAGCAGTACAATTTTCCTGGAAACTTATGGAAACTTAAAATTAAATTCTGTGGGATTTAAAGGTTCCAAATGCTAGAAAGATATATGCATGATCTCAGATCTAGCTGCAGATAAAAAAAAAGAGCAAAGAGTTTGTGTTAGATAGATGTGTGTATTACTTTATTAAAGAGATGGAAGGAAGGAATAAGATGACATTTTCCCAAATAGAATTAAATCTATTTTGCTTGTTTATTTTCTGCTGTTCTTCAAATTAGAAACTCTGTTACTGTACACAAGGTAAAATCAAGTGAGCATGGCATATTTAATTTTTAAAAATAAAACAAAATGCTTCCTTTCCTCTCCATTTAGCAACTTCAACAGGTCTTTTTAACTCTTGGAAATGACAATGTGAAACGTGCTGTAGTTGCTACAGTGATATCTAAAGGAAGTGATAATAAATTATTAAAGGTGTGGGTCATACTTTGGCTGTTATCTGCATAGAATTCATTTTGTTTGTTCCTTGAGAATCAGGAAACTTCTGTATATTGTAAGTCCCGGAGTCATTCAAGGACCCGGAGGTACGCTGTGTCAAGGGCACAAATAGGTACAGAAAACTGAGGGAAATGTGCTTATAATGCTCTGCCACTAAGGTATCCCTGAAATTATGGCGGGCTTACATATATTACTTTGTGTAATAACGGGAAGAGTTTTTTAGATTCTTAGAGCTGAAAGTGTCTTGATAGATTTTTATTCAGTAATATGCCGCAAAATGTAGTTTAGATTGCTTTGTTTATTCGAGGGGTATTTAGTTAAGAATTAATGATGAAATTGACTTGTGGTGACCTTATTATCCCTTGCTGAGCATTATATTAAAGTAACTCTTGAAAGAAAAGGGCATATAACTTTAGCGGATAAAATCCTAGCAAACTATTGCATTCCTCGATCACAGTGTCCTCATAAATGGCATTTTGGAGTCGTTTTTAGCCTACAGAAACAAAGCAAAATCTTTACAGGAGAAAAAAGAAAGTGTATAGGAAGAAGAAAAAAGATTGCATCCTGATTAGAAATGGGCAAAGAAGGACTTTTTGTTAGTGAGGGGGAGGGGACCATAAGAACTGAACAAATTCTTTGAAGTGAGAAGAGGAAAGTGTGGGATAAGGACATTTTAATAAAGTTCCAGGAAAGAGGTTTCGAGACCTAGGGAAATCTCCTCTAGTACAGGATTGGTCAAGCATAATCTTGGGAAAAGAGTCCCTGGAGAAAGCAGATGAGGGAGGACGATAGGAAGGAAAATGGGGGGGGGAGGTGAAGGGTGTGGAGAGAGGAAGGGGGGCTGGAAAGTGAGAGGGAGGGAGGGAGGGAGGCAAGTAATGCTTATTGCCCAGAGGTCTGCAGAGTTGAGGAAAGAGTGTGAAAAAGTGAAAGTCCGTGAGGCCAAGTGCGGCGGGGCCGGGACCCCGGCGGCTCATAGAGTGGGGCACTAGGGGGGCAGCTGGGCTCGCTCCAGACTCCCTTGGCAGCCTCAGGCGTTGGCTTCTCGAGGCGCCCTCCCTCCCCGGAGCATTGTTCCTTTGCCGGGAGACGAGGAAATTGCCTTTTGATTGCGGAAGTCCGTGGAAAGGGCTCAAGCTAGCGGCAGCGCGGGTCAGTATGGCAGCGTGGGAAGGGCTGCGAGCTGCCTGCCCCCGCTGCCTCTCGCGTCCGCAGCCCGCTGAGGGCTGCAGCAGCAATAGCGGCCCCTGTCTTGGCACGTCCCGGTCCCCCTCCCGGAGAAAACCTCGAGAAGCCGGCAGGCAGCCCTGAAGTTCAGGCAACAAGTGTCTCGCGGGTGGGCTGTCCAGATATCCTCCACGCTCCCTTTGCCATCCCTGGCTTCACCTTGCCTCCCCTCCCGCCCCAGCTGGGACTCAGTGGCCGTCTCCCTTCTTATCCCCTCCGACTAGGATAATCTTATTCTTAAGCACTGATGGCAATGCCGAGCTATGGAGCCAGGTTGGCCTTATGGATGGCACTGAACCTAATGCAGGTGAGTGGCAAAAGGAAGGGGCACCTGGGGATGGAGAAGGCACCTTCCTCGCCTTTCCTCTCTCAGCAAACGAGCTCCCTTTCCAGCTTGCATGCTCTGCGCCTGGTCATTCTGTTTCCCTAGACGACCACCCTTCTCCCGGGGAACCTGCCTGGGTCCGAGAAGGGCGCTGGGAGCAAAGCAGAGATGCACTCTGACAGCCCGCTCATCCTCCTACTAGCTCACTTCTGAGCGGGCTGAGTTCAACGCCAAAGTCACGCCTCGCTCCCCGTCTCCCGCGCCCCCAACCCCCAAGCTCCCCTCGGGGAAGCCGGCTACAGGGAGACGTGGCCACCTACCTGTGTTCTTGCTCTGGTTTGGTTTTTTTTTATTTATGGAATTGGTTTGGAGCACTTGTTTTGGAGAGGAAGGGAAGGGAACCAGAGCGTCCCTAGGGAAGGCTTCAGTCAGGAGTCTTCAGCACTTGTCTCTGATCCCTTTTGCAGAGTGGCCTCGGGGAGCCGCTGAGGTGCGACATCAATCTGACCCAAGCCAAGGTCTCCAGCAGCTCTGTCAGTCTCAGGTGGAGCACAGAAGGGTCACCCTGTAACTTTAGCCTCATCTACAACTCCGACACCCCTAGAAGAGCCCCGTGCTTCCCTCGGCAGATTGCCAACCATACCTATGAATGTAACCCCGAGGATTTACAGGCTGGAACAACCTATCATTTCAATATTTCGTCTCAGGATGGAGATACGAGAACCATCTCCTTGCAAACAGGTAATGGGGTTACAGGTGCAGCTGTCATAGAACATTCTGAAGTGGGGGAGGTGGGCTTCTTTCGTTTGAGCTTCTATTAACCCCCCCCCAAAGAAACCACTGACATAGGTTTCTAAATACATACTGTATGATTTTGAGAGGCTTAAGGAGTCCCAAATTCCACCCTTTTACAACTGAAAGACTGGATCTCTGAGCTTGTAGGACAGAGCCCAGTGAGAAGGAATCTGTTAGAAGCAGCATATTCAAATGATGGAGACTGGCAACTCCGACCTACTAAAATGACAAAACACCAGAATAATTTAATTAAATATTTTTAAAGTAAATAATGAAAATGCACAGGTTGAGAGACATAGCTCTCCTCAAATTAGTATTATTTTTGGCAGGGGGCATAGAATCTTCAGGAATAGAGCAAACAGGAAAAAAGAGTGAATACTGAGATTGGAGTTCCATGAAAAGAGGCTTTTAAAAAGGATGCACGAAGTCATAGCTCAAAATTCATTTTTTATGACTTGTCACTAAAGATCTGACAACACCTTTACTCCTTGCGTTAACCTTTTCTTAAACTTTATCCAAGTATATGCACATATCTGCATGCCACCAGTTCCTCCTGACCATTTTTAGTATTGTCTTCATTTGCAGTAATAATGAAGTTATATATTTTTTCAGATTTAACTTGCTTTATAAATTCCAGACAATAAATACAATTCCCAGATTACTATTTGATGTCTCCAGTTGTATAAAGCTTAGTTCCTAAACTTCAATCCCTGAAACAGATACCAAAAAAATCAGTTGACATGACCTTTGAAACAATAATGGAAATTTTAACCTTGGCTAATATATGCTGTCATTTTTAAACTTATCATTTAAATCCATTTTAGTTTTAAAGGTGAAACTCCACACTTTATTATTTTTACTGTATTTAGTTCATTTCAAATAGACCTTGTAGATAGCTTTGGGGATTTGCAAATAAGTTAGTAAAAGAGGAGTAAATATTGAGAACTGGACTGTATCTGCACAGAGAATTAATAGATAATACCCAAATAATTGATAAGATTAAACTAGATAATTCAAAGTACTGTATTTTCACTCAGTTAAGGGAGCCGGTCAATGTTTAAGGAGAGTTCCTTGAAACTTCCAACTGTCAAACACTGAGAGGTCTATTAAATAGAATAGCTAGATATATGACGATCTGATAAATGTTTGGAAAATTTTTGTACCCAAGGTACAGGAAAAAAAAAAGTCTAGAGATATGAGAGCCTTCAGATACTTGCTTGCAGAGGGGAAGGGTAAAGTACGTAACTCAGTTACTTATATTAGCTCATTAGTTCATTTTTCAAGGTTGTTTTTGGGAAATAAATAAAAGGAATGTGATAAGTTTACAAATATTGTGAGTGAAACTTTTAAAATTTCTTGACCTCATTCAGGTGATGATATATTTCTTAAACAAAGACTTCAGTTTCAAAACTGGTAAAAATTATGAAGTAACTTCAAATAAGTTTTCTCTCTCTTTCTCTCTGTCTGTCTGCCTCTGTCTCACCTCCCTTCTCCTCCCCTCCCCTCCCCTCCCCTCCTCTCCTCTTCTCTGTCTCTGTCTGTCTCTGTCTCTGTGTCTTTGTCTCCCTCTGTCTCTATGTGTCTCTGTGTGTCTCTCTGTTTCTAGGTGTCTCTCTGTGTCTTTCTGTGAGACTCTCTCTCTCTCTCTCTCTCTCTCTCTCTCTCTCTCTCTCTCTCTCTCTCTCTCTCTCTCTCTCTCTCTCTCTCTCCTCCCTCCCCAAGACGTGTAATCTCTGGAACCCCCAGTGAAAGGTAACTGCTCTGCAATCTGTTGTTTTATGAGAGCAAGGTTGGGATATTAGGTGACAATTGCCTATCCTCAGAGGTCTGATTCTGACTTGCTCTCTACACTACATAGCCTCTTTATTTGGACTCAGGATATTGATAATATTTTGACACTTGCTAAATTTGAGTGAATTGCACCATAAATCATTCTTCTATTATAATTAAGACAAGAAAAAAAATTAATTCTCCTACAGACCTTTAAGGGGACAGAAGTAAATTTAAGATTTGTACATCATATTTTGTGTTAAGCAAGGAAGGCAGTATGATGGAGTGGAAAAATACTGGCTATGGAGTTAGGACTTAAGTTCAAATTATGTTCCCTGATGCTTGTGACCTGCACGACCTCGGACAAGTCATCCCCTCTGGGCCCTAGTTTCTTCATCTGTAAAACCATGCAATTCTTCTAGTTGGCTTCTGAGGTCCTTTTCAGCTCTTCATCTGTAGTACAGATTTAAAACATGGGTCTAAGCATACTGTGTTATTTTCTCAAGGACACCTTTCCTTCTCTTCCCAGTTTACTTGCCTTACTATGTCTATAACAAAAGGGAACTGAAGTAAACACGTGGTTTGGGTAAATATATTTAGTCTGGGAGTTTGGGTAGAGGGCTATAGGTGGAATCAGGAAGATTTGAATTCAAACATGACCTCAGATACCTTCCAGCTGTCTGACCCTGGGCAAGTCACTTAACTTCTATCTGCCTTAGTTTTCTCCATTGTAAAGTGAAGCTAATAACAGAACCTAGTTTTCAGGGTTGTTGTGAGGATTAAATGAGGTAATATTTATAAAGCACTTAGCATAATTTCTAGCACATAGTAAATGTTTAATAAATGCTTGCTTCATTCCTTCTTTCCTTCATCCCTCCCTTCCTCCTTCTCTCCCTTCCTTCCCTTCTTCCTTTTTTCCTTCCTTCCTTTTTCATTGAATTGACTAAACCACAAGCAGGTTTTTGAAATTACATAGCCACAGGTTTTTTTTTTAATCTGCTTAATTTGAACTCAATCTCTTAGCAAGAGTTCACCAACAGTAGTCAGTTTCTAGTCATGTAGGACTTTCAAACCAAACGTTAGACTTGACAGGCCATACAGTCTACCCCATATCTGATTAAAAATTCAACTAAATGCACCATCTATGTTTGTGAAGCACCTACTATGTTCAAGGCACTCTGATTTTGCTGGGGATGGAAAGACAGCAATGAAATAACCTCTACCATCCAGGGATTTACGCTGCACTAGAGGAATTTAACATGCTCACAAATAGGATATAGATATAGATATGAACCCCTTCTACAACATACTTCAAACCTCCAGCAAGAGAGCAAGCATTACCACCCCAGGCAGCCCATTCTATTTTTGGACAAGCCTAATTACCTACAAGGTTTTCTTAGATGAAGCTGAAAGATGACTCTCTTTAATTTTAACCCATTGCCCCAAGTTCAATCCTCTGGGCATGAAATGAAGCAAGTTTAATCCCTCTTCCAGGTGACAGTCTTTCAGGCACTGGGAAGACAGCTATTATCTGACCTCCCCTCTCCCCCTCACCTTAAATCTTCTCTGGGCTAAACATGCACTTTTTTAAACCCTTTTTTTTTTATGGAAGGGGGAAGCAATCGAGGTTAAGCGACTTCCCCAGGGTCAAACAGCTAGTAAGTGTTTGAGGTCTATTTTGAACTCAGGTCCTGACTCCAGGGCTAGTGCTCTATCCACTGTGCCACCTAGCTACCCCAACGTGCTCATCTCTACAGCTCATGTAGAAAGACCTCAAGACCCTTCAGAATTCTAGGTGCCCTACTCTAGATGTTCTCCAACTTATCACCATCCTTCCCAAAAGGTGGTGTCCAGAGCTAAACACAATTCTCCAGATGTGGCCATAAATGGGAAATCAGAACCAAAGGACTTATCTGGAAGGCAATGAGAAGGTGAATGGACAAGAAAGAGAAGAGTTTTACTAAGTCTCTGTCTCATAGCATTGTTATTGTTCTTTAGTCACTTTCAGTCATGTCCAACTCTTTGTGATTCCATTTGGGGTTTTCTAGGCAAACATACTGGAGCGGTTCGCTATATCCTTCTCCAGCTCATCTTACAGATGAGGAAACTGAGGCATACAGGGTTAAGTGACTTGCTCAAGGAATCTAGAATAGAGAAGGCACTTAAAGATCATGCAAGACAAACCTTTCATTTTATAGGCTTAAAACATGATGTTAGGGCAACCAGTCTACAAGCATTTATTAAGCACCTACTATATATCAGGCACTGTGTGAAGCACTAGGAGATGCAAGGAAAGCAAAAAACATGGCCCCTGCCCTCAACCAGCTTTCATTCTAATAAAGGAGACAACAGGAAAACAACTATATATAAATATATATGTACACTTACATACAAATATATCTACATATATACCTATATATATACCTATATTAATATAGGTATTCTACCAGCTTCATTAAAATCAATTTCACATCAATAAGTATTTTTGCATGAAACACAGAGATATATGTGTGTGTATGTGCATGTATGTATGTGTATATACATACATGTATATGTATACATGTATGTATGTATGTGTATGTTCTGGCGTAAATCTCTCTGATCCTAAATTTCTGGCAATTCCATTTTGGTGTGGTCATTGACATGCTGGAGAATGTCCAATTCTGCTTAGCCCCAGACAGCAGAAGGGTGAACAATAGGTAGGCCTGGTAAGGGTCTGGGCCTTCTGGATAGGGAATTGTCTCTAGTCCAGCTCCTTTTCTTCAACTTAGAGTCATAGAGAGTTGCCTAGAACACAGAGAGCTTAAGCGACTTTCCCAGGGTCCAAGTAAATGTAAGAGGAGAGGCTTGAACTCAGGTCATCCTTCCACTTCCCCCTTTTGTGTTGTGTTCCCCAATTAGAATGTAAGCTCCATGGGGGCAAGAACTAACTTGCATACTTTAATTTGTATCCCCAACATTTAGCATGGTGCTTGGTGCTTAATAAACATTTATGAACTTTATTACCTATCTACCTCATTTATCTATCTCTCTATCTGCCTATGTATCTATCTCTGTATCTTTCTATATATCTATCCACTCATTTATCTATCCATCCATCCACCTATCTATCTATCTATCTATCTATCTATCTATCTATCTATCTGTCTGTCTGTCTGTCTGTCTGTCTGTCTATCCATCCATCTATTTATCTATGTATCTATCTCTGTATCTTTATATCTATCCACTCATCTATCTAGTCATCTATCCATCCATCCATCCATCTATCTATCATCTATCTCTATATCTTTCTATATATCCACCCATCCAACCATCTATCTAACATCCATCTAACTAGCTAGCTAGCTGTCTTTCTATCTACCTTCCTACCTACTTATCTTGTCTCCAAGGCTGCTCTCTCTCCCTATATCACGTTCCTTCTCACACCTGACGCAGAAAATATATTTGTCTTCTAGTTAGGACCATACAGCTAAGGAATAGACTCTTCTGAAAGAGAGTGGCTTTTCCTTATGGAAGTCTTCCAGATAAGACTGGATGAGCACTTTGTAGGTTTGATAGAAAGGATGCTCTCCTTTAGATGAGGATTGGATTAGATGACCTCTTGGGTTCCTTCCAACTCTGAGATTTTGTGATTCTGAGAATAGGAAAAAATTAACAAACCAATCTAATTTGTATCATTCATACACATACCACGTAAGAGATATTCAAAGGATAAAGAAAGAAATTCCCTGGAATACTCTCCTCTCTGCACAGATCAATCTAAATGGAATATTGTTCCTGAAATGCACTGACAAGGGAGTCCAGCCATACCCATGGGCCTTGAACCTTCTTTTCTAGAATGAGAGCATTTCCTTACATTTTCTTTGATGCCTCCACAGCCTTAGGGAATTAACAGATTGGTAACAATCTGGTTAATTTGATCAGGGTAAATAGAATTTGGATATTTATATCTAAAAACAAATCTAATTTAAGAGCTGAATATGAAGTGTAGCCGTCTGCTTTGACCAGGTTAACCAGATAATTAATAAGTATGCAATCCGTTAAGGCTATGTCAACACAAAAACAACAACTCAAATATTTTGTAAAGGGCTTTTTTGTGCTCTTTATCTTCCAAGAACAAAAATGTTTTCAGGGGCAAATAAATCTTGTTGAGAGAAAAACCACTGCACACTGATAATAATAGCTCACATCCATAATGGGGTTTGCATTTTACAAACTGTTTGTCTCATAATCACCCTATGAGATAGTTACTACTATGAGAAACTAGTACACGTATATTGTGGATAGAACTTGAATCCATAGTTCTTGGCTTAGAAGGCCAGCACATTATCTAACAGACTAACATGGCAAACAGTAGTGATAATCATGGCCCACATTTATTTAATGCTTTTCAGTTTACAAAATGTTTCCCTCATAATGACCCTATGAGGTAGTTTGTAAAAATATCATTATCCCTGTAACCTCAGTCCCAAGCCTATTGGAAGATGATACTACTAAGGCTGATGAAGCTAACTGCTCAGATAGCTTGTGAGTGACAGAGCTAGGAAGGGTAGCTAGGTGGTGCCATAGTGCACAGAGAGCCAGGCCTGAAGTCAGGAAGACTCATTTTCCTGAATTCAAATCTGGCCTCAGACACTTACTATTGTGTGTCCCTAGGCAAGTCACTTAACCCTGTTTGCCTCAGTTTCCTCATCTGTAAAATAAGCTGGGGAAGGAAAAGGGAAACCACTTTGTTACCTTTACCCAGAAAATCGCAAATGGGATCACGAAGAGTCAGACACAACTAAACAACTGAACAACAGACAGAGTTACGGATTGAGCCTCCACTTCAGAGCCTAGCCTTTGAGGGCTGAAAAAGTTGTAGATACCAAAGGACCAACCCATGGCATTCCACTACGTAAATGCAATATGGAAGTGATCCATTCTCTTTAATAGATCAATCATCTGATCAATAAGCATTGATTCAGTATCTCCTATAAGCCAGGCACTGCATTGGTACTGAGGGTAAAATGACAAAAGCGAATCCACTGCCCTAACAGAACTCTTATTCTGTGGGGAAGACAGCGGGTACATCAGTGGTGTCAAACTCAAATAGAAATGAACCCTGTGGGCCATATATTGACTTAGAAAACTACAGGTTAACAGTATCCATGTGGTGTTTGTATTATTTATTTTGTTAAACATTTCCCAATTACATATTAATGTTATTCAAGATTTACTGGCAAGCTTTGCAGGCTACAAGTTTGACACCTTTGATTATATATGTTAATATGTACAAAATAAATACAAGATGAAAGGGGAAGATACTAAGTAGCTGGGGGGTATCAAGAAAGGTCCTAAGTAGGAATTGGGATTGCTTTGGTATGGTTTAGCACATTTGTCAACCTATATCAACCAATAGCCAATAAGCTTGTCTAGAATAAATTTAGCATGGGGTAGCTATGTGACTCAGTCGATAGAGTGTCAGACCTGGAATGAGGAAGTCCTGAGTTCAAATGTGGACTCCTACACTTTCTAATTGTGTGACTTTGGGCAAGTCACTTAATCATGTTTGGCTCAGTTTCCTCATTTGGAAAATGAGCTGGAGAAAGAAATGGCAAAGCACTCTGGTATTTTTACCAAGAGAAAACCCAAAATGGGGTCATGAAGATTCGGATATAATTAAAATGAGTGAAGAGTAACAACTTCAAGACTAAGTCATGTCAAATTAATCTCGCTTCCTTTTTCATGGGGTTTAGATAACAGGTTTGGGGAATGCTATAGATCTAACTTAACTAGATTTTAGGAAGGCATTTGACAAAGTCTCTAATACTATTCTTTGGGCAGGGTGAGGAGGGGAGTTGAGCCATGTGGAAATGATTTTGGTACAGTTATGGGAACTCTGACTTACCTGAATAGCTGGACTTACCAAATTATTGATGTCTCAAAAGGTCTCCAGTGGAATGTCCCAGGGATCTGTGCTCAATCCTGTGCTACTTAATATTTTCTGTCAACAACTTGAATAAAGATACTTTGTCATATTTGAAGATGACAGGGAGGATGACAGAGTCAAGTTTCGAAAAGATCTTGACAAGAAAGAAAATTGGGGCAAATTAAGTAACATTTAAAAGAGATCAAGGTAAAACATACTTTTTTTAAAAAGACAACAATTTAAAAAGCGCAAGATGAAGGTTTTGCTGTTGTTATTCAGTCATTCAGTTGCATCCAACTCTTCGTGACCCCATGGACCTTAGAGTGCCAGGTTTTCCTATTCTCCACTATCTCTAGAAGTCTAAGTTCATGTTTGTTGTTTCCATGACACTATCTATCCATCTTATCCTCTGCCATCCCCTTTTCCTTTTGTTTTTAATCTTTCCCCACATCAGGGTTATTTCCAATGAGTCCCATCTTCTCATTATATGGCCAAAGCACTTAAGCTTCAGCTTCAGTATTTGACCTTTCAGTGAACAGTCTAAATTAATTTAAGTACTGAAGGCATGCTGAATCATTGGTCAAGTCAACAGTGTGATATGGTATCCATGAAATCTAATATAATCCTAGTTAACGTTAAGAGCCAATGTAACCAGGAATAAAAATATGAAAACCCACTGTTGTCTGCCCTATTTAGTCCATGTCTTGAATAATGGATTAATTTCTAAGTACCATACTTTAAGAAAGACATTGATGATCCAGGAAGTGTCCAGACTGGGGTAACGAGGATGGTGCAGGTCCCCAAGTGCATCTCATATGATGAGCAGTTCATTATATCATAGTTTCCTAAATCTAGAGTGTGAAGGGACCATAGAATTCAACCTCCTCATGGTATAGATAAGGATACTAAGATCCAGAAAGTTTGATATTTCTAAAGCATTTAGCACCAGTGTTTAATAAATACTTTGTTCTCTTCTCCCTTCCCTTTCCCACTTATTCAAGGTCCACAGAGTTGGAGTACAAACTGAGGTTTCATGATTCCAACTTAAGTATCCAACTGGAGCACTCTTTCCACTGTGCCTACTGGGTGAAGAATCTGGGGGATGGTTAGTTTGAAGAAAAGATGTAGAAAGGGAAACCATAACTGGCTTCCATGTATTTAAAGGGCTGTTACATGGAAGAGAAGAAAGATTAAATTTATTCTTTTTGGTACCAGGAGCAGACGAGATCAGACTAGAACTAGAAATAGTAAGCGCACTTTGCAAAGTGGCAAATGTAGACATTATAGAAGGAAAGGCTTCCTAATGATTGCAGCTATCCAAAAGTATAATAAGGTAGGATTTTCCCTTTCACTGAAGATATTCAATATAAGCCTAGTTGATTGCTTGTTGAATATGTTGTAGGGGAAATTCTTTCTCAGGCATGGATTGCACTGGATGACCAAATATGTATGTCCTTATTCAAACTCCGTGATGCTCTAAACAAGTGGATACAAAAGGTCAAATTAATTCAGTTTTCTCAAAACACCTGGCTCTAATTTTAATCTGAAAACTGGGGGCAGGGAAGAGCTTAATTGTCAACTATCCTGATAGTCACCGACTTAAGCATAGGTGTTCTCTCTCAAGGATTTGATATCAACCCATTATTACATCTAAGATTTCTATTCTAACAGCCACCAAAAGAAGATTCAGGTGTGCCCAGGTTAGAATGCTTTCCTAATCAACATTGGACTCTCAAAATTACTTTCTGATCATTTGTTGTTGTTTTAAAACTGCATTTAAAAAACAAAGAGAGAAATAAAATCATGTACATAAAAAACCCTGTTGTTAGTCTTCTCCGACTCTTCATTTGGGGTTTTCTTGTCAAAGACACTGAAGTAGTTTGCCATTTCCCTCTCCAGCTCATTTTACAGATGAGGAAACTGAGGCAAATAGCATTAAGTGACTTGCCTAGGGCCACACAGCTACTAGATGTCTGAGGCTGGATTTAAAACCTTCTTTAAACCCTTGGGCTTCTCGAGTCTAGGCCCAGTTCTCTATCTACTGTGAGCTGCCCACATAAAACCTGAAGCTTCCTCTAAGTATGGATCTAGATAGTCTGGATTAATCTGAAAGTGATAAGAATGTCCTTGAAGATCAAAAAATTATAAGCAACTATTTGGAATCATACTGATTATAAAAGCACATGATCATATACATAATCATAAAATCATAGATTCAGAGCCAGAAGGAATTGTAGAGGCTGTAAAGTCCAAAAGCCCGATTACAGAGGTAAGAAAACTGAGAAACAGGGAGGTTATTTGACTAGCTCAGGGTCACACAGCTAGCGCATACCTAAAGCCGGATTTGAAACCAGATCCATCCTTACTCCAAATCCAGTGTCCTCTAGGCTACAGGATGCTGGTTCTGTGAGTGCTGATCCAATTCACTCCTTGATGTTTGAATATTCAAATCAATTCCACTTTGAATTCTATGAAATGTTCTTAGTCACCTGTATAGTTTAGACACCTTGATCTTCTCTAATTCTTTTGGAATCTTCCCTTCTTTGAAGTATTTTGAAAATTGATCTTTGAGTGGCTTTAAAATTGTGTTGGCTCAAATATGGATTTTTTTCTTGCTTTTATTTGATCGTATTTATCCATTCTTCCTTACTTCAACTTATTAAGGGTTGTTTCCACTTTCACAGTATACTCACTGGGGCACTGAGTCCAAATGCGATGGTTTCACTGCCATCAATGATGAAAATAGATCACTATAGACACACAGACACATCTGTTCCATTTCATGCCTATTTGTTGTCCTTCCAGTGCATCTATAAATGTTCTCAGGACAATCTGGCTTAGTTGGATCTTATATATACCCAGCTTTCTGCAGGCTTGTTTTTTTCCCTTCACTGAATTTTACTGTTTATAACCTTCAACCATTTTATTCTGAAATGCTGTGAAAATCACCTTCTACACTAAAAAAAGTGTTGCCTTTGGCTACTATGCCTTTGTGCTTGACAAAGAGGATAAATGTTTGTGAAATGAAGTTGTTTCTGGGCTTTTTGGATCTCTCTGAGGCAGATGATAATGAAGGTTCATGCTGGGATAACTTTAGGCAATTGGGACAGAGGAGGGAACAGATAGATATGTAAGAGATACTGCAGAAGTAGATTCAATGGGACTTTGGTAACTGGTTGGGTGTGAGGGGTGAGGGAAAGAGAAAAGTCAGAAATAATAATAAGATCTTGCAAGTGAGAGACTGGGTAAAAGTGGTAAGATTGAAAATAATAGTGCAATCCATGTATAACCTATATTGATTTGCTTGCCTTTTCAGTGAGGGTGGGTGGGGGGGAGGAAGAGAGAAAATTTGAAACCTAAAGTTTTAAAAACATATGTTTAAAAAAATGTTTTCACATGCTACTGGGAAATAAGAAATACACGAAATGGGGTACAGAAATCTATCTTGCCCTATAGGAAAATAGAAGGGGAAGGGGATAAGAGAAGGGGAGAGAGATAGAAGAGAGGACAGACTAAGGGAAGGGATATTCAGAACGCATGCCATCTTGGGGTGGGGGGAGGGGGGGAGACAGGGTGAAAATTTGGAATTCAAAAACTTGTGGGAGTGAATGTTGAAAACTAAAAATAAATAAATTTATATTTAAAAAAAGGAAAATAATAGTGCAATCAAGATAGGGATCAGTTTTAGGAGGGAAAACAGTAAGTTTTAGTTTTAACATGTTGAGCTGAGATGTTGATGGTGAAATGGGTGACGAGTGAAATTATCTCGTAGGGACTTAAGAGATGTGGAGAATAGACCTCAGACACATACTGGTAAATGTTTAACAACCAGTTCTCCTCATCCCCCCAAATATATTCAAGGATACACTTTTAGGTTGAATCTGAGTTAACATTTTCTCCATCACTTTTTAAGTCTAGAAATCAACAAAATGATAAATCAAGCCTTTGCTGATTTCCAAAGCATAAATGATCACACTGAAAGCTCTTGGGATCTGCCTTCAGCTGGCTCCAGCATACCCTGCCAGAATTGGAGATTGTAAAAAGATAAAAAAAAGGGTGCCACCAAAAGCATTTGGAGGAACACACGTGTTAAAGAGATAAGAAGATGAGAAACAGAGAGAGAGAGAGAGAGAGAGAGAGAGAGAGAGAGAGAGAGAGAGAGAGAGAGAGAGAGAGAGAGAGGGAGGGAGGGAGGGAGAGAAGTTAGAAGGATAGTAAAAGAACAAGGAAAATTTATTGTCTCTAGAATTATCAGACAGGAGGAAAAAGTAAAAAAGTATATGGAAGAAAAAGATGGTCAATGGCTCCCGATGCTGCAGGGAGATCAAGGATTAGGACTGACAAAAAGGTCAATGGATTTGGTGATTAGATCTTTTGTGACTTTTGAGAAAGAGGCTTCAGTGGAAGTGGGCATTGAAGAAAGAATGTGTTGACTAGAAATTTTTCCAGAAATTTTACTGTAAAGAGGAAGAGAGAGATGAATGGTAGGTAAGACATGCTCTAGAAGAAAAAAATTCCTGGTTTTGCTTTTTATTTTAGAATTAGGAAATTCTGAATATCTTTACAGGGAAGAAGCCAGTGAAGAGGGAGAGACTGAAGATACATGAGAGAAGAGGGATTATTTCCTAGAAGGAATAGGAAAGAATGGTATTAAGTGTTCAAACAGAATAATTAGCTTTAGTGAAGAGTAGGGATAGCTCTGTCTTTGTGTGACGAAAGGATGAGAGAACAAATAAATGCAGACTGTTAAAATCATGAGTTACAATCATCTTAATGATGAAATTGAACTGACCATTAGGTCACCCAATCTATTGTTCTGTATTAAACTTGTGAGCAGTTGGATCATTGCTTCCATAAACACTTGATCTTTGTGTATAAGAGGACCATCTTTTTCTATGTCTTCCCATGTTATCCATGACATTTGACATTAGCCAGGAATAAACAAGAGTTTGTTATCCCTTCACTTCTCAGTACTGGCAACTTTTTGCCCTTAGATGGGGAAAATTAAACACATTCTACTCGTGTGTTTGTATAGATGTTGACTCACAACATCTTTTCCAACATTGAATCAGAGAACTAAATGGCAAGTGAATCAGTCTTTTGTTTTGCAGACTTTAGCTAATTAGTTTTCTTTGTGGACATATTTCTGTTTGGTTTTTTTCTTTCTCTTTTTCTTGTTTAACTATAATAAAGTTCCTATTCACTCTACACCATCACAGTACTCATCATACTGATATGCCAGGCCTCCATGAAGAGTGTCCATACAAAGAGGAACATTTATTATTAAGCTATATAATTCAAAAGGTCATAAGATATGATCCCAAGTCAAAGAGTTAATAACAAACATTTATGGAGTGCCTGCTCCTTAGAGAGCACTGTCTCGGACAGTAGGGATACAAAGAGATTACTGTGCACTATAGCTTTAAAATCAAGTTGGATAACTAAGACACAAATGTAAAAGACAAATTAAAAAATACAGTAAGTGCCAAATCAATGTCATAGATCAAGGTGTGCTCAGCAGTTTGGAGCAGATCTGAGATGATCCCACAGGATCAAGGAGTGGTTTGCAGAGGAGGTAAAAATTGAACTGAGCTTTGAAAAAAAGGTTGGAAGTAGATAATAAAGGGAAGGAAGAGGATACTCTAGGTAGAAGTAAACATAAGTAAAGATTCAAAGAATGCACATAATGCATATGGGAAGCAACTAGTAGAGTAAAAGGTTCATGTAGATAAGCAAAGTGAGTGGGTGAGAAACCAGAAGAGATCTTGAATTCCAGTTAGATTTTATGATGTCAAAAATGAGAAGCTCTCCAATTTTTGAGGTAACAGATACAAAGCAGCACTTTTGGGTGATTAATTTGGTGGCACTATCTTGGGGGAGAAGAGGGCTAGATACAAATCACTTGGAAAATCATTGGATTTAGAATGGAATCATTTTGGATCCCCTAGGGATGAGGTTATGTAGGTCAACACTGGGGGAATGGGAGTAGGAATAGAAAGAAAGAGAGGAACAAGAGATTCTGAAGGTAGAGTCACTAAGATTTTTGAAGCCATGTTGTTGTTCAATTGTTTTTCAGTCATGTCAGACTCTTTGTGACCCTATTTGGGTTTTTTTTGGGGAAAGATCTAGAGTGGTTTGCTATTTCCTTCTCTAGCTTGTTTTACAGATGAGGACACTGAGGCAAACAAGGTTAAGTGACTTGCCCAGGGTCACACAGCTAGTAATGTTTGATCTGAACTCACAAAGATGAGTCTTCTTGTCTCCTGGTCCGGCATTCTATCCACTGTACCACCTCGCTGGACTTTTTTGAAGCCATAGGAATTGGTTAATTGGCAATGTCTTCTTCATGTAGGCTACATTGATCTGATACCAGCACAACTAAGTGAAAAGTAAGCAATTCATTTAAGTTCTTCAGCCTTTTTGACTACATCGGCACAACCAATTTTATATTTTTTAAACCAGATAGACACAGTTTTTTGTTATATAGAAGACATGCTTCATCTCATAGACAAATCCTCCCTAGGTATAAGAATCTTTGGGGGGGGACAGTGAGGCAATTAGGGTTAAGTGACTTGCCCAGAGTCACACAGCTAGTGAATGCTAAATGTCAGAGGTTAGATTTGAATTCAGGTCCTCTTGACTCCAGGGAGGTGCTCTATCCACTGCACTACCTAGCTGCCCCCTAAGAAATATTTTTTTAAATGAGTAAGGGATATTGGATCATGATACTTTTGAGGAGAAAAAAGCTCTTGGCACAAAAATCTGTGTATGTGATTGCATTTTCCTCAGGACACTGGTGCCTATTTTCAAAATAAATATTGGTCATTTCATGTTCAAAATGTCCTTGAAATTATCATATCTAGTGATCTTGATATTTTCAAAATCAATTCTGTGGCAATAAAAAGAGGAAATAAATATTTCATTATTTGACTTCCTTTAAAAGAAAAAAAAGTGTGACTTAATGCAAGTTCATTTTGGTGCTGGACTTTCACCAAACTTTGTTCTTTCCTCTTAAGAGAGGAAAATTGGGCGACCAAGCTTACTCATGAGATTTCTGGTACTTCCTTTTACCAGTATAGTCAATATCAAATGCCTAGAGAACACTCTAGGATCTGGTATGATTGGCATCACTATTTCCTGTTGTGTCTGGAAGCAAGGACGCACAAAATTGCTGGCTAATGATTCATGTACGTATTTTGCTGGAGACAAAAGTTTCAGTTTATGGACTTTGACAGTTCTCTTATTCTGAAATACTTCACTGGTTATGAAGTACAGAGGTGTGTTATGATAGATATAAGAGAGATATAAGCATGTGGTGTTCACCCATATCTATCCATCCATCCATATGGATCTAGTCTAATGGGGCTTTTCCAATTTTCTGTGATCTGTCTTTTGAGTAGATCTCAAGCATGGAACTATCTTTTAAAATAACATTAAATTATAATGAATACAGTAAAAGACCATTCCTGATTAAAAAGAAAGTAACAGCCCCATGAAACTACATTACTGAAGTGTTTGTAGATCTTAAGTAGATTTCACATTAAAAATACTTGTCCAAAAACTATTTGACTTCTTTACTGTATCAGGGCTGGGCAGTTGCCAGCAAGAGAATTTTATCACAATATAAATGGTTTTTTAAGTGTTTGTTTCCAGCCAGGGTTCTCTCAGCCCAGGCCCCTCCCAGTCCTATTGTTTCTTTGTTCTAGCGGATATACAAAGGACTTAGTGTTTTGTTTTCTGGCCCAGATCGATTAGATAAAGTCTGCATATTTGAACTTCACCTTCTAGGCACGCAACCCATTATGGTTTGAAACACCTTGAAACTTAATGGCAGAATTTCATATTTTGCAGGTCTGGCAAAAAATGTTGTCTGGACACCAAGTCTTTTCTCAGGTTATCTTTCATTAGAATTTTACTGATTACCTTTGAAATACTAATGAAGATCAACTCATCTTGGTCTGGAGCTAAGAATGAGCCTTTTCAGTTATCATCTGATGGGATCCTTGTGAATTCATTCTTATTGAGTTTGGGGGGCTATCAGAATTCAGGAGAGTGTAGTCTTTATCTAAATCCCCAAAGGAAATGTTTTCTGAATTAGAAACAGCCATTTAAAATTTGTACTCTTCCTTACTTTTTTCTCCTCTGTTTCTTTTAAAAATCTTTGTTAGTAGGGATGGCTCACTGGTTAGGTGAGGAAGGGATAAGAGTAATTTGCAAATGAATATGATACAAAAACAAAAGCTACCAATAAAAATAAGTGAAAATTATGTGCTTCTTTAGGAATTTTGGCATCCGTAATTTGGTTTCTGGGTGATTATTTATGATAAGGTAAATGACAATGTGAAGCCTGGAATATTTGGTTTCCAGCCTCTTCTGGCACAGACTACCTGTGTGACCCTGGGAAAGTCACTTAACCTCTGTTTGCCTCAGTTTCCTCCTCTGTAAAATGGAATGATAATAATAGCCCCTACCTTCCAGGGTTGTTGTGAGGATCAAATGAGACAGTATTTGTAAATCACCTGGCACATAGTAATAGTAAGAGGGCAGAAGAGCCTGGTATACTATAGTGCATGGGACCATAAAAAGTCAGAAATAACAAAATGGCACATAGGAAGTGCTATATAATATTATTGTTTTGTTGTCATTGTCATTGTTGCCATTGTTACCATATCCATCCCAAAAGTAAATGGAATCATCATTTGGGAGGCATCTCAAAGGCCAGCCACTCCAATCTCCTCCTTTCATAGATGAGGAATAGTGTAGATGCCCATAAAATTAAATGGCTTGTCCAAGATTCCACAAGGAGTAAGCTGCAGACCTAAGCTATGAACCCAGGTCCTTGATTCCAGATCCAACAATATTCCCACTGTGTCCCACTGCCCCCTCAATGCTACTGAAGAAAATTGCTTATTTATAAAGAGAATAAAGAATCCTCACAGAAGCTTCTGATTTGGTTCTACCAGTTAGAAAGCTTTCCCCTGGGAATGAGTTGATTGTATTTTATTGTTTTGTTTTGTTTTGTTTTTTTAAAGAAAATTCTGAAAAAAAAAATTCTAAGGGCAGCCAGGCGGCACAGTGGATAGAGTACTGGCCCTGGAGTCAGGAGGACCTGAGTTCAAATGTGGCCTCAGACACTTAACACTCACTAGCTGTGTGACTCTGGGCAAGTCATTCAACCTCATTGCCTAGCAAAATACAAGAAAAAAGAAACTTACATGAAAATTTTATTACATATTTAAAAGGAGCAGCAAGTTGTACATAATAGATTTGCAGTTTCATGTACAATCATCTTTTTTTTTCTATTCTACTATGTTACAGAGATGCTTGTTTTATTTCTTAAGTTCAGAATAAAATAAATAAAAATTTAAAAAAACTAAACGAAAACTGAATAGAATAGGGATGGGGAAAGACCTGTGGTTTCATTAATAAAGGACATCCCTCTACCTATCTTTACTCTACACCTTAGAATCTCAGAGGATTGCCTAGAGCTCACAAGTAAAAGGACCTACCCAGGGTCACACAGCCTGTATGTGTCAGAGGCAAGATGTGAACCTATGTATTCTTGCCTTCAAGGCCAGCTCTCTAGCCACTAAGCCACACTTCCATTTGCTTTATCATAAATTGCTCCAAAACTGCAGGGATAGACTCTAGACCTCTAATTTCATTAATAAAATAAATCTCCCCCAATGCAGGTTAATTCCAGCTCTGCAACTTATAGTCTTAGAGATTCACTGAGAGTACTAAGAGCTTAATTGTTTTGCCCAGAAAGTGTAAGAAGCAAGACTTGAAGTCAGCTCTTTATAATTCTAAGGACAGTTATGTATCTAGTACACCATGTGGCCTTTCAAAAAAAAATCCTTAAAAATAAAATACAGTTATTTTGAACTCAATGTCACTTTATCTCTACTTTAGTTGCATTGACTACAGCAGACTCTTTCTCTTCCAAGGTCCCTAGAATTTCCTTGTGGGTTGGGTGTAATTCCAATTCACATTGCATTCTGAGGACTAAGATAGACCCTTTTCTATCTAATAGAAAAGATAGGTATACTTGCCCTGGTGGGTTCTTCATGACTAGAATACCCTGATCAGGTGGTCTCCAAACTTTTGGAAGCCTAAAACTGTGGAAGAATGTGGTAACCCCTTGGTTTTATTCATCTCTGTCCTGCTTTGACTGATATATTTGTTTCTCTGACATCTCCACAGCACATTAGAGTGCTATGTTATAGGAAGTGCTCACTAAATGTCATTGGACAACTATTAACAACTATAACAGTTAACAGTGGACCCTTTGAGGGTTCCATAATAGTGCAATCAACCCACTTAGACTGAGGACTGGCCAATCTGGGGACTCCACTCTACAGAAGAGGGGACCAGGGTTCCCAAAGCCATTTCAGAGCTCTGGAACCTTGGACTAAATGAAAAGCATCTGTGCTTTGCTAAAGTGTTTCCCTATTCTATCTCCCACTATTCTTTTCCAAACCCTCCTCTTATCTTGGGGCACTTAAGGGCAGGGTTGAAAGTCCCCTATAACTCATTCCCTGGACTGAAAGTTCAGAGTTTATATGTTGTTGGATAACCTGGATCATATGTTGTTGGTGTATGAACTCAGATTGGGCTTGTGGCCAGATGATGAAGATTCCTTAGCTACAGCATGTACTATGTTTATGTGGCACCAGATGCTAAGATAAAAGCTGGCTGTAGCAAGGGGAGAAATTTTATTTAAAATATACATGCTTCTTCACGTTGAATTTTTCTCATTACGTAAGCAAAAAAAATCACACTTTTAACCACATTTTTCAGGGTTTGTCCAGATATTTGGCTTGGTGTGGATAGTCGTGGATGGAGTGAAAAACATTCAAGGCAGTTGATCAAGAGACACAGAGTGAGAGAGAGAGACAGAGACAGAGAGACACACAGAGAAAGAGAGAGACAAAGACATAATTATTCTTCAGGACAAAGAAAATATAAAACTTGAATCAGTTGAACTCCAAGGGAATAACTACAACCAGCCAAATAAAATGTTTTATTGAATAGAAATGCCAATTTATGTCTTCTACTGACACTCCTATTCTGAGTACCACATCATGGTGTAGAGGTGACCTTGAGTTCTTCCAGGCTATGCCAGCAATTTGTAAGGTTTGCCAGGTCTGAGAAAACTGGAAAGACTCCAAGAAACATCCCATATATCTCCTTTCTGAGGCCCACACTTGCAAAGTTCAGAAAGGCATATCACCAAAGAGTTGGTCACCAAGCAGTTCATGTTTTGGGACACAGGAGAGCATAGAACTTGTGTTGGTAAAGGGAGTTCTGTCACTGATGAAATAAGCTTTTTTTTTAGTATCTGAAGAAATATATATTTACATGATACGTGTTTATACCAATGTTTTAATGAAGTGGCAGATTTGCTCTGGCTACTGTCATTTGCAAGGGAGCACAGGAATTCATAATATTTAACACTCAAAGAAACCTTAGGGATTATCTAGCCCAAACATCTTGTTTCATTGAAGAGGAGATTGAGTACCAGTTTGGTGAAAGTGAATTTGCCCAGAGTTGCCCAGATAAGCCAGGTTTCAAATCCAAGGCTTCTATCACCAAATTTTCCCCATCTCCATTACCAAAGCTCTTTCTACCACACTACAATGCCTGTTATAAATACATCTGAACAGTAACGCAGAGAATTCCTGCAATACAGGAATCCTTAATCTTTTTGCACACCACGGACCCTTCTGACAGTCTGGCAAAGCCTATGGATGCCTTCTCAGAATGTGTGTGTGTGTGTGTGTGTGTGTGTGTGTGTTCAGTCATTTTTCAGTCATGTCCAACTCTTTGTGACCCCATTTAGAGTTTTCTTAGCAAAGATAACTGAAATGATTTGCCATTTCCTTCTCCAGCTCATTTTACAAATGAGGAAACTGAGGCAAGCAGAGTGAAGTGACTTGCCCAAGGTCTGCAAGCTAGTAAGGGTCTGAGGCCAGATTTGAACTCATGAAGATGAGCCTTCCTGATTCCAGGCCTCATACTGTATCTACTGCACTACCTGGCTGCCCATGTTTTTATGTGCATAAAATAAAGTACATTAAGTTACGAAAGAAACCAATTATATTGAAATATAGTTATCAAGATATTGTTTTAAAGCATGTTCACGGACCCCAGGTTAAGAACCCTTACTATACTGCCACATCTTAGTCTCTTCTTTGTTACTTTCTTCACAGACCCTTTACCTCCCAGAAGGTTTAAAGTTGACGTGGACAAGACCACTTCTACAAGCTTGCACGTCTGGTGGGTCCGGTCTTTGGGAAAGGTGGATTCATATGAGCTACAGTTGTTCAATGACAAGAACCAGAAGATCCAGGAGACTATAATTCCAGAAAGTGTTTCACAAAATGAAAATACTTTTTCCAACCTCACTGCTGGTAGCAAATATTATTTTGCCATTCAAGCAATTTCTGGAAATAAAAGCAGCTCTGCGATTCACGTCAATGGATCTACCAGTAAGACTTGTCTATGTGTTATTAAATATTAAGTGCTCAGAATCATGCAGCATTAGAGTTAGTACAGATAGGAGAGGTCATTTAGCCAATTCCCATCATTTATAGACAACGGAGCTGAGACAAAAGGAAACCATCCCCCATTAAGTCAAAATAACAATAATAATAGTTATCATTTATATATCATTTTAAGGTTTTCAAAATGCTTTACATACATTATCTCAGGGCTTGTGTCCTCATTAATGTTTTCATCAGTTACTAATCTATTAAATGAATCAAATTAAATTAGTACCAGGGCTGATGCTAGAACCCAGGTCTCATGACTCCCATTTGAACTGTCCTGTCTACAACATCATATTCAACCCAAATTCTAGAGATCCTAGAAGTGTCATTATCCAAAGGACAGAAACTTCCCTACATCCTGCTCCCACCAGTATCAGTTTGGGTTCATGAAAAAAAATCATTGAGTTGGAAGGCCTGAGTTCTAGTCCTCATTTTACTATATGACCTTGCCCAAACCTAGTAATTTCCCTGGAGTTATATTTTTTTCTCATCTATAAAATGAATTTAAATTAACAGTCTCTAAAGTGATGACCAACTCTATCATCCTATATACTTAAAATGGAATTGTGTTGATCAACCTTCTTTTCTGAATTTATAACCTGAAATGCATTTATTTTTAATTATTTTCTTCCTTTAATCATTTTTGCCTGACATTAGCTTGGCATGAAGTTCCCTAAATCCCATTCTTTCACCTCTTGTTTGATTAGCTGTTGGGAACCAAGATAGTGATGAAATTTGAGGCAGTTGTTTGTTTATATTCTTGTACTTTCTATTGTATGGACCTTTTCTTTCCCTCATTTATATTCCCTCATTCCCCCTTATTTTTCTTCTGTTATCTCCCTACTTTATTCCTTCCTCCCCTTTCTTCCAATTCCTATTTAAGCTTGCCTTCCATAACTATTCCTCAGCTAGATCTTTCCTATAAAAAACTCTTTTTACTACATTTATGATTGGGATTTTAGAAGGCTTCTTGTAGTCCTTGCTGTGTTTAAGACGTTTTTTAGCATGTTCACACAAAACACAAAAAATGCAGCTGTCACTGCAGAGGCCTTCTAAATTGCTACCATTAAAATGACAGAAAAATAGTAGTTTATATTAAAAGTTAGTCTAGCTGAATAATAGCTATGGTGGGCATAAGTAGGAACTGTCGTGTTAACACGAAGTCTTACTACCAACCCTCTGGAAGCGATCCTGGATTCTTAATGGTCATGCCAGCAGGGCATAATCTCTAGCAGGTTCTACAATCCTAAAAAATACTCCAAGTATGGCCCCAGCATTAAAAGGAGTCTTTGTTCTAAAGATTAACCGCTAAGGTAAGGCATGTCAGCAATAGACTAGTTACTTATCAATGAATTATTTGGCCACGGCAACCCATAAAACAAAGAAAAATTATAACATAGCCTTTAGTCCTAGATGACCCTTTCCACTTCTGGATGTCTTAAGCCATCCATAAACAATTTGCCTTGTGGTATGCTACATGTCAGCCCCTTGTGCAATAGACATACTGTAGGAAGAGGTGAATCCTATCAATCTTAACAGTTGTTTGCCATAAATTCAATTTGAAGAAAGAAAGAAATTGAAGGTAAATGGAACACCGGTTCGTAGGTACTCCTTGGAGAGACCAAGAAAGGCGTTAGCATAGGTTGTTACTCCCTCCAAATAGAAGGTGACTTACCAGGGCTCCCAGAAGCTTTGAAGAGCTAAAATTGGATCATTTAAGTCTCCAAGTTCTTTTAGGGGATTTCCTCAATATTTTGGGACCACTGTATTTTTCCAGTTTTATCTCAAATTAATAAACTCTATGCTGTTCACCTGGCCAAACTGGACTCTCAAATGCCCTACCCAAACCCCTTACTCTACTCCATCCCCATCCATCCATCACTCTACATACTCTTCTACCTCTGTTTTTTTTAATCATACACCCAAAGGCTTGCTTTTGTTTCATCCCATGTTTCATGGGATATTTGGTCATCATAAATTGCAATACTGATGACAGAAATTTTCAAGAAGCTGATGTATCATTATCCATTGTTAAAAATGAAGAGAAGGAAATTCTACAAAGATCTGGGACAAGACCCTCCAAAGCAAATCAATAAATTCCAATGATTTTATTACCTTAATGCAAGAGAGGAAAAAGATGAAGATGGGGAGAAATATATGAGGAAGCATGATTCAGGAAGATGAAATGAGAGATACCAAAGACTTATAGTTTTCACAGAAGCCTCATACCTTTGAATCATCAGTGTTTTCTTTAGGAAAATAATTGGTAGCCTTTGGACATGATAAGTACCGAATAATACCATAAAAATGAAATAGATTATATTTTGACAGGCGGGAAAGGACTTGTTATTGATGTGGGGGATATCCTTGAATTAGCTGCTCAGGTATGGTCAGACCATCATCTTGTCAGAGTTAATATCATACTTAGTAAAAAGGAAGAAAAAAAGTTATAAAAATGAAGAAATATGTGGCATACAGTTGAAACAACTCAATCTGGAACTATGAAAAACAAGTAATTGACAATCAAAATTGGGAATTGGAAACCAAATCACATTGACAACAATTATAATAGCCTTATTTAAAAAAAATTAACCAATATAAATTAGTTACAGTAATACAAGAGATCAGAAGATCTCAGAAAGTGCCTCCGTCAGCAAACATTTTGACACTTTGACTTACTTGCCAAAAAGAGATGGCTGCCAAAGGTAATGCCAAGATAGAATGTGAACTCATCTGCAAAATCTTATGAAGGATTAGGACAGATGATCCTGAGCAGTATCATCTCACAGAGCAGTGAGAAGTGAAGAGTAAAATCAGCTCAGGAAAGCTTGGCTATATGTGCAACTAAAAAAAGTGACTTCAGGGATGAAGGTAGATGGACAATGAAGAAGAAAAACAGAAAATATTCATAAAATCATTACAACAAATTGTCTTCTCCATCAAGAATTGGTGAAGCCATTGCACTAGAACCCTCCATCATAGTCCTAGATGTGCTTAAAGATAAAATAGAAAACTTACTTAAAAAGAGCAAAGCATATATACAAGAAATTTGAATTGGAGGCAAGGCAATTATAAAGGCCTTCAGAGATTGAGATGCAAAGTAGTTAAAAGAGGGGAGAATACAAAATGTGTAAAAAAAAATATCTCTGACCCTGTTAATAACACCAAAAAGCCAACTAAGAGAACATCAATAATTATTCACTGATACATGTCTATTTCCCATTTGCACAAAATCTTTATGAAAGTTATTCATACACAAATCAAAGACATCCTCTATGAGGAGAAAAGTTGCTTTTATGAGCAATATTCAACAGTAGACCACATCTTTCACATTTCACAATTGAATGAAAAGAGTAATGAATGTGAGATTATAATTATTGTTTATTGAGTGAAAAATAATATGATTTGCTAGAGTAAAATGCCAATCTAAAGGTCATTTTTTTTTCAGCAAGGTGGCTCCCATACAAACATTAAAATCATATAATATCCCTTGGAAGACATAACAATATAAATAATCTTGTTCAATGACTCCCTAATCATAAATAGTATGACAAGTCATAAAATAGATAAGTGTATGTTTATTAAAAATAATCGCCACTTTGATGGGAGAGTTCCAGTACAGAGTCCAAGTCAAAGAAGAATTTCTAATAGATTTTGAGGTCCTACAGATACTTGTGTTTAAGTCTGACATTGTTCTGATTGCATCAAGCCCCCAAACTTTGCAGAGGCTCCTAGAAGACATTTTTAACCACTCAAAAGAATTTGACCTGCTCATCCGCACGGGAGAGACCAAGTGGATAAAGACTGCCTATTACCAAGATTACAAAATGCCTTTCCTTGGTTAACTTACAGAGCTTATCCATCGATGTGTGTATCTGAGATAAAGAATATAGATGGACAATTAACTGGGCACATATTTGAACAAGAAGAGGAGATAGGGCTGAACTGCCCTTGAGATATTGCAAATCCCTTCTACTTAACCCAAGCTTCCCAAGAAAGCAAAGGCCCCCTTTTCATGCCAACGTTCTAATAGAGTTATTGCATGGCTGTAAAATACAGTATTTAATAGCCTCTGAAGATTGATAAGTGAATATCACATAGATGGTAGTGGGAGGGCACACAGCAGGCTGAAACACATGAACAATGAATAACTTTGAAGGAAAACAGTAGTAAACCATGTCATCAAGAAATTAATGGTGTGACAAGAAGAAAAAATAGATTGATCATGTAGCAAGTGTGACAGATGAAAAATGGACAGCCAGGGTACCCTGTTGGTACCCTGGCAATGTCAGGAAAAATCAAGGAAGGTCTCTAGCATGTTGGGTTAACTGCCTTCTTGGTATGTTTATGCGAAGACATAGACAAGAATTGCAAAAGATGAGCCAGCATGAATGAGTCATGATCGTTTTGTTGGAAGAAACTTTCAAATCAATAAGATCATAAATCCATTTGAGTACTTGAGTATATGTTAACACAATTTTATGTAGAAGAGATTTCAATATAAGGCAGATCTTTCCTGGACCCTATTCAAGACTTAGCTCCTGCTAAGCCTACATAAGGAGATGATTTCATTTATAAAGTTGTTCCATATCTTATTATAGCAAGGTTTATTAACAATATGAATAATTCACATTTCTATAGTATTTTAAGATTCACAAAATGAATTCCACTGAATAACTCTATGAAGTGTATAGTGCAAATATTATCATCCCCATTTTACTGATGTGGGAACTGACGCTCCACAGGCACGAAGCTAGCGTTACAGATGAGATTCACGCCAGTGTCCCGACTCTTAAGTGCTGCTTTCTCGCTGAAATTCCTAAATTATTCAATTACTCTACAGTTTGCACAGTTGAGATTGCAGGCAAGCATAAATGAATGCATGTTCTGTATGTATATGTATATTGTCCGTGGAAATGATGACCCCTGACACTTTGTACCTGCCTTTTATTCCAACAGTACCATTCCCAGTGAAAGCTATCCAAGCCTCCACCAAGACTGATGCTCTCCAGGTTTCCTGGTCCTCAGGTCCTGGCAATGTGGATCAATATAGGGTGATATTACTGGATAAAGGGGGAATAGTTCATGATGTCAGTGCAGAAAAGCATGTTACTACTCACACTTTTCATGGACTGACCCCAGGCCATCTCTACAACCTCACAATTGTAACTGAAGCAGCGGGGCTACGGAACTACAAGTCTAAATTAATTAGGACAGGTAAGTCTACCCAGGCAACTCAAAAATTCATACCAAGAAATGTGATGACCTTCTCTGACGAATTAACTTGGGAAGGATATCACAGGACAGAATGAAATTGACTAACACTACCAGAGGCCCCCAAATGCTCTCAATCAACACGTATTTATTAAGCGCCACTCCTTTCATTAGGTTCCCCTAATGCTCCAGTCTCTCCCCTTTCTAACCCAGCCTCCACCTAACTGCTTGAAGTACAGAAGTCATTCTCATTATTCTTCCTCATCTGAAAGCTAACCTATTGCTGTTTCCCTACACACAATATTCCCCTTCCCAACTCCTAGACTTTGTAGTCCTGCCTGGAATGTTTTCCCTTCTCAGCCTCTCAGAGTCTCCAGATCCCTTCAAACTTCTACTCAAATGCTTATACTGGGTCTTTCCATATCCTCCCCCCACACTCCCAGTCCTTAGTCCATACCTACTGAAATAATTTTGTATTTACCTGTCAGTTTATCTGTTGTTTCCCTCATTTAAGCATCTTGAGAGGAAGAAGCATTTTGGTTTTTCTCTTTGTATTCCTAGATCCTAATATACAATAGGCATTGAATAAATACTTGTTGATTTGAATTTCTCTGAAGGCAGGAAAAAAATTTAGGTGAAATTTTTTATTTCTTATATGAACCCATCTAATGTGTTAGCGCCCTCATCACAGTCTCCTCCTCTTCCCATTCTTTCAGCATCCTTATTTTGGCTTTCAGCACCCCCTCCATAAGCACCCAATCACTTCATGCTGCTTCTGTGATGACCCAGGTCTTCTGCTATAGCATTCCACTTTTTCTGATTTTCATCTGGTTTTCACCTAAATCATTGCCCTGCTCTCTGAAAATCCTTTCTTAAATAAATTCAGATTCTAAGGCAGGGATTATTAAACTTAAACTTAAACACGGACCCCCAAAAGGTACATATATAGATTTCAAGAAGTCTGTGAATTTAGATGGGAAAAAATTGCAACTTCATTTTCACAAACTTTGGTTTCCTCTATAATCCTATGTAATTTAGTTTGTTCATTTAAAAACATTATTCTAAGAAGGTGTCCATAGGCTTTACCAGATTGCCAAAGTAATCCATGATGCAAAAAAATGATTAAGAACCCCTATTTTAAAGAAACCACCACCCAAGATTTAAAATGGCTTAGCAGTAATTAATACTATAGTTATGGTAGATATACCATGGTACATTCTCAGACACCATAGCAGATTGGTGGGAAAGATATTGGGGTCTGATGGTGTTTGGGTACCCCAATAAATCATACCATGTAAACATCTCTTCCCATGTGTAGAGAAGACATTTTTTTCACTGTGATTTTGTCAATTAACACTGATTCTGATCACAAGCCCTTTGTGAACCGATAAGATAGATTTTGAGCATGTTGTTATTGTGACCAAAAAAAAAAATTATTACAGTGTAGACAACCTGGTTGTGAGCCTGTGGGAATTTAGGGGGGATGGTGCTCAGATGACAGACTTAGAGTTCATTGCCAGGCTTATGTTTGAACTTTCAAATTGGAAGGACAAGCCAGAGCTTGTGCTCTCTTGACATAGTCTTGAATCCACAGTCCACAAACCCAAGGCATCAAAGTTAGACATTAATGATGGTGTAAGGACACCTCTATATAAAATGTAACCTAAGCCTTAAAAGTTATTTATATACATTAAGAGGAAAAGGTAGCAGGAATCCCCGTCCCATTGGTAATCCAGGATGAAATTATCTTCCTAATTTGTATCTATCTTGATTTTTGAGACATTAGTTAGATCCAAAAGTATACCAGAAATTAAGAAATGGAGGAAAGAGCAATTGTGAGATTTTGCCATATTGCTCTAGTGAAGTGACATCACAGCTGTCAAACTCATGAAGGAATTCAAAAATACAGGGTTTATTTATTTTTTAAACCTAACTCTCTCAGTAAATTAAGTAGGATTTTCTCTATAAGAATGAGGCATTTATCAGTCAGAAGATGTTTATTAAATGCAGCCTATGTACTCAAGCATGAGGATAAAGCACATCTCTTTGAACTATTATGTAATCATTTCTCATTTTTGTTTTTATAATAAAATGCCAATTAGATAGAGAAATGCTAATTAGATAGAGAAAAACATAAACCATAAAAAACCAAACTCTAACTGAAAACCTTTTGGTTTTCTTCATTCTTATTAGCCCCAGTGGAAGTCTCAAATCTGATGGTAACTAATGAGGATAGCTGCATTTCTCTCAAAGTCAAATGGAAAAGACCACCAGGAAATCTGGATTATTATAATATCACGTTGTCTCATCAAGGGAATGTTAGAGAATTCAGAACTATAGAAGCCAGGGTGACAGAGGTCCTCTTTGAAGGCTTGACTCCAGGACGCCTGTATCAGATCACTGTCTCTACCATCAGTGGTGAACTCTCTGCTCAGAAAATAGCAATGGGGAGAACAGGCAAACTTTGAATTTCAAAAGTGGAATTTGGTTACCTATTTTTTTTTAATCAGACCAGGTTACTATTTTGGGCTATTATTGAGACAGGGAAGGTAAATTCATTTTCCATGCCATAAAGAGTATATAATTAAACCAGGTCTTAATGCTAAGAGAAAAGTGAAAGATTAATCATCTCTCTGAATAATTCAAGAAAACTGGTTTAGATCTTGAAATATCAGGATGATTACTTGTTCCTTTTGGGCTGTGAAGATGTGGCCTTTGTGTAATTAATTGTTTTTTTTTTAATTGCACATTTCTAACAATGTCACCTCCTCACTACTGGAGATGAGATAATAAACAGGGACATCAAAGTTGACTCATAAATAATAAATTATTGAATACGCCGGGAGTCAAGAAGGGAAGAACATTTAATGGCCACAAGCATTCAGGATCTCCTCTATAAACTGCCATCTTTGGCAACTTGTACCTGCTAGAAATAATATAGGTATGATTTCAGGGGCCAGCAATTGATCAGTGATAAACTTTGTCCATTTCACTGTAAGATAAGCAATGTTGCAATAATATTCTCCTAGAGTTCAGGACTTAGAAATTAGGAAGACATGGGTTCAAATCTGTTTTTAGACATTATCTAGCCAAGCCACTACTAATTTCTGTGTGCCTCAATCATCTCAGAGATCTGCATGGATAAAAGGAGTAGTAATCCTACAAACTCTACCCCTAAAAAACACAGGCATTTGCAGAGTCTGTTACTAGAGTTGATAAAGAATAAGTTTCTTGAGCATTGAATTTTCCAAAATGAGGAATTTTCTGAATGGAGAGCTATTCTACATTGGCTTATGATCCATTAATAAAAGGAAAGCATATTAAAAGTCAGATTTTTATATTAGTCCTCTAATGTTTTCCACCTTTCTTCCTCTCCCAAATGGATTCCTTACTTGTTTTTTTTTAATCCTTTCATATTTCAGTTCCTGAGAAAGTTACAAAGTTGAAGCTGATCAGTAATGGTTGGATGAGATCCCTCAGAGTGGGTTGGTTGCCTCCTACTGGAGACTGGGAGTTGTACCGCATTGTGCTGTTCAATGGTTCTTCAGTGCTGCTCAACACTACCGTGGGGAAAGATGCAAAGGTCTTTGATTTCCATGACCTAGGGCTCATACCTGGAAGACAGTATGAGGTAGAGGTCACTGTTGAGAGTGGAGGCTTAAAGAACACTGCTCGCTGCCAAGGTCGAACAAGTAAGCAATGATAGGGAAGTTCTCCAAATATTGAATACAATGAAAAATGATCAGATTTTTAAAATCAGTCCTGGGCAAAAGGAAAGGACTGTCTGTAACAAGTTTATTGATTTAATGCCCTATTGAGAAGAGTGGCAAGATGATAAGGGCAACTACTTGGGGGTCAGTCATCCTTTCTGATGCCCGCTATGTAAGGCTATTTAAAGTTATTTTCAATATTTCACAGGACAAGGATGGATGTAGTTTGGGGCACCCTATCAATCTCCCCCACCCCCACCTCCAACCAGATGACTTAGAAACATGAAATCCAAAGGATAAAAAGAACATTTTAGCATATTGACTTACTTCACAGAGTTTTCCTAAAGGCCACATCCAAATATATAATGTAGGTTGAAGTATCCTAGCTATATTTGCATATCAAATGTGTGTGACTTAGGTATAAATTCCACATTTCTATCCAGACCACAGGGCAGCTAGGTAGTTCAGTGGATACAGTGCCAGGCCTGGAGGCAGGAAGACTCATTTTCCTGCATTCAAATCTGACTTCAGACACTTACTTGCTATGTGACCCTGGGCAAGTCACTTAACCCTATTTGCCTCAGTTTCCTCCTCTGTAAAATGAGCTGGAGAAGGAAACAGCAAACCGTTCCAGTATCTCTGCTAAAAAAAAAAGCCCCAAATGGGGTCACAAGTGTACAAAACGACTTAAATGACTGAACAACAATTAAAGCTTATGCTTTCACTTTTATTTTTTTAAATTTTTTATTAATTTATTTTGATTTATCAACAATCACTTCCATAAGCTTTTGAGTTTTAAATTCTCCCCCTCCCTCCCCAAGAAGGCATGCAATCTGATATAGGCTCTATATATACATTCCTATTAAACATATTTGCACATTAGTGATGCTGTAAAGAAGAATTAGAACCAATAGGTTCTATTGAAAAGAAAAAGGAAACAAAACACAACAGAAGCAAAAAAGAGCAAATAGTATGCTTCGATCTGCATTCAAACTCCATAGTTCTTTCTCTGGATGTGGATGGCATTTTCCATCATGAGACCTTTGGAGATGTCTTAGATCCTTGCATTGCTGAGAAGGGCTAAGTCTATCAACATTAGTCATCGTGCTTTCACTTTTAAAACCAGCCCCATACTAGCTTGATAAATTGGAATATTCTTGTGGAAGGAAGAGAACAGTGTATGGGTTTGGGCAACCTGTCACCTTCTCATCAGTCAGTGAGTGCGCTCATCACTTCATGCGTGCCACTCACCAACATGGTTATCCTCTGCTTTTTCCACAGCCCCCCAGCCTGTTGTGCAGCTCCGAGTAAAGCACGCCAATGAATCCTCTCTGAGCATCATGTGGCTGACCCCTGTAGCAGAATGGGATAAATACGCCATTTCACTAGCAGACAGGGATCTCATATTCATCCACAAGGCATTATCCAAAGAAGCTAAAGAATTCACGTTCACAGACCTGGTGCCTGGAAGAAAGTATGTTGCCACAGTTACCAGCATCAGTGGAGATTTGAGAAATTCATCATGGGTAGAAGGAAGAACAGGTATTTTTCTCTAATATATTTTAATTCAATTCAGAGAAAACAAAAGAACCTACATTCTTTGCCTTTCAGGAATCTAAAGTCCAATGATGTGTGTGCTATATGCCAATTAGATATACTATTGGAGAAGAATCACAAGACAGAAGTTCATCTTATGAAGGTTTGGGGGTCTTCATGGATTGCAAGTCAATGGTGTAATATCATAGCCAGTGTCTGGGCCCAAGAAGGTTTCATTACTGCAGCCTGTGCTGACCAGACCTCATTTATAGAAGTGTTGGATTCAGTTCCAGGAGCCACATTTGAGGAGATTATCAATGAGCTAGAGGGCATCCAGAGACTTTAAATTGTGCCATGTGAGAATCAGCTAAAGGAACCTGGGCTGTTTAGCCTGAAAAGAGAAGACTTACGGGGCATTATAGCTTTCATGTGGAATAGACACCAAGCTTTTATTTGGTTGCAAAGGTCGTTATTGGGCAGCTAGGTGGAGCAGTGGATAGAGAGCCGGGCCTGGAGTCAGGAAGACTCATCTTCCTAAGTTCAAATCTGGGCTCAGACATCTACTAGCTGTGTGACCCTGGGCAAGTCACTTAACCTTGTTTGGCTCAGTTTCCTCATCTGTAAAGTGAGCTGGAGAAGGAAATGGCAAACCACGCCAATATCTTTGCCAAGAAAACCCCCAATGGGGTCACCAAGAATCAGACACAACTGAACAACAGCAAAGGTCATTATCAGGAGCTACTAGTTGAAGTTGCAAAAGAGCAAATTTGGTCTTTTTATTTTTTTAATTTAATTCAATTTTATTTTATTTTTAGATCTGCATTCTCTCCCTTCCATCTTCCTCTTCTCTCCCCAACCCCCAATGAGAAAGCAAGAAAAACAAAACCTATTACAAACATGTATAGTAAAGCAAAATGAATTCCTGAATTGGTCATGCCATATATGTATATATTATATGTATATATATATATGTGTGTGTGTGTGTGTGTGTGTGTGTGTGTATGTATACACCTCAATATGCATCTCTCTACCAAAAGGCAGACGGCATGTTTCATCATTAGTCCTCTGAAATCCTGATTGGTTATGATATTGACCAGCATTCCTAAGTCTTTCAAAGTAATTTGTCTTTATTATATTGTTATCATCATATAAATTGTTTTGATTCTGCCCACTCCACTTTACCTCAGTCAAATTTAGTCTCGATGTAAGGAAATTTTTTTTCTAGGAATTACAGCTATTCAGCAGTAAAATAAGCTGCCTCGGGAGGCCATGAGTTTCCCATCACTGGAGGTCTACAGACAAAACTTGGATGACCACCTGTTGGAAATGTTGTAGAAGATGCTGTTGGTCAGGTACAAGTGGACCAAACTAGACAGCCAATGAAGTTCCTTCCAATGCTATGGTCCTACGTCTTCATCTCTAGCACTGGTTTTGTCACAAACTATGTAACCTTCAATAAGTCATTTATCCTGTATGGACCCAGTTTCCTCATCTATTCAATGAAAGAGTTGTACTATCCAATGTATAAGGTCCATTCTTGCTCTAAAACTTTCAAAAGCCTAAGGCAGACTTTACCATAAAGTTGAGCTGTAGTTACTTCAACCAAAAATGTTTTCTTCAAGGTTCCTTCCATCCTCAGTTCATAGGACCACAGATTTAGGATTATAAGGGATCTTGGAGGCCCTTTACTCCAACCCACACATTTTTATAGATGAAGAAACAAACCCAGGGAGGCTGATTGCCAGTGTCACACAACTAGTGAGTGTCTGAGGCAGGAGTTGAACCCAGGTCTTTCTATTATATAAATTAAATAGGTTAAATTCTATTAAATGTATAGATATTCACTTTGGAAGTGGAGATCCAGATCACTTATCTGAAGAAAAGTCTAGGATTTTCAAGAAAATCATGGTGCTGTTCTATACACAGTGGTAATCCTCTTATAAACTTTTTTGGCTAGGCAATAGAGGTTAAGCAACTTGCCCAAGGTCACACAACTAGTGAGTATCACGTGTCTTGAGGCTGGATTTGAACTCAGGTCCTCCTGACTCCAGGGCCTGTACTCTATCCACTGCACCACCTAGCTGCCCCTCTTATAAACATTTCTACCAAGGCTCCTTATCTTTGGAAAGGAGTGTGCCAAGATGCCAACCCCTTTCCATCTCATGTGGGAAAGATGTTTTTTGATAGGTGCTAATTAATAGAATGGGAATGCAGAGTCGGGGAGATGTTATCAGCCCATGATAAACACCAACTCTCTTTGGTTGTTGCATGGCAGTAACTAGCCCACATGCCAAAGAAATATTTGCCATCATGCCAGAGGTTGCTGAATAAACAATAGTCGCTGGGGGCAGCTAGATAGTGCAGTGGGTAGAGCAGAGGACCTGAGTTCAAATATGACCTCATTTACTAGCTGTGTGACCCTAGGCAAGTCACTTAATTTCAATTGTCTAAATAATAATAATAATAATAATCTCTTAGATGAAGAGAGTCCTCCAGCTTTCAGATGGGAGAACCTCATTCACTTTGGTTCATAACACATCTCTGAGTGTTTATAGAAGTGGAAAGAAATATAACTCTCTCTACTCAAATCATCATGTCTATATTTAGCTATTTATATGTTGTAACCCCCCCAAAAAATATTACATTAATTCCTTGAGAGCAGGGGTTGCTTTCTGTTTTGTCTTTGTGTACCCAGGGTCTTCTACAGTGCTTTGTACGTAGTAGGTGTCTAATAAGTGCTTATCAGACTGGATTGAGTTGTTGGGCTGTGGAGGTTTTGCTCAGAAGTAGTAGCCTTTCATTACTTGAGTTCTGTTTGTAACGTAAAATCACTCCTAAAATATGCACCTCCTAGTTTTTGAATCTTAAATCATTTTGATTTCACCTAATATAAACAACATTCAGAAGCAGAAGAACCTTCTGTGCCGGAGCTGACTTTCCATATGCTACAGGAAGTGAAGCTAGGAGTCTAGAGCAGAGAATTTATTGTTAGTGCTTTTAAGTTTGTCTCCAATTTTGACTCATTTTTTGTTATTGTTGTTGGACTTCCTTGGGAGTGACTAAATAACGTTTATTTTGTCTTCTCTTTGTTTTGTGGATATTTTCTTTCATTTCAGTGCCTGCTCAGGTGACTGGCTTGAATGTATTCAATCAAGGGACAACCAATAGTTTATTCACCAACTGGACCAGAGCACAAGGAGACATTGAGTTCTACCAAGTTTTACTAATTCACGAAAATGTTGTTATTAAAAACGAGAGTGTGTCCAGTGAGACCAGTGGCTACAGCTTCCACTCCCTCAAGCCTGGTGGCCTCTATTCAGTGGTGGTTACAACATTCAGTGGAGGGATCTCTTCCCGACAAATGGTGGGAGAGGGACAGACAGGTAAGAGAAGGGGAAAAAAAAAAGTTTGTGAACTATATCAATCAGAGCTTACAGGACCTGAGAGAAACTACTGCTGAATCTTGAAATTCCTCAAAAATACTACCATTGTCCCATAATCTTTGCAAAATGATGATGATGATGATGATGATGATGACAACAATAATAATATCCTTAAACCAGTACTGGAACTATCCAAGAGAGATCTGTGGACCTTAAAACAACTAGTTGTCAGCAAGGTAGTTCAGTAGTTAGAATGCTTGGCCTAGAGTCAGGAAGACCTGAGTTTAAATCCAGCCTTAGATTCTTATTAGCTATGTGACCTTGAACAAGTCACTTGACCTCTGTTTGCCTCAGTTTCCTCAACTGTAAAATGGGAATAATAATAGCACCTGCCTTCCAGGATTGTTGTAAGGATCTCATGAGATATTTGTAAAGAGTTTAGCACATAGTAAGTGTTTTGTAATTGTGCTATGCAAGTGCTATTATTATTATTATTATATTATTATTATATTATTATTATTATTATATTATTATTATTATAGGAAGCCATAAAGGAGGAGGGGTAACTAGGTGGCTCAGTGGATAGAGTGCCAAGCTTGGATCCAGGAAGATTCATCTTCCTGAGTTCAAATCTGGCTTCAGATACTTACCAGCTGTGTGACCCTGGGCAAGTCACTTTATCCTCTTTGCCTCAGTTTCCTCATCTGTAAAATGATCTGGAGGAGGAAATGGCAAACCATTCTAGTTTCTCTGCCAAGAAAACTCCAAATGGGGTCACAAAGAGACAGACACAAGCCAACAACAACATAAGGGAGAGCTGGGGAGAGTAAAGGGGGAGGAATACAAAGTGAATTTTCTGAAGCCTTTAAGAGAAGTGCCAGAAACCTTTTGTGAGGATGTGATAACCACTCGCTGCTGTAAATAATCCCCATCCAGCTTCTTTCCTTTGAACTGTTTATGTTGCAACTGTCAGGAGAGTTGGATTTAAACACCCCCCAATTGCCAAGTTTACACATGCAATGAGATAAAAAGCCCACTCTTAGGAAAAGTATCTCCCTGGTTGTATGGTCTTCTTCCATGGCAATAATGTGGAAAAGGAGGTTATCTCCATCATATTTGGCCAGAAGTAGAACCAGTAAAATTCAAAAATTGTACACATTTACACATATTTTTCTGCACTACTCATAGAATAGAACCAGTCTTACAGATTCTAAACAATGCTTGAATAACTTAGGGATTTCTGTTCTAGTTTATTTAGTTAAAAAAAAAATCAACACTCCGATGTGGAGAATTGATTTGCTTAGATTTTTAATAAGATACCATATCCAATTATGCTACATAGCTGCCACCCCCAACTCCATCTCTGCTTCTCTTCTCTTTAAAAACCAGGCTATTTTAGATTTGTACAACTTTAATCACTATCCTTCACGTTTATGGTCACCAGCAACAGAGATAACCAGTTACTTTGTGAAGGTGTGGACTCTCATTGACCAGATTCATTTTTAAAGACTTCTCGATAATAATAGGTCAAGCCCTTAGAACATTTGGAAGTGGCTCATTTTAAGCTTGGTACCAGACACTTCATTACCCCTACAAGCAATTAGGCTAACAATCGATCAGCATTTAAACACAGAACAAGCTTATTAAAGTGGATGGAGTGCCAGGTTTGGAGTCAGGAAGACTCATCTTCCTGAGTTCAAATCTGGCTCTAGACACTTACTAGTTATGTGACCCTGGGCAAGTCACTTCTGTTTGCCTCAGTTTCCTCATCTGTAAAATGAGTTGGAGAAGGAAATGGCAAACTACTCCATTATCTTTGCCAAGAAAACCCAAATGGGGTCACAAAGAGTCAGACACTGGGGCAGGTAGATGGTGCAGTGGATAGAGACCTGGAATCAGGAGGACCTGAGTTCAAATCCAGCAACAGATACAAAACCATTACAAGCTGTGTTATTCTGGGTAATGTCACATAACCCCAACAGCCTCTCCCTCCCCTCAAAAAAGGAATCGGACACGACTGAAATGACTGAACAACAACAAAAAATTACAAAAATTAAACTATTCAAGCACCTTTAGGAGACCACTAGTTATAATCCCCTTTCTGGTAAACTCTAAATTCCCTACCCTACTCCCCAGACGGTCAGTTCAAGTTCCTGCCAACTTACAGCACCAATTAGTTTCTTTCTTAAGCACTAATTTTAGGAATCCCAGTACTGACTCAATACATTTGCCTCCTTGTCACCCAATTTCTTATCCTATCATGGGTATACATGCTCCCTTTCTCCAGTACTTTAAGTCTGTCCTCATCTCTCACTCTCATCTTGGTCCTTCAACTCTTCCATACTCTACATGGCTCCCATGGTCTGGGCCAGGAGTAAGGAACCTGTGGCCTGGAGGCCACATGTGGACCTCTAGGTCCTCAAGTATAGCCCTTTGACTTAATCCAAACTTCATAGAACAAATCCTGTTAATAGAAGGATTTCTTCCCTAAAACTTGGACTTCGTCAAAAGGCCACACCCAAGGACCTAGAAGGCCTCCTGTGGCCTCAAGGCTGCAGGTTCCTCAGCCCTGTCACTCTGAGCAGTCTCTTTGCTCCAACCTACACCTGGCATCCACTTCTAGCATCTCTGTCTTTCAGTATAGCTCTCCATAAACCCTTAAATTTGTCCAGAAAGGCGACAGTGACCACAGTCCTCCAGCATAATCATAGTGGAAGCATGACCTGCCCTCCCCTGTGGCTTTCTCTCATAGCAATCATTTCTCAGAGCTTTTCATGGGCATAATACCCTAGTATCTCTGCTTTTTTTTCAATCCCTAATGTGGGAGAAATGAAGATCTGCCAAATCATTTCATAACTATTACAGTCATCTTCGCATGACAGCTACATATATATTGAAAATATATCCCAGTCCTAAGAATATAAACAACATAGTATTTTTTATTTAATATTTTATTTTCTCCAATTCTATGAAAAAAAATTTTAATATTCATTTAAAACATTTGAGTTCCAAATTCTTTCCCTCACTCCCTCCCCTGGCCCCCTCATCAAGCAATTTGATATAGGTTATATACGTGCAGTCGTGCAAAACATATTTCCATGTGAGTCGTGTTGTGAAAGATAAATAGCCCAAAAACAAAAACAAAACAAAACAAGAAAAATAAAGAAAGTTTAAAAAAGTATGTTTCAATCTGCACTCAGATTCCATCAATTCTTTCTCTGGAGGTAGATAGCATTTTCCCTCATAAGTCCTTTGGAATTGTCTTGGATCATTGTGTTGCTGAGAAGAGCTAAGTCATTCACAGTTAATCATCATATAATATTGCTGCCTCTGTGTACAGTATTCTCCTGGTTCTGCTCATCTCACTTAAGCAACAAATTCTTAATGAATCAAATAATTAGCCATCACCTCTTCCAAGAGATTAAACCAAGCCAGTTCAGAATATTTTGTCTCTAGTCAGAAGTAGACCCATTCATTTATACTCGGGCATCTAATGCAATGTTCTTTGCACAGTTTACAGCACACGGCACCATGAATTCAACCACTTTTCTTGAAACCCTTTCTTCTCTTAGCTTCTTTGACACCATACTTTGCTGAATGGGAAAAAAAGGCCAGGTTGTGATTCAGAAAACCTACCTTCTAATTCCAGCTCTATGATTAATTAGCTCTATGAGCTTGGATAAGTCACTTTTAGAGCTAAAACCAGAACACCCTGCCTTGTCCTAAACATTATACATCTACTGATGTATTTGCCTATATTATATTTGCTTTTTTTTTTTTTGGTAAGGGTGTCATACTATTGACATATATTGAGATTTCGGTCAATAAAAACCTTCAGACCTGTTTCATAGCAACTATTTTAAGCCAGATGCCCCCACTTTATACTAGTGCAAATGATTATTTTAAGTTTATTGATGAACTTCATATTTATCTCTGTTAAAATTCGTCTTGTCAGTTTAGTTTTATCTTCCCATCCTTTTTAGTAGCTTTTCAAATCTTGATTCTGTTATTCAACATATTTTCTGTTCCTTCTATCTTTCTGTCATTGGCAAGTTGAGTAGTTTTGCTTGAGATCATAGAATCAAGGATTTAGAATCAGAAGGGAGCTTACAGGCCACTTGGTGCAGCTCCTTCATTTTACAGATAAGGAAACTGAGGAACACAGTGGTGATGTCACTTATGCAGGGGCATAGAAGTAGTTATCCCTAGATCACACAACATATTAGATCCACCTCATTTTCACAATAGTTAATAATGTCTTTTATGATACTTCCTGTGTCCAAATTATAACCTACTTATACCTACCATGCATCTTTCCATTTATGAGAAAGACATAATGATGAAATAAAAACTAGTTCTGATGTCTAAGAGTAAAAGAAAACAAATTAAAATATGACACATGAAAAAGAGTCCCAGAGTATAAGGAATAGTCGTTACACAAAAATAGATATTGACATCAGGTTGATGACATTTCATGTATAGACACCTTTCTGTATCACAAGAGAAGATAGGAGGGCACCATTATCTGTTTAAGTTGTGAAACTGTGTTCATTTTCCAGCATCTCACAACTCAAAGCACTTCAAACAACTATCTCTGTAGGTTGATATTAGGCCTAAGGAGCAAAGTAGACTAATTTCTGTAAAAGCAAACAACTCCTAGAAAAATCATTAACAACGGTTTATTTTATAATTTGGTGGGGGGGAAATAAACATTTTTAGATAGGTAATTGTAGTGCAGTTGACCTTTGAGTCAAAGATTTGGGTTCAAGTTATACCTAGGGAATGGTGTGCTTGTAAATGTTTAACAACTAGCTCAGGATGGGGAGGAATGTATGTTCAACGAATTTTTAAGTTTGATCTTCATTATTAATGTTTTCTCCATCACTTTCTCCAGTTTGGATGGGCAACAAAACAATAAGTCAAGCCCTGATTCGCATTTGCTGATTTCTGAGGTATAAATGCTCATGCTGAAAATTTAAGAATGGGCGCTCTCAAAGTGGTACCAGCTGGCTCCAGCTGACACTTGTGCCTAGGGAGCACACTGGCTGTGTGACCTTGGTTTCCCAGTCACTTAACCTCAGTAACTTAACCTCAGTGTTCTTGTCTATAAAATGAAAGAGAAGGAATGTACGACCTCTTTCAAGGTCCCTTTCAGCTCTAAATCTATGGCGATATACCCCTCGGTACTGACTGAGTGACTCTGGACAAGTCACTTTGCCTCTTAGTGCTCTGGGCAGCTCGCTAAAACTGCAGAGAATTGCAGAGACGCCTGGTGACCTGTATTGGTGGAGGGAGTTTTCTCCTCTAGGAATTCCACATATTAATGAAATCAGAAGTCCAGTCCCTAATCCTATAAACATTGGCTGGTTGAACTGATACCTTGTACTATGATAATAACTGTGTCATTTTCTGTAAATATTGAAAACATCTAGATTCTTTCTGAGAAACACAAGTCTGATATTCAGATATGCTTGTCGAAATTTAAGCTGACTTTTCCTGACAGGCAATGATGACCATAATAAACTAGGGATACGCTGTTAAACGATTGACAATATTCTGTCAACATCGATTGATGATAGAAATATAACTAAGACCGTAATTACATCATTTGATAAGAATCGACCCTTATTTATAAATACAGTTAGCCACAAGTAAAAAAAGTTACCATACACTAGCATCTGATGTATGACCTGCTTAAGACTTTCGACTTTCTTCCTACCACTAGGGGGCAGGAAATACTTTCGTGATGGGCTCCGTAGCAGTGAGGATTACTGATAACCCCCTAATGATGAATAACCAGAGGGCATGAACTTCACAGTGCATTGATGTGGGAGGATTTTGAGAAAAGCCATTCAGTTCTTCATATTTTACCATAGACAACATCATCATTTTATCGATTATTTTGATTTGCTAAACTGTTCCCTTCTCTGCAAAGCACATTACTAAAAAAATTAAAATAAAAAAAATACTCCATTCCTAGAATACTTTAAAGCAGAAGCAGAAAAAATATCCACCCTATTTAAAAAATGGCAAGAATGACAGCATTTTAGTTACACATTGGGGTTATATCAAACCAAGACGCAAGTAGAGAACACTACGAATAGTATTCTATACCTAGAGTCAAAAAGATTTTAGTTCAAATCCAATCTCAGACAGTTAATTAGTTATATAACTCTGGGCAAACTAGAGGTTACTCTGCCTCAGTTTCCTCATCTGCAAAATGGAGATAATAATAGCACCCACTTCCCAGGGTTGTCATGAGAATCAGAAGAGATAATGTTTGTTAAGAGCTTGGCAAACCTTAAGGTGCTATATAAATGCACTAGAGTTCTTTATGTCAGTCACAAGTGTTCTGAAAGATAATGTGGAATCCTGACTTTTCCTTTAATTCTTATGTGATCAGATTAGATACCAGAAATTCCTGTTGTTTGATGACAATGACATATTACTAATACTGCTCATGTTTTCTCTCTCTCTCTCTCTCTCTCTCTCTCTCTCTCTCTCTCTCTCTCTCTCTCTCTCTCTCTCTCTCTCTCTCTCTCTTTGTCCCCAGTCCCTTCTAGTGTCAGTGGAGTAACACTGAATAATTCTGGTCGGAGTGATTACCTCAGCATTTCCTGGCTACCAGCTCCTGGAGATGTAGATAGCTATTCCGTGACTCTCTCTCATGGTGATAAGATTGTTCAGTCTCTTGCTATTGCAAAATCCACCAGCGAATGCTCCTTCAGCTCTCTCACTCCTGGCCGACTGTTCAACGTAACTATAACCACAAGAAGTGGCAAGTATGAGAACTATTCCTTCGGCCAGGAGCGCACAGGTGAGAATGTGTGGAGAGACAGGCCCTCCGCCTGAGTCCGGTCATTCCCGTGGCTCCTGGGGCTCTAATCCTGGAATAGCTCGGGGGTAGTGTCAGTGAAGCCGCAAAACTGTAATGAAGCCGGGCAAAGGATGTTTATTCTGGAGGAGATAAAAGCTTAGGGGTGATCTGGCTCCAAGTATTTTAAGGGCGGCCATGTAGAAGCATGGTTATTGTACTTTTCTGCTTATCCCCATAGGGAAAGAAGTAGGTGCAATGAAAGAGGAAGATTTAGGCTTGATATAAGGGGAAAAGTCCTAACAATTAGACTAGATGGTCTCCGAGGCCCTCTCCAACTCTAAGCTATGGTGATTCTGAAAATCCTTTTGACCTCAGAAGCTCCTTATGTGGGCAAACATCTATTACCTTCTCACTTAGAAAAATCACAAACACAGACTGGTGTCAAGTACTGTGTTTCCCTTCAAGTGTATACACTTCCATCATTAAGTGGTGTTCAGGGATTTCTTCTGAAGTTCATGGATGGCTTTAAAACAGACTTTACACTTCCTTTTCCATAGAAACAGGAATGAAGATAGGGATGGGGTTGGGAATGGAGATAGGGGTGGGGATAGAAATGGGGATGGGAATGGAGATGGGGATTGGGATAGGGCTAAGGATAGGAATGGGAATGGGGATGGGGGTGAGGATGGGGATGCGATAAAGAAGGGGATGGAGATGGGGATGGGGATAGGGGTGAGGATGGAGGTGGGGATAGGAATAGGAATGGGAACGGGGTTGGGAATGGGCATAGGGATGGAGATGGGGATGGGCAAGGGCATGGGGATGGGGATGGGGATGGGGACCAGATAAGTTATTTTATTTCAGTGTTGAGAAGTCATATGAAACTCCCAAATTAGAAAACTGTCAAAGTAGGCAGGCATCTTCTTGGAAGCTCATAGTTTTAGAGTTGTCTAGAGCACAAATTGATTAAGTCACTTCCTTAGGGTCACTCAACTAATATATAGCAGTCAAGTCACACAAATGTCAAGATGAAATTTTGACAAAAATAGTTTGTATTCTGACAATAAGAGCAACATCTTAGAGCTCATGATTCATTGAAAAGAGAACAACTGGATTTGGAGAACTGGAGAGCTGAATGATTGCTACTTACTACCTGAGTTACCTCAAGCAAATCGCTTAACCTCTCTGTGCCTCAGTTTCCTGATCTGTAAAATAAAAAGTTGGGCTAAATGATATCTAAAGGCTCTTCCAGTTCTAAATTTGTAACACTATGTGTGCTCTCCAACACAATGAGAAAAGAAAATTAACCATCATCTTACACAACAAGCTAACCTTCCAAGATACGGAGATGCAAAGCAACAGCCTCTGACCTTAAGAATTTTCTATTAAGTGATAAATGGCTTGTACACATACATTCTGAAGAAGAGATACTTGTCCCCTGCCTCCAAGTCCCTTCTCTGAGCATATACCAAATATAGATAGAAAAGGAGATTCAGACTGATGATATGGCCACACTTAGCTGAGAGCTTAGTAGGCCAAATCTGGCCTCATTCTCCTTGGCAATGTGGCTTTGCTTTAATCATCTGTAATTAGTACATTGCATAAATAATCTTCCTAAGTTGGCATCAACTTTGCATAAAATCTTTCTTCCTGAAATGTAGGTCAATCCTTCATGAAATAAATACCTTGCTGTTGCCATATGATTAAGAGCCTTAGAACTCATTAATAATCTTTATTGAGTACCTACAACGTGCAATAAGCACTGAGTTTACAAAGATGTGGTACTGAGCATACAATACATAAAAGATAAATTAAAATAAAAATAAATAAAACAAATAATAAATTAAAGTTAAATTTTAAATTATTTTTATTTACATATAAATGTTCATATTGTCTTCTTGAAGGCGAGGACTGTTTTGTTTTTGTCTTTGTATCTGCAGCACCCGGCACAATGCCTGGCAGATTGTAGGTGCTTAATAAATGCTTATTGATTGATTGAATGTCCAACATCATGTGTTAAGTGCTAATTGGATAGCATGGGTGCTACAGGTGTTCAAAGAAAGAGGTCTACTGTATATAGCTTAAGTTTTTGGGTTTTTTTTTTAAGATACCCTTCATTAAAAGGAGCCTACAAGCCGTCAACCCTTTCACTGGCATGGCTCATACTTCAAGGTCTTCTGACTTCAAACATCACTTTTTTCTACCCCACAGCACTGTATGGGTCAGATACTATCTTAGATGCTGGGGACACAGAAGCAAGTTGCAAGGGCAGGTGACAAACATTTACTAAGTGCTTACTATGTGCCTAGCACTGTGATAAGTGCAGGGGATGGAAATACAAGCAAAACAAAACAAACACAAAACAATCCCTTGCCCCCAAGGAGCTTACATTCTAATGGGAGAAGAAAACATTGGGGGTGGAGGGCAGGGAGGGACAGAATGATGCAGTCCTTTCCCTGGAGGAGTTTACAACCTAAAAGAGTACACATGATATGTACCCAAATGTTCAGAGGAAAGGATGCTTATCCCAGTCCTAAAGGCTCAGCACACAGTAAGGGAGATGGAAAATGATTAAATGCCCTCACACGGATTAGAGCTTTGTGCACCAAATATGGCTTCATACTACTTGCTGCTCTTACTTCCTTTTAACCATTTGTAATGAACATATTTTTTAAAAATATTAATTGTATAATAGTCTATGGCTGGATCTTTTTTATAGTTCTAAACATAAAATTATAATAGCTTTAATATTGTACAACATGTCTCAGATAGACAGATGCCTACTGCAAAACAATAGAGTTTAGTAACCATGAGTTACCAGTTACCAGATTTAGATCCATTGAGATTCTAGCATTTCCATCACCATCATTTTCATTAACATTAATTACCAATTAAGAATTTTAATACTCATTCACATGCACGGTGTTGTGATAGGTATCCTATGGGGGCTATTAAAACAGTCTGGTCAAACAAGCAATTAAACTGAGTAGGTGCATTAGAAAGAGTCCGAGAGTCTGGGTTCAAATCCTGGCTCTGCCCCTTACTACTGCCCCACTTTAAGATTCAGGTATCATTCCCTACTACCTCAAAATTCAGCACTTAGTGAATAGACTTCAGGGTCTTAGGGGGAAAGCAGCATTTCTGTGCTGCCCCTGGTTTCCCACTAGGGTCTACTTACTCTATTCAAAGCAGCTCTGCCGTCCCACAGCTGCTATCGTGGCCCCAGGTGCCCTAACTCTCTATTCATAATCCCTGTTATTTCCTAGCTCAGCCCCTCTGCCACCTTGGATAAGTCACTTAACCTCTCTTGGCTTGTTTTCTTACCTGTCCAAAGAGGATATTTCACAATAAGTTTCCATCTCTAAATCTATGATCCTCGCTAATTTCATTCAAGTGTCACTTCGCCAGTATCAATGAGTCATAGTAATAATCCATATCTTCTAGTAGTTTAAGTTCATAACTAATACGAAATTAAGGGCTGAAAGCTACCTAGTAAAGGTCAACTATCGTAGCCTCTTTATTTTATAAATTGAAAGACTTGGGATGGAAGTGGACAGCTGGACAAATCTAGACCCTTGTCTGTAATTTGTTTCTCTTCAGAATCCCTAAACTTCTAACGACTCTCACTCTCTTTCAGTGCCCTCAAAAGTTCAGGGACTTACTATTAGCAACTCTGCCATGAGTGACCATTTGAAAGTATCCTGGCTGCATGCCACTGGAGATTTTGATCAATACGTGGTTGTCATCACCAACAAGAATAATTCCGTCCAAACCAAGATCATCCCTAAGACTGAAAATGAATGCATCTTTGGAAATCTTGTCCCCGGGCGTCTATACAGTGTCACCGTTAGTACCAAGAGTGGAAATTATGAAGCCAGTGAGCGGATGAATAAGAGAACAAGTAAGTTGATTAACTCAGAATTTTGGTTCTGAGCTCATAGACTGGCCTCAATCTTTGGGGGTTTCTCAGCACTAATAATCTTTAACTCGTGTCCCCAACAGAACTCCCCCTGGGAATATCATAAATGTGACTTGTGTCAAATGAGATAATGCTTATAAAGTAGTAATCACAGTGACCAGTACATTGTAGATGCTCAATAAATGCTTGTTCTTGCCCTTTCCTGATCCTACTCCCTTCTATACTGCTACCCCTACAACTCCGAGGCTTAGAGCATCAGATAATATATGCAAAGCACTTTGCAAACCTTAGAGTGCTATATAAATCTTAACTACTGTTATTGTTGTTATGTCATTTCAGTCATGTCTGACTCTGTGAGCCCTTTTGAGGTTTTCTTGGCAAAGATACTAGAGTGGTTCTTCTCTAGCTCATTTCACAGATGAGGAAACTGAGGCGAGCGGGGTTAAATGACTTGCCCAGGGTCACACAGCTAGTAAGTGTTTGAGGCTGGATTTGAACTCAGGAAGATGAGTCTTCCTGACTCCAGGGCCAGTGCTCTAGCTACTGTGCTACCTAGCTGCCTTTAGTTTAATTACTTTCTTGTTAAAGTTAACGTTCAGTTTTTAAAACCCATAAATAGTGGGAATTCGTCATTTCACGTTCAGTGGTTATAAGATCACAGAGCCACAGCCGCCATGGTGGTCCTGGGCACCTTAACTCTCTAGTCACAATCCAAGTTCTTAGCTCAGCTCTCTCTCTGATTGCTGTCTCTCTGCTACCTCTCTGACTGCTGTCTCTCTGCTGTTTCAGCAGTTCAGTCATTCTCCGATGACTGGTTCCTGCTCTCCTCATGGCTCCCCAGCCACAAACAACCAATCCACATTCATTAAGCACTTACTGTGTGCCAGGCATTAGAGCCTGGGAAGTTTCAGAAGCAGCTCAGCCCCTAGAAGCTTCCCGTGGCTGCACAGGGAGAAAGCAATTGCCTGCCAGACAGTCATATTCTTCCCATTAACTTCCAGCCTGGCTGACATAATGGCATTTTACAATTCTATGATGCTAAAAAATTAAGCGCACAAGATCTCCTTTCATGAAAATCAGCAGATTTTTAATAACACCTTACAGATTGCTGTGCTTAATTGTACATGAGGAATGTTAAGTGGTAGTTGGAGGGAATCTGGATTTATTTTTGCAAGCACACTTAATAAGGCAGCATGGATTGTTGGAGAAAGTGCTAGGCCTGGACTCAGGAAGACCTGGTTTTAAATCCCACCTTGTCACTAACTAGCTGCAAATCACCTTGCCTCAGCCTCAGTTTACTCATCTGTGCAATGTACTTCACAAGGTCGCTATGTGGATCAGATGAAATAATGCATGTAAAGAGCTGTGTAAAACTTTTTAGAGCAAATCTAACTCCCAAGTGTGGAAACTCCCACCACAAATGCAGATGGAAACTGTTCTGTAATGATTGTCTGTTCAGTAAATGATTGTCCTTGAGAGTTGCCTAGGGCACTGAAAGGTTAGATGACTTGTCCAAAGTCACATACCTTGTGTGAAAGTCAGGACTTGAACCTAACTCTTCTTGACTCCAGGCTAACTCTCTATCCACCATTTCACATGTCCTCTCTAAAAGTCAATTACTATTGCTATTACACTTCTACGAATACAATTCTTAAACAAATTTTGTAATAGCAATAACAACTAGCATCTCTATTGAGGTTTGCAAGGTGCTTTATAAATTATGTCTCATTTGATCCTCACAACAAACCTGGGAGGTAGGCTGATATTATCCCCACTTTACAGATGAGGAAACTGAGGCAAACAGAGATTAATTAAGTGACTTGCCCGGGATTGCACAGCTAGGAAGTATCTAAGACAGGATTTCCTGACTCCAAGGCATTCAGTACACTGAGTCACCCAGCTGCCTAGCTACACACCATGATGGATCATTTTTTTTAGGTACTTGAATACTTTGATAGCTCTGTCCACGTGACTAGATTCTCCACTAAGCCCATCAGTTCAATGCTTCCATTTCTCATTGAGTTATTCTAAAATTCTCCATTCCCTGCAGTCCCAGAGTCTGTGAAAGAGTTAGCGCTGCGTAATAGGAGTACGGAAGAGCTGCATGTCACCTGGGTGCGGGCTGACGGAGATGTTGATCAGTATGAGATTCAGCTTTGCTTCAATGATGTGAAGGTCCTTCCTTCCCTTCACCTTGTAAATACTGCAACTGAGTATCGGTTCACATCCCTAACCCCGGGCCGTCTGTACAAGATTCTCGTTTTGACAATCAGCGGAGATGCACAAAAGTCAGCCTTCATTGAGGGCTTAACAGGTAATTAAAAGTATAGTTCTTCAATGTGAACAGGCCAAGAGAATAGACATAGCATAATTACAATAGATGTCTAAGGTTACTTGGTTCCACCTTTGAAGGAAGAGAGGAGATGTTACTTGGGCTGAGAATCTAGGGCCCAAATTAGAGAAATTTCACTTTTTAATTCATTTTCTTTCTTTAGATTGAATTCAATACAGTAAACTTAAAAGGACCTTCATGAAACACAATATTGAGCAGGGTTTCCATGGAAATAGTTAATAATGTCATCATCTACTAAAAGGCATTATCTCAAGTTTAGTAATCCTATTCCAAGCTTCAGTTGTGCCATGACCTCGGAGGGCTGACTGACTTAGGATGCATCACTTTGTCTGACTATAAAGCAAATATGAAAATAGCAATTTAACTATTGTAGTAAAATGGTTTAACAGCCTAGGAGGAAAGCTGGGTTGTGTGTGAAATGCAATATTATCTCCCATATGGAGGAACGGGTAATTCAGGGTCAGATTTCATCAGCAGGGGTATAAACAAAATGCCTGAGGCTAGTAGCTGCTAGGTTTTAGAGGTGGGGAGGCTAAGAAAGAGCAGAGATATATGGTGAAAGTTCTATTGCTTGCTTACCCTTTCCACTCTACATCCTGTGCTAATCCCCTATCATCACAAGCTTTCCTTAGCAATACAGTTATCCCTTCACAGAAGTTAGGGGCACAGTGCCCCCACGATCTGGAAAATCTGTGTAAAATTTGTTGACCCTCCCTTTATACCAGAGAAGGAGTCTCAATTTTTTTCTTTTACTTTCATGGGGTATTTACAGTACCTTATTGTAAAATTTGGGTTAAGTATTTGGTCATACGTTCTTTGTCATCTGCAAACCTTCACATATCATCTGTGGCTTTGGCAAAACTCTCCCAAAATTCCCATTTAATTTTTTATGCCAATCCTAGATATATTGACACCTCAATGGGGAAAGTCACAATGTAGGAGGGATAACTATATAATTTGTTGGACCATTTATTTTAAATAAACCTACTACAGCATGGTACTTCTGCATTTCCACCAAAGCCCAAGTCAGGACTAAGTGCCCTATGACCAGAAGATTGAGGAAACATAATTTTAAAAGAATCAGGATCAAGATCATGGTCTAGGTCAACTAAAGGGTATTTAGGGGCATTAATCAAGAAGAGATCAGATAAAGAGAGGAGTTGATGTTTGCCCTTCACCTGACACTTTGAGGAAAATTCTATGATTCTGTGAAGAGAAGATGGACAAGTAGATCAGGAAATGAATGGAAAAACAGGGTGAAGTATGTTTTTAATAGTATTTTTAATTAAATATAAAGACAATTTTTAATATAAATTTCAAAAAAAAAATTTGAGTTCCAAATTTTCTCCCTTCCCTTTCTCCTCTTGCCCTCTCCCCTTAAGATGGCAAGCAATTTTATATAGGTTATATATGTGCAATCATGTAAAACATATTTCCATATCAGTCATGCTGTGAAAAAAGAAACAGAAAGGGTGAAGTTCTAAAAAGAAAATGACTGATCAAAGGATAGCCTTGTTATTGTTGTTTTTTAAATGTGCCAAAAGTCTTTTTAAGCCATTAAAAAAGGCCATTTCATTTTAAAGTTCCTCGTTTCAAAGGCCCAGGTTCTCTTTGAGTGTCAATTTGAAACCTGGTAGGGAAAACAATGTACTCAGCCTACTCCCAGGATGTAGTCCAACCTGAGTAATACAAGCAAAGGGGTGAAATGTCATGACAAATCTTACTAGACAATAGAGAAACTGGCACTTGTCTGGAATAAATGGATGGGGCCCTAGGAGGTCTGAAAATAAAGGAGGTTTGCTTGCATGAAGTAAAGGTCTCTTCCACGTAGCTGCCTTTGCCTTCAGTACACCCCAGATTCCCCTGGACTGGCCAAAGGAATGTGATTACTCTTGCTACTAAGAATTTGAGCTTCTGATCTCTGAGTCTCCCTTCCTTCCCATGCCCGCATCTACTCTTCATCTAAACTTCACTGCCAACGTAAGAGGGAGCATGGCACAATAGAGAGAGTACTTATCTAGGTGGAACAATGGATGGGGGGTCGGATGTAGAGTCTGGAAAACCTGGGTTCAAATGCCCTCCTAGACATTTACTGTGTGACCCTAAGTGAGTCATTTAATCTGTCTTCATTCCTCCATCTATAAAATGGAAATAATTATAGCCCCTGACTCCAAGGGTTGGTGCAAGGGTCAAATGATGTAATTGGCTTAAAGAACCCTACAGACCTTAGAGTGCTATATAAATGCTTCTTGTTGTTGTCTGGAAACTCCAGCTCTGCCAATCACTGCCTGCATGACCTGGGAGAGCCATAATGACATAGTGTGAACGGAGAGCTGGCCTTGTGGACAGAAGACCTGGATTTGAGGCCTGCCTGTGACCAATATTGGCTGTATGATCCTGGACAGCTCATTTAACCTCTCAGTGCTCTAGGCTATGCTAAGATGATAAGTTACAGAGAAGGTATCAACCTAAATTGGAAGAGGGAGTTTCCCCATCTGGAAGTTCCCATTATCAATGAATTCACAGGTCCTATCTCTTTCCCTATGACCTTGGACCAGTCATTTCTCTCTGGAACTCAGTGTCTTCATCCCTAAGATTAAGGGGTTGGCCTAAGTGACCTCTAACATCCCCTCCATCTCTAAATCTATGATATTATAAAGTCAAGCAAAAAAGCCAGATCTAGTCAGCCAAACCTGCTATCTTTTTTTGTTGTTTGTTTATTTATTTTTTAGGCAATTGGGGTTACGTGACTTGCCCAGGGTCACACAGCTAATAAGTGTCAAGTGTTTGGTCTGAGGCCAGATTTGAACTCAAGTCCTCCTGACTTCAGAGCCGGTGCTGTATCTACTGTACCACCTAGCATCCCCCTCTAAACCTGCTATCTTTACTTGGGTTCCTACAGTGGACCTGAGAATCTCAGGAGGCCAAGCAACATGTAAAAACTTTGGGTCGAAAATGTTCCCAGTGAATTATCAAAGTTATCTCTTTCCATTTTTCTTCTTTTTCATTTTTCTTTTTTCTTTAGCTCCCAGTCCTGTAAAAAATATACATGTTTCTCCTAATGGGATGACAGACAGCCTGAAAGTAAACTGGACACCTGGTGGAGGAGACGTGGATTCGTACACAGTGACAGCCTTTAGGCAGAACCATAAAATCGATTCACAGACCATCCCCAAGCGTATCAATGAACACACATTTCACAAATTAGAAGCAGGGGAAGTGTACCAGATTGTGGTGGAATCTATCAGTGGCTCCTTGAGTAACCAGGTGGAAACCCTGGGTCGAACAGGTAAGCGTCAAAATGGACAGAGGATCTAAAATAATATTACCAGATCACTTATGGTGGGAAACTGGTCCACAAAGCATTCTTTAACAATCCCAAAGTTTAATAAAATCACAAAACATCTAAATGTACAGAAGGTAAATTATGCAATTTAAAAATGGATTTAAAATTTATTACAATGACAAGAATAATTCCCTCTTATACCTATCCCTTTGTGTTTTTCCTTATTGTTGGAAATTGTATAGAAGAGATGGAAATTTAATTGTAAGAATCATGTGGTTCAATGAAAATATGAATGGATTATTAGTGCCCAGATGAATTCTGATTATATTTTTACCTGTCAAAGATGACAGAAATTGAGGCTCTGATAATAATTCATGTTGTAAACTGCAGGTGTTTTTAAATATTCTTCATAGTTGAAGAATAATTTTCACGGAGGTAAAAGTTTGTATCTGTTACACACACATATCACAGTTAAAGATAAATTAGCTAACAGCCACAATAAAGAAAGAGCAAGTATCCAAATCTAGGAATTATATATCTATTTCATATCATAGTATAGCATGTTATGTTATACTATACTATATTATGTTATATATCATATTACTTATTAATTATACTTCATATTTCTATTTTCAAGTTTATCAATTTGAACTAAATGGTTTCTGAGATTCATTTCAACTCTAATATTCAATGATTAGCTGATCCACTTCTTGTTACTAATTCGTTCAAACAGATTTATGCCTTGATTAGCACCCTGCTTAAATAGAAATGTGTTTGCATTTCACAAGTTTTGCCTTTCACACCTCGATATGTCTTGAAATTCTAAGAGCTCACTTGTACAACTTACCTTGAGAACAGAAGTGTAACAAGAAGCACAATTCATTCATTCCTTCAATAAACCTTAAATACTAACTTACTCATTATTCATAGCTAGCGTTAAACTTTAGTTAGAACCTAGAGATTGGATAGAATTCTAGTCTCAAAAACCTTCAGGCCCCAGGTTTTTCACCAGTTCTCCAATATTTATCAGCACCATTCTCTCTTTCTTCTCCTCAGTAGTCTAAGTCTGTGTCTAGACACAGAGTGAAATAGAGAACTGAAGCAGTTATCCAAGTAATTTAGGCCCAGAACCACTTTCTCTAAAGCCCTTCTCATATGTAGATACTTCACAGGATTGTTTATGGGGGAAATGTTTTATAATTTTAAAGTACCATGTGAGCAGATGGTTATTGTCTTTGGTTTTTTTGTTCATCTAGATCAGAGGTTTCCAAACTTATTTGGTCTACCACCCCCTTTTCAAAAAAAAAATATTGCTCAGCACCCCCTGGGAAATCTTTAACCCTTAATTTTTTTTAAAAATGTGTGTCATCTTAAAAAAAATGAAACATTTTAAAATGACACACATTAAATTTAATAATTTATTATAAATTTGTAGGTTTTTTACTGCATTGAAATTTTGATGGCACAATACTGTGTGATATAACCATATAGTATTGTACTGTAAACAAGTCATCACACACACATGTTCCTGCCGATGCATGATGGGCTTCCCACCAATGCATGATACCCTTGCCTGCCAACACTCGCTTGTTAAGACATGTTCGGGTACTTAACCACTGATTGGTTATTACTTGCATTTTGTGTGTTTATTTGGAAACTTATGTAATCGCCATGACTTTAACTGTTGTGTAACAACATGACAGATGAAATATGTACAAATGATTTTTCAAATTTTTCTTCTCTTCTTTCCTTATGCTTCCACTGCCCCCTTGTTTTTATTCAATGCCCCCCAATTGCACCCAAGGTTACTACTGCCCCCCTGGATTGTTCCAGTCCTTCCCAAGGAGTGGTATTGCCCACTTTGGGCACCTCTGATAGTCAAATTTTTTTTTCAATTAATCATTATGCCCTAGAAGATCTAACCTGATCTGATTTCCCTTCCCTTTTGTTGCTGATATTTGCAGTGCCTGCATCTGTCCAGGGATTATATGCCGATAATGCATACAGTAGTCACTCACTGATAGTGAATTGGCAAGGAGCAGCTGGTATGGCGGAAAGATATGATATCCTACTTCTAAATGAAGAAGGGACGCTTCTGAGCAACAAATCGGAGCTGGCTTCAGTAAAGCAACACAAATTTGAAGATTTAATCCCAGGAAAGAAGTACAAGATACAAATACTCACTGTCAGTGGAGGTCTCTTCAGTGTTAGGGCTGAAACTGAAGGTCGGACAGGTAATTAAAATGGGGCAGCTATGTGGCACAATGGATAGAGTTCTGGGCCTGGAGTCAGGAAGACTCATCTTCCTGAGTTCAAATCTGGCCTCAGACACTTACTAGCTGTATGACCCTGGGCAAGTCACTTCATCCTGTTTGCCTCAGTTTCACCTTCTGTAAAATAAGCTGGAGAAGGAAATGGCAAACCGCTGCAATATCTTTGCCAAGAAAACCCTAAATAGGGTCACGAAGATTCAGACACCACTGAATAACAACAATCTTTTTTTTCATCCTAGCCTGAGAATCAGGAAAACCAGAGTTCAAGTCTCTCACTGACACATTTCTAAAATTAAAATTGTTCATGGGAGGCGGTATTGAGTAGTGACTAGAGAGTAGGTCTTCATGCCAGGAAGATCTGGATTCAAGTCTAGCCTCTGAAACCTACTGGCTGTAGGACCCTAAGGAAGTTATTTAACCTCTCAAAGCTGTAGACCACTCTCCAGGACTATAAGTTGCAGAAAATGTGTTTGTGGAGCAAGATTCCTTTTCCAGGGCTTCCTTTTCTCATTGAAAAGTCAGAGGCCCAGTGTCCATTCCCTCTTAAAAAGCTTGGTTGCAGTGGGCTGATATTTTGGTCCCTGGCAACTCTTAAAGACCACCCAAGAAGGTGTAAAGGTGTAACATGGGAAAGTCAGGAATGAGTGTCTGAAACAACCTCGTAATTTAGGATGCATATGTAATTAAAGAGCTTTAGGAGACACGAATGTGCAGAATATCTTCTCATGCTTTAACAGTGAAGGGAAGGCCCACACCTACAAGGCCATTGTGTGGATATTTAATGATTGGCATTCAGTTGTGATTGATATTAGGGTTAGGGTTAGATCTTCCTGGCTTCAAAACCCACTGTCTCTTCACTATCACCACCCTGCCTCCCAATGGGTATTTATGACTTTGGTATTCTAACAATCTTTCCAATTCATGATCCCAGTCCCAGCAGCTGTAACCAATCTGAGGATCACGGAGAATTCCACCAGCCACCTAGCGTTCACCTGGACCACCTCTGAAGGAGAGCTCAACTGGTACAACATCTTCCTGTACAACCCAGACAAGACGCTTCAGGAGCGAGCCAAGGTGGAGCCTGGAGTTCAGTCCTGTGCTTTTCAGAACCTGATGCAAGGCAGAATGTACAAAATGGTGATTGTGACACATAGTGGGGAGCTTTCAAATGAGTCATTTATATTTGGTAGAACAGGTAAGGACCCCCTTTCTCCCCCCCCCTACCAAAGCAGCAACATACAATAAGCAAAGTGTTGATGAACTTACCATTTCTTCACTGGCATGTGCTTCAGTCCTCAGAGAATATCTGGTAGATGACATCATAGTACATATAACTATATATATATATATATATACTATATATATATATATATATATACATATATATATATATCATATATATATATACACACACACACACACACACAATAATATATATATATGTATATGTGTGTGTGTGTGTGATGGCGCGTTTGATTGTGTGTATATATATTTAAAGAAAAAGATAAATAACTCTTTTCCCCAACCCTGAATATAGATATACTATGGCCTTTGGGGATTTAGGTGGGCAGAACTGTGATTTTATTGGCAGAAGGATTCCCAGTGAAAAAACTCCTTCTACCAATGCACATTTATAACTGGTCTGCCCTTGTTTTCACACCCATCACGTGTCTATTATTGTTGTTGTTCAGTTGTTTTTCAGTCATGTCTGACTCTTTATCAAAGTCCTTTGAGTTTTTCTTGGCTAAGATACTGGAGTGGTTTTGCCATGTTCTTCTGCAGCTCATTTTACAGATGAGGAAACTGAGGCCAACAGGGAGGAGTGACTCACCCAGAGTCACACAGCTAGTAAATGTCTGAGGCCAGATTTGAACTCAGGAAGATGAGTCTTCCTGACTCCAGGCCCAGAGCTCTATCTGCTGTGCTATCTAGTTGCTCCAATAGGTGTCAGAGACTAGACTGAAACTCAGGTCTTCCTGGCTCTGAGGCCAGATCTCTATCAGCTATCCTATGGTGTGGTAGCCTTAGTTCATATATTCTCTGTCTCTCTGTCTGTCTCTCTTTCTCCATATACATATAAACACACATACATACACATATGCCTGTATGTATATATGCATGCAGACATATATGCATAAAACCAAACATATATACACATAGATATAGATATATGTTGATATATATCTACATCTATCTATATGTATGTGTTCGTGTGTATATATATATATTGTGTACATATATAGTACACATATAACATGTATGCATGTATATACAGACATATGCACACATGTATGTGTGTGCACACATACATACACATTATATATAACATATATGTACACATATTATGTGTGTGTGTGTGTGTGTGTGTGTGTGTGTGTGTGTGTGTGTGTGTATATATATATCTCCTCCTTTTTTTGTCACTCTCCCAGTCTTTCTGACTCTAGCTGGTTGCCACTCCAGTATTTTAGTTTAAAATGAATCAACCTTTACTGATATTCTCAGGCACTCTCTGATTCATTGTTACCAGGCCTCTCCCCTCCCCTCCTCTTCCCATGTATCTTCGTTCCTGTTTTCCATCAGCACAATAGGTGGAGAGGAGGGAAGCCAAGGGAAGAGAGGACACAACATGGGAAGGCCAGAGATGAGTGTCTGAAACAGCCTTGTGACTGAGGACACTTACATAATTGAAGAGCTTTAGGAGACACAGATGTGCCGGACATATTCTCATGTTTTATTGGAGGATCTGTCTATCCTGTGATTACTAACTAATAAAGACTGACTCCACTCATACACTCCAACTGGGGGTACATACTGACTCATTTTTCCCCTGCTACTTCTATCCCCCCTCTATTTGGGGGTGTGAAAGTGGGAGATGGGCCTTATCTTAGGAGCAGCTAGGTAGCACAGTGGATAGACTGAAGTCCGGAAGCCCTGCGTTTGAATCCAACCTCAGACACTTATTAGCTATATGACCCTGGGTAAGTCCCAACCTCTCTTTGCCTCAGTTTCCTCAACTGTAAAATGAGGATAATAACAGCCTCTACCTCACAGGGTTGTTGTGAGAGCCAAATAGAATAACTATGTGTAAAGCACAGTGCCTACAGCACAGTAAGGACTAGAAAGAAGCTTATTTCCTCATCCTTCAGTTAGGTAGGTAATAGTTTGTATGTTGTGATTTCAGATGCTTGTAAAAGGGTCCAAAAGAAAAGTTCCCCCTAAGAAAATTTCTTTTCTAAATTTGAAAAGGATGTGGAGGTGGGTAGGAAATCATTATGTTCCATTGCTGAAAGATAAATGGTGGGGCTATTTTTAATTTTTAATTTCACTCAGTTGATATATGGTTTTTATTTCACTGAATTAACCAGATGTTTTGCTCAAAGAGAGAGAAAGCCTTTCATTTCTGCAACTGGTGATAACTATGAAGGGTAAATGCCCCTGAGAAAGGTGACAAATTCACACTAGAGTATAAATGGCTGATAATAAGCCCTGTCCTGACTGTTGAGCTAATAACAGGTTTTGATAAGGGACAGAGTAAAGAAGGGAGCTCAGTGATCCCTGAGTGTCTGCAGAGTAGCTAAAATAGAAGCAGAGGAACTCAGAAAGGGAAGACTGAAGAAATAAAGACAAACTTCACTTGCTGCATACTTTTCTCTTGGGTAGACCCTGTCTGAAAATTCAGCTTGATTTGGATTAAACAGTTAAGATGCAGAGTAAAGTCAGTGTGTATGTAGTATGTTTAGAGGTTATGTTTCTTCTCTCAATACACCCATATGTACCTAAATTCTGACTTGAGGAGGAAAGATCAAAACATCTGCCACTCAAGCTAAACTTGAAGCATGTGGTCCCAGAAGCCTTTGTTGAGCACTGTTGTACACTCAGGAGTGATTTTCCCTTTTTGCTTCAGTCCCAGCCCCAGTGAACAATCTCAAAGGATCCAATCAGAACATGACAGACAGCCTCTGGTTCACCTGGAGCCCTGCCCCTGGGGATCTAGATTCTTATGAACTGATTCTTTACAACCCCAATGGCACACAGAAGGAAAACTGGAAAGCAAAAGACCTCACAGAGAAGCATTTCCATAGCCTTGTTCCTGGGAGAAAGTATACTCTAAGTGTGGTGACTCATAGCGGTGACCTCACCAATACCATCACTGCTGAGAGCAGAACAGGTAAGATGTTCAGCCGCCATGATCCAGGTGTCCAGCTGTCCAAAATGGAACCACCATATGAGACATTTGGAAGTTCTTTGGAGATAGGATTGTGATCATATGAATACTTATGGGGATAAGGACTGAACCTGTGATTTCACTGGCATAGGGAGCCCACAGATCAAAAAAATCTCTCTCTCCCGATACAGACTGGCACCTTTTCTTCTGATCTTAAAGAATTGTCTTAGGCACTGAGAATTTAAGTGATTTACCAAGAGTCACAGAGGTATATATCAGAGTCTCAACTTGAATTCAGGTCTTCTGGATACTGAAGCTATCTACACACTACTCCCCACAGACTCTCATTAAATTTTGATTTAAAACTTGACAAACAAGAAAATCATGGGTGCACTACTCAGAATCAACCCAGTTTACATTTTGATAATACCAGTCCTGCACAGTCTCACACCAGCTTACCTTTCTAGACTTATTTCTCATTACTTCCTATAATCACACACCATATTCCGGAAGAATCGGCCACTTCCCTGAACTTGGGGATTACGTCTCCCATCTTTGTGCAGGCTATATTCCATGATGTAAATAGCAATTATTTTTGGTTTGGCCAGAAACTCTGAGGGTCTTCCCCTCCCATATTGATTGTTTTTTCTTTTTTGAAGAGGCCATTCTCTGCTTCATTTCTTATTAAACCTTAATCACTGAATGAGTGTTGCTTCAGTCAAAATGAGACCTATAAAGACCTTAGCTTGAAAAGGCCAAGGTCTCCACTGAATCCTGGGCATCTCTAGTCGTCCTGATTCATATCTGGCCGCTGGACCCAGATGGCTCCAGAGGAGAAAGTAAGGCTGATGACTTTGCTCAGTCCTCCCTCACTTAAATCAGTTCACTTGCATGTCATGGCATCAACCTCCTTGATGTCATGGTTTTCTTCAAGAATGAAGGACAAATGGGGGCAGCTAGGTGGCACAGTGGATAGAGCACTAGCTCTGAAGTCAGGATGACCTGAGTTCAAATCCGGCCTCAGACCAGACACTTGACACTTAATAGCTGTGTGACCCTGGGTAAGTCACTTAAACTCAATTGCCTAAAAAAATTAACAAAAAGAATGAAGGACAAACAACCCCATGCCTAGAATAATCTGCTTCTTCCTCACCTCCACCTCTTGGAATCTTTAGTTTTCTTTAAGGTTCAGCTCAGGTGCCACCTCCTACAGGAAGCCTTTCCTGCTTCCCTCTATTAGCTAGTATTTTTTTTCCTCCTCAAATTATGTTGTACTTACTCTCCTGTGTTAAGTGCAGAATGTAAGCCACTAGAGGGTATGGTTCAATTTCTAGTCCCATAGCACTTTTCAATAGTGGAGTCAAGCCAATAACCATTTATTAAGTACCTACTATGTGCCAGGCACTATGTTAAGTGCTGGTGATACAAACAAAGGAATGATACAATCCGTATCCTTGAGGAGCTCACAATCTAATGGACGAGACAATGCATAAAAGAAGCTAAATATTAATATTAATCAATATTAATAACTCCTTGTCAGAATGGGACTATAAATATGAGGTGTAATAGGAGACGTATAAGAAAAGTCATATTTTGTGACATTTAGACCCAACATGTAACTTATAAAACCCACGAAATTCTTCACTTTCTTTTCTATTCAGCACCAAGGCCTCCCAGTACTTTGTCCTTTGCTGATGTGGCAAACACCTCCCTGGCCATCACATGGCTGGGTCCACCAGATTGGACAGACTATGATGACTTTGAGCTGCAATGGTTTCCAAGAGACCAACTCACCATCTTCAACCCCTACAGTAACAGAAAATCAAAGGGGCGCATTGTGTACGGTCTTCATCCAGGGCGGTTCTATCAGTTCAATGTCAGGACTGTCAGTGGCGAATCATGGAAAACCTACAGCCAACCCATTTCTGGAACAGTGAGGACAAGTACGTCATTTGGGGGACCAGAGGTTCTCAGGAGGTGGGAGTAGGAGGTAGAGGGGCCATTTGATCAATTCAGTGGTGCTTACTCTAAATCTCATGTTTGGCTTATGGAGGATTGGCTTTGAATTCATGTGGAAAACAATATGAGTTACCTGTCTCTTTTTATATCTGCCATGATACTAAAAATAATCCACTCTGTGATCAGAATCCTTGAAAGACTGATATGGGCTTTGCAAAACATTGGCATCTGCTTTCTTTAAGAGAAATTTTTCTTAAATGCTTCCTTCCTTTCTTTCCTTTCTTTCCATCTTTTTTCCTTTCTTCTTCTTCCTTCCTTCCTTCCCTTCTTTCCAACAAAATGCCTTGTCTTTCTTATCTTTGTTTCTTAGAATGGTGGTTAATTTCATAAAGTGTAATGGATTCATGAGACATATTCAACATCATGACCCAGTAGATAGGAGGCCACTCAATGCAAGGAAAAGAAGATTCTGAGTGAGAAGACCTTAGTTCAAATTCCAGCACTATAATTTACTATCTGTGTGACCCAGGGCAAGTTGCTTAATCTCTCTGGGTCTTGGTTTCCTCAAGTATAAAATGAAGAAGCTGGCAGCAGTGATCGCTAAGGTCCTTTTCAGCTCTAAATATGATGTTTCACTTAGTAGGGAGAGGGAGAGGAGGCGGGGGACAGAGAGAGAGAGAGAGAGAGAGAGAGAGAGAGAGAGAGAGAGAGAGAGAGAGAGAGAGAGAGAGAGAGAGAGAGAGAGAGAGAATGAATCAGGGCAGCCCCTAGAGAAAGTAAGTAGTCACCTATATAATGTGTCTTCTGGGACACTAAAAACTCACCTAACCACGGTGCCTGAAAGTTCAACCACTAGTTTTGTTACTTATGTCCTTTTTAACATCACCCATTCATTCATGTCAACGGGGAAAATGAAAGCCCTTTTATTTACCTCCTATTCTCTGCCCTTGAGGTCAATGACTGTGTCTTAAACCTCTACTGTATCCTCAGAGTATACTGCATGCTAGGTATTGATTGTCTGGTTAGCTGAGAAAGGTAAGAATGGGATCCGGGAATTGTTAGGGGCATTGAGCATGTTTTCATAGAAACAAAGCTTCTACTCTTTTTACTTAGATATTTTCAAGACCTCTGATCGATGAAGTATTGTAAAGCAATTTGTAAAGTCAGTTAATAGTGAGTGAACTAGTAACTGAAAGGTCTTTGTGTCTGATAGAGAATGACCTTTAATGCTGGCTAGGGCTGAACAGTATGGGCAAAAGACAGGGGGAAGAGGCTAAAAGCCAGTATTTTCCAACAGTGGTTTCAAATTCAAATAGAAATGGTGCTTAACTGTACATAAGGATTTCTGCAGGCTGGGCCTCATATTGACTTAGAAACCTATGTATTGTTATTTACATTTTGCTATATTTATTTTTATTCTTTCTGTTAAATACTTCCCAATTACATTTTAATCTGGTTTGGGTGGCACTTGGGAGTATTGGGGACTGCACACTGCCCCAGACCCAGCGTTGTTTTAATCAATCACCTGGATACTGGAACAAAGAACTAATTCTCTTTGCAAGTGATATCGTTTGCAGGGGATGCTAATCTAGGGGAAACGTTTTACTCCTCTGAGATTGTTATGAAAGATGCAGGATGACTAGACATGTACAGTGATGGGGGCAGAGGAGAAGGAAGGATTATAACATCATAGGTCTAGGGTTAGAAGGGACCAAAAAGGCTACTGAACCCAACCTCCTCATTTCACATATGTGGAAACTGAGGAACAAAGAGGTTAAGTGACTTATCCAGGGTAACACTGACAGAAAGTTCCCAAGGCAGGATTTAAACTCAGATGTTTCTAACTCCAGGTTTAAAGCTTTATCTACTGCTCTACCCTAACTGGGTCTAGGGGTTCACGTTTGGGAATAGAGTTCAATTTTGTAGTCGCCTACATTGCCAGTGGGGCGACTACGTGGCTTGGATAGAGGGTCAGGCATGGAGTCAGGAAGACTCATGTTTTTTAGTTCAAATTCAGCCTCAGACACTTTAGCTGTGTAACTCTGGGCAAGTCACCTAACCCTGTTTGCCCCAGTTTCTTCATCTATAAAAATGAGTTATAGAAGGAAATGGCAAACCACTCCAGTATCTTTGCCAAGAAAACCCCAAATGGGGTCACGAAGAGTTGGACAGGACTGAACAACAACAGTATTGTCAGTGGTGTTCATCCAATGCCCCCACAGCTTGATTATTCAATTCGACAAGCCAGGAACTGTGCACCAATAAGGAAATACAAAACGTCATTCCCATAGATTCTAAAAATTGGGTGGGGGGGGGGTCAGGAAGATCTACTGCTTGAAGATGGTTGTATTTGAACAGAATGAGTGGAGCCCAGGATTTCAAGAGACAAAAGTAAAGAGATGGGAGATAGGATGTCATGTATAGAGAATGAATAAGCCAGTTTGCCTGGAACAGAGGGTATATGAGAGCAATTCACTTGAAACTAGTGAACCAGATCATGAAGGGCTTTAAATGTCGATAAAGAAGAGTTTGTATTTTATCCTTGAGTCAAATCAGCAAGTATTTTTTTTTATTAAATTCCTGTTATGTACCAGGCAGCATGGAAACCACCAATGCATCTTTAGCAGGGGCATTGATGTGGTCATACCTGACTTTAGGATTAAAAGCATCCTCTTTCTCTTCTTAGAGTTTAACATACAAACATATTCATATTCACGGGCCCATCCAAAATGAACACAAGCAGTCTTATACACATAGGAGCAGCAGACCACAGATTCTGAGCTGGAAGGAACCCTCAGAACCCACCAGATTTAGCCCCCTCCTTCTCTAGATGAAGAAACTGAGGCATGGATAGGCTAAGTGACTTTTCCTGGGTCACACAGCTAATAAATACTTGAGGCGGGATTTGAATCCCTGACTCCAAGTTCAGTACCCTGTCAGTTCAATATACCAGGTTACATCTCACATGCTACTAGAAATACCTCATACCTATACCCCATAGTCCCACATATGGCAGTCCTCATAATCATGGCAGCAGCAGTGATGTAGAATCCCCATGAGCTGGTCCTCACAGCTGTTCAATTTGGGAAACAGAGACAGGTCTAGTCTTAGCCACCTGGAGCTCTGTTAGAACCGAGGCCCAGGTAAGATGCCAAGAAATGGTGTCAGACTAGCTTTGCTCCTCTCTCTCATGGACCCTAATATAAATAAAAGGCTTATCATCCCATCTTTTGGGTGAAGGGGCTGGAAATCAACCATGATTTCTTCCCCCCAAAAAAAACCATACATATTTAGTCATTACTGATATCTGTAGACCAGACTTTTTCAACATCTACCCATAATGGTTAACAAGCTGTCACAAAGTCAGCAGGATGGCCCTGTGTTTACCTCCATCTTTGTAACACAGGTCACAAAACCCAAGGGCAGAAAAGAGTGGTGGCTGGGGGGAAGGACAGCATCAAATTAGCTGCTTGGTTAAATGCTTGGACTTACAGAGAGGATTGCTTTCTAATATCAGTCTTATGATACACACACACACAAGTGTGTGTGTACACATACATACATATATCTATGTGTATATCTATCTATCCATAGAATAGATAGAAAGATAGATAGATAGATAGATAGACAGACAGACAGACAGATACACAGACAGACAGACAGACAGACAGACAGACAGACAGATAGATAGATAGACAGATAGATAGATAGATGGATAGATGGATAGATGGATAGATGGATAGATGGATAGATGGATAGATGGATAGATGGATAGATGGATAGAAAGATAGATTTCCTTTTACAATACATTAGCTGCGAGGTAAAAAGTGTGTACTACGAATGTGATTTATTTTTAAGTAATATCCTAGATCAGCAGTTCTCAATTTTTTTTGGCCTCAGTACTCCTTGACACAATCAAAAATGATTGAGGACCCCAAAGAGCCTTTGTTTGCATGGGTTATATGTAGTTATATTTTCTGTATTAGAAACTAAAATGTCTTAGTATTATTATGAAAATAGTTTTGACGTCAGGAAACCCCTGAAAGGTCTCAGGTACCTCCGGGCATCTCCACACCACACTTTGAAAACCACTGACCAAACAATGGTTCTTAACCAACAGTCTATGGATCTTTAAAAGTAGTTTCATGATTGTATTTCAAGTCAACAAACATTTATCATGTGCCTGGCCCAGGGCTAAGTGCTAAGGATACAAAGAAAGGCAAAAAAAAACAGTCCCTGCTCTCAAGAAGCTCACAGTCTAATGGAGAAGAAAATAAATGAAGAGCTGGATATAAACAAGCTAGAAAGAGGGGAAAGTGGAGATAATCTCAGAGGGAAGGCATTAAGGTCAAGAAGAACCAGGAGGGGGCAGGTAGGTGGTGCAGTGGATAGAGCCCCGGCCCTGAAGTCAGAGGGACCTGAGTTCAAATCTGCCCTCAGACCAAACATTTGACACTTATTAGCTATGTGACCCTGGGCAAGTCACTTAACCCCAATTGCCTTAAAAAAAAAAAAGAAGAAGAAGAAGGACCAGGAGAGGGGGCAGTTAGGTGATGCAGCGGATAGCGCACCAGGAGGACCTGAGTTCAGATCAGACCTCAGACACTTACTAGTTGTGTGACCCTGGGAAAGTCACTTAACCCCATTGCCTTTAAAGAAAAAAAAAGGACCAGGAGGCTACATGTTATAGAAACTGAGACTTGAGGGAAGCCAGGAACTGAAGATGAGGAGGGAGAGAGTTCAGGGACAGCCAATGAAAATGGCTAGAAATGGAGCAATTTGTGCAGGAAGAGCAAGGAGGCTAGTGTCACTGGGTCAACGTATACTTGGTGGGAGCAAGGAAGGTAGAAAGTAAGGGGTTGATTCCTTTGCAATCCCATGTATTAATTTCATTTCATTTAATAATAGTATTCTGAGAAGGTCTCTGTAGTCTTCACTAAACTGACAAAGGGGTCCATGACATCAAAAAGGGTTGAGAACCCCTGGCCTAGAAAGTCTTTTGAGGTGTTGGGAAGGCAGCTATTACTTGGATGGCAAGGTCAGAGTTAGTTTTTGCCCAGATGAGCTAAAAGCAAATACTACCAGCAGGAACCACCCACTGCCAAGTTCTGAATCCATTCCATTCCTCCCCCCTCCAGGGCCAGACAAAATACAAAACCTGCATTGCCGTCCACAGAATTCCACAGCCATTGCCTGTTCCTGGATCCCTCCTGATTCGGACTTTGATGCGTACAGCATTGAATGCAGGAAAGTGGACACCGAGGAGGTGGAATTCTCCCGAAGGCTGGACAAAGACAAATCTGTGCTCAATATCATGACCCTAGTCCCTCATAAGCAGTACCGTGTGTCCATCAAAGTGCAGTCTGAGGGCATGACCAGCGAGGTGGTGGAAGAGACCACAATCACTATGATTGATCGTAAGTGCTCATTTCTACAGCACCACCCCTCCCCCAAAGTCAAAGATGAAAGCTTTGCCATTGCCCATTAGCTTTCGTATTGGTTGTTTATTGGCCTTCATTCTAGAAGAGGACCAAAATGGCATCACTATGTCAGGGTCAAGGTACAGTGTGTCTGACCATGGCTGATCAGTGGTGCACTGAAGAGGAAAAGGTGAAAGCAACAAGTATTTATTAAGCACCTACTATGTGCCAAGCACATGGTGACACAATAGAGTACTGGGCCTGGAGTCAGAAAGACTTGAGTTCAAATCTGGCCTCAGATACTTACTAGCTGTGTGATCCTGGGCAAGTCACTTCACCCTGTTTGCCTAAGTTTCTTCATCTGTAAAACAGAGCTGGAGAAGGAAATGGAAAACCACTCCAGTATTTTTGCCAAGAAAACCCCAAATGGGGTCAGGAAGTATCAGACACACTGAAATGACTGAACAATAACAACAGCCTCAAGAGCCCACCTTCTCATTATACCATTGAAGAAACTGGGGGTCTCAGAGGCTAAGTGACTTGTCTAAGGTCACACAAGTCTGTACTGTGTTGGACCTTCCCAATAATCAGATTTATTGCCCCTTTCGGAAGAATGAAGGGGGCAGAGCCAATATCCTAGAAAGGTTTCTCTCTATAGGGCATCCTTAGTGTGACCAAGGTAAACGATCTTAATAGAACTGTATGAGCTGGTGCTTTGTTCAAAATATCCCTTTTATGGATGTGATGGGAGCTATAGAGTATCATTCAATGAAGCAATTCCAAGAATCCTGCTGAGGAATTGCCTCTTTTGTTACCTTTAATGCACTATTGGAATGGCACTTCCCCTGCCCATTTTTCTACTAGTCAGGGTAGATGTTTGGTGATCGCAGACAACACAGGAATCAAAACAATTTGGGTTTGGTTGGATTGGCTGGGATGCTGATTTCAGAGGCTGCTGCGGGGAGTCCTCACACCCTCTTTATTCCTCATCCTCATCCAGGCCCTCCTCCACCACCTCCACATATTCGCGTGAATAAAAAGGATGTGTTAATTAGCAAGTCTTCCATCAACTTTACTTTCAACTGCAGCTGGTTCAGTGATACCAATGGGGCTGTGAAATATTTTACAGTAGTGGTGAGAGAGGCCGATGGTAAGTCTCAGGCATTAACAATACTGTAAGACACTGAAATGTTTTCCCAGGGAAACCATAGACTCTCCTCTGATAATTTTAAGTGAAAAAGGAGATAGTTTTATTTTTTTTAGGGACAGGGTACTTAGGTACAACTCTTTTAGGGACAGGGGGATGGACAAAAGGACCGCTTCAGGGTACTCCCAGCTACATGATTCTATCATTTTTCAAATTGAATACTGAGATGTCATTGCTCACAGATTTATCCAGTTCATTCAGAAATGAAACAAAATCCTATTTCCATGAAGGGTAGTGTAATAACAAAGCTATTTCCATATCACAATAGATCACTAGAAATTATGTGCTTTGTTGTGCTGATTAAAACAAATTCTTATGAATAATCCTAGACTAAAAGAAAGTTTCTATAATCCTTTGTTCATTTAAAATCCCTCTCAGTAATGGATGTGCATTGAATTCTTCCCCTCTCTTTGCTCAGCCATTAAGCAGCAATTTTCCTTCAAAGCTCTTTACTCACCCTTACTTCAAATATTATGTCAACCAACTCCCCAGAAAAAAAGTCAAAACTCCCAAACCACTGACTGCACAAAAAAAAAAAAAATCAAAAAGCTCTAAGAGGTAAGGGGGTAAGGAATTATTATAGAGTGTTCAGAATACTTCCTAATTTTCCATTTTGATCTCAGACCATTGCATCCTATTAGTCAGTCAACTAGCATTTACTAACAAACTACTGTGTCCCAGGCACTGTGCTAAAAGCCCTGGGAAGACAAAGAGAGAGAGAGAGAGAGAGAGAGAGAGAGAGAGAGAGAGAGAGAGAGAGAGAGAGAGAGAGAGAGAGAGAGAGAGAGAGAGAGAGAGAGAGGAGAGAGAGAGAGAGAGGAGAGAGAGAGGAGAGAGAGAGGAGAGAGAGAGGAGAGAGAGGAGAGAGGGAGAGAGGAGAGGGAGAGGAGAGGGAGAGGGAGAGGAGAGGAGAGAGGGAGAGGGAGAGGGAGAGGGAGAGGGAGAGAGAGAGAGGGAGAGGGAGAGGGGAGAGGGAGAGAGAGGAGAGGGAGAGGGAGAGAGAGAGAGAGAGAGAGAGAGAGAGAGAGAGAGAGAGAGAGAAGAGAGAGAGAGAGAGAGAAACTACCAGAGTATTACAGAGAATCTATTTAATCTCTAACTGGTTCCTAGGTACTCAATTTCTAGAAACATAGTACCTAGTCAAATACTTTAGAATATCCACATAAGTACTCCTTCCTTGGACATAGGTTGTAAACCCTCTGTTTGTTAGTAGATGATTTTTGTGAGTTGGTGTGGCTAAAAGAATAATGATGATAATAATAATAATAATAATAATATCACCTAATGAGCATGAATCATCTTCTAGGGATGAGTTCTCACTCTGGCTTAGAATTCCTTAGAGATTTAGCTGGAATCCTTTCTTCTACAGGAACCCCTACCTGCCTCCCTATCCCTCAATAGTAGTGTCCACCCCCTTTGAAATTACCTCCTTTTTACACTGTATTTATTTTGTATATATATGATTTTTTTATATATTGTCTCCACCATTAGAATGTGAGTTCCTTGAGGGTAGAGCCCCTGTTTTTATTTTTCCTTGTACTCTTATTGCTTAGGACATAGTCCTAAATAAATGCTTGTTGACTGACTGACTGACTGTCTGACTGGTCCTTGAAGGACAGAAACTATCCATTGTTAGTCCCAAAGCCTTTCCAAAGCCTACCAGAGCTTGCACTCCACTCTCATAGTCTTTGAGAACCCCTACAGCATAGTAAAATATCAGTCAGTAAGCATTTATTAAGCACCTACTATGTACCATCCTATAGTGTGTTAATCACTAGAACATGGGCTAAGCACCAGAACAGGATTTTAATGAAAAAGCAACATACCAATTAAAACAAAATTCCACTCCCAAAATAACAACAGTCATAGGCAACCTGGAGTTCCTTTGTATAAAATTAAGCAAACCATACATTTAAATATGTTCCTTTTTTTAGCTTTATCCAAGTCCATTCATGCAGTTGTCCCTGACTCCTGCTCTTTCTGCAACAGACATACTCACTTGTTTTTCAGTGGCGGAAAATTCTACCAAATATCCAGTTTTCCTACATCTCAAGGCTATTCTGTGGCTTTGGCCAATGTTGGGGAAGAAACCCAGCACCTCTGTAGAGAAGCATCTTGCTGCAATGGAAAGAACACTGGATCTGGTCAGAGGACAAGAGCCCAAACCCACTTCTGCTGCTTAATTCATGTTTAACCTTGGGCAAGTCATGTAACTTCTCTGGGCCTCAGTCTCTTCATCTGTAAAATGAAGAGTTTGAAGTAAATGGCCTCCGAGTTCCCTTCCAGTTTTAAATCTATGATCCTAGGATTCTGGAAGAAGTTTGGGGCTAAAGAAAATTTTTAGACTCATTAGGAACCAAACTCCTTAACGCAGAAGAATCTTTTATTGTTAAGCTAAATAATTGCAGATGGAGAATACACCCAGCAGAGATACTGTAATATTAGTCAGACCCTAATTCCTGAGCTCCTGACAAAACAGAAGCTTTAACAAAAAACAAAAAACCAACCACAGTCAGCACAGCCCTTCCAACACTGCCATCCTTAAGGACTGGATTTTAATTCCCACAGTCAACTCTGAGTTATCTGTGTCAATGGAGAAGAGCAGTGGTCCAAATAATCCAAAGCTTCAGACAAACTCAAAGCTATTTGTACAACCTAATATATGTTTGCATTCTGTGGGACAAATCCCATTTTAACTAACGTATAATAAAACTATTTTCCAAGCTCTCGTTAATAGCATATGTTTTGATGCAACAAAATTATGGAATTATCCACTAGAATCATTTGGATCTCCCACCTTCCCCCTATCAAATGTAAACAGTATCTGACCTACATAACGTATGTGTTTATTTATGTGTGTATATGCATCCATATATACGAAGATTTATCCTCCTAATTTTAATATCATAGAGAGGCAGTGTGGTGTAGCAAGTAGGTGGAAGCTGGCCTCAAAGCCAGGAAGACCTGGGTTCAGATTTCACACATAAAGACCTTGGCCAAATCATTTAAATGTATAAATTAGTACTCTAAGCAACTCTCTAAGACCATCAGTTGCACAGACTGAAATGGTAGAGGGAGTTAGCTAACCTGGAAGTTATTTATAGCAATGAAATCACAGGCCCCGTCCCTATCCATAAATACTATGTCATTTATTAATTATCTATTGCTTCAGCTAACATCAAAATAAGTTTGCATTGACAAAACACTCAGGGATAGGATTATTGAAGGGATTAGCTTGAGATCGGCATTGGATGATGGGGAGAAGTTGGACAAGAATTTAAAATGTCTGTAGTTCGCAGTTGAGAGTTGATCATGTAAAGACTTGTTAGGCTAGATGTTACTTGTATGGGGGTGGGGGTGGGAAGTAGATAGGTAGGAAGCTTTGGTGACAGATGTGATCCTTCCTAGTTCCTTCCCATAAAACATTTAATGTCTCCCTTGCCATATGGGTTTCCTTAATAGCTGGCAGGAGCCATTTAAATATACCAATAACTCTCAGCCTTTTAGAGCTGATGCCCCATCATCATTATTTTGAGTTCAATAATCTTCACTTATCTCACTTCTAGAACTGCAGTTGGCATTTATTTTATATTAATATTTCATATTTATATTATATATTTTATATTGGAAAAGTACTCACATGGATATTCCAACGTATTTAACTAGGTATTATGTTTCTAGAAATCGAATACCTATAAATATATATTTGTATTTATATACTTACATTTTTGTATTTATATTTGAAAATTGAATTAAAATAAACTTGATAGGAATTTCATAGAACTCTTGCTGATCCCTGGAGCTGATTATGCTCCAGGCAGAGCCCTAGGGTGGAGCAAGCAGAGCTTTGCTCCCGGGTGTGGAAATATAGAAGGTACTTCCTGAACTTGAGTTGGTAGAAACAATGGAGCTTACCAACTAGTTACTTACAAGAGGAAGCTGCTATTGATGTCTCACTTCCTCCACATAGCCGCACCCCAGGTGAGCTGGGGCCCAACCTAGTTCCATCTTCTTGAAAGCAACTTCCACAGCAGAGGCCATTTGGTGCCCTGGGACCTCAACTAACTGTCATACCCCAAAGGCCCACATATTCCAAGGCTTTAGTTCTCTCCCATTTCAAAAGCTTTATTGACACCTTTGCTGCTGCGTGCCCAGGATGTGAGAACCATTAGTTATGACTCTGCCAGTGGCGTTACTGGGGGGGGGGGGGGAGAGGTAGGAAGGTGAAGGTCAGGCCAATCAGGATTCGGAATTACTCACCTGTGCAAGAAACTATGCTTTCAGAGACTTCTCCAACCCATGTTCTGTTTTCTCAGTACAAAACCTGTGTGCATTTCCCAATTCCAGGCAGTGACGAATTGAAGCCAGAGCAACAGCACCCCCTGCCTTCCTACTTTGAATATCGCCACAATGCCTCCATCCGAGTCTATCAGACCAACTATTTTGCAAGCAAATGCGCAGAAAGTCCAGAGTTCAATTCAAAGAGTTTTAACATTAAACTTGGAGCAGAGATGGAAAGCCTGGGTGGTAAATGTGATTCAAATCGGCAAAAATTCTGTGACGGTCCCCTGAAGCCCCGCACTGCCTACAGGTGAGACGGACTGCTGTGATTTTGCTTAGGGAGACGTAGACACAGAGCATTCTTTTATTGGGTGCTGTGCTGAGTACCGAACGAGCCGCAGCTGCTGCAGATAAAGAATCTGCCCAAGGGCTCTCTGACTTTTATGGGGTGATATATAAAAGCCTGGCCCCGGCCTTATCTCTTAAATTCCTTCGGCATTCTTGGAATGGTGTAAGTCATTCCATGCAAAATCAAGGGCTCTGATTAGACACCTCCAAATCCAATTCGCTGTGGCACGGTGGCTGCAGGATTGGTTGGGAGTTTAGGAGACCTAGGTTCAAATCCTGGCTCTGACCTCTTATTACCTGTGTGACTTTGGGCAAAATATCAAGCCTCTCTGAACCTCAGTTTCATCACTTATAAAAATGGAAGGCATCTACTAGATGGTCTATAAATACTCTTTCTGGGCATCTCTGGGCCTGGAAGTCAGGAAGAGAGCTGAGTTCAAATCCATCCTAAAACACTTACCAGCCTTTTGATCTTGAGCAAGTCACTTCACCCTGTTTGCCTCAGTTTTCTCATCTGGAAAAATGAGCTGGAAAAGGAAATGGCAAACCACTCCATACCTTTGCCAAGAAATCACTTAACCTTGTTTACCTGTTTCCTCATTTGTAAAATGAGCTGGAGAAAGAAATGTCAAACCACTCCATTATCTTTGCTAAGAAAACCCCAAATGGGATCATGAAAAGTTAGGCATGACCAAACAACCAGAACAACAAAAGTTTCCTTCCAAGTCTAGAATCATGATCTTATGATCCTTCATATTTTAATGGAAAAATTCTTTCTGTTCCCTTCTGCTTCTGATTGCACCAAAAAAAAATGAGTTTGTGGATTTTTAAAAATGGAAATAAGCCTAATTTGATTTTCAATTTGAGTTCACTGATGAATACAAATGCATTTTATTTTACACTTAAAATCAAGGCAGGTTCAAAGTTAGATTTGTTTACTTCAGTAGCAGAGGGGTATGGTGCACTTGGAGTCAAAAGACCTGGTTTTGAGTCCTTCTATATTGCCTTAGGTCAAATCACTTAATTAATCTCTCTCAGCCTCAGTTAAATCAGTAAGCATTTAATAAGCACCTACTATGCGACACTATGCCGAGCACCAGGGATACAAAGAAAGTATATAGACAGTCCCTGACCTCAAGGAACTTACAATCTAATGGAAGGGTTCATAATCTAATGAGTTCCCTCAGATTTTAAAAAGAAAAAAATGGGGGCTGAGGAATAGAGGAGGGATGAAAATACTTGGATTGCTTACTCTCATGAGTAGTTGTGAGGAAATGGCTTTATAAAGCTTAAAGCACTATAGAAAAGTCAATGATTAGCAGTATTATTATTCCAAAGGCAGTCCCAGAAAGCCTGGAGTGCCTTCTGTTCCAGTTCAGTAACCATGAAGTAGCTCACAAATGCAATATGGACCCCTGATAACAGGGAAGCATCCAAGTTAAACTTAACCCTGCCACCCCAGGCTAAAATGTCTATCCAGTCTTCTTCGCATTGAGACCAGAGCTGTTTGGGCAGCCAGATGCTGTTTGCTTCCATCTCAGATGGAGCTGTCCTCATCCCAAATCTCATACAGAGAACAATAATGGTGTGGCACTTGGCTCCTTCCTCACAGCCGCTCTGGGAGTAAAAATGGATCATTGTCCCCATTTTACAGATGAGGAATTGGAAACGCAGAGAGGTTTATTGCCTACATCTACCCAGCTTAAGTAAGTTGCAGAACCAAAACTTAAGAGTTGGGAAAATCTTCCATAGGGGGGTTATCCAGGACACCAGGGAGCCATCCCCCAGATCTTTTAAACATTATTATTTTTTTTTTGTTTTAAAACTCACCATACTTCCCAATACAGACTTCCTTCTTCTCTTACCATTCCCTGTCTCCTATAACAGAGTTTAAAGGGGGAGGGGGGGGAAATTAAGCAAAACTAACAAATCAACGATGTCTGACATTATGTGTAGTCTTCAACACCAATGGATTCCCACCTCTGCAAACAAGGAAGGGTGGCAAATTCTCATATCCCTTATTTGAGGCCAAGTTTGGTCATTATAATTTTACAGCATTCAATTTCAATTGTTCTATGTTCTATTTACACTGTTGTCTTCACTGTGTATGTTGTTTCCTGGTTCCTCTACTTTGTATCAGTTCATTCAGGTCATCCCTTATTTCCCCATATTCATCCTATTCATTATTTCTTACAGTTCAATAATGTTCCATTATGTTCTTATACCATGATTGGTTTAAGCCATTCCCCATTCAATGGGGCCATCTACTTTGTTTCCAATTCTTTGCTACCATCAAAAAAATGTACTGCTATGAGTATTTTGGTGTGTAGGAAGCCTTTCTTTTTATCATTGGCATACTTGGAGTATACCGTTCAAAAAGGGAATCTCTCTGGCCTTTAGGTCTCTTAGCATTGTGGAGATGTGGGTGTAGTAATCTGTTATCCTCACTTTGTGACTGGGCCAACTCCTGTTCAGTCACATTTCTCTTTGATCTTCTACTCCCACTTCCTGAGCAATACATCTGTCCTTGTCCTTCGGGTGATATAAATTTTTATTCCTAAAGCGTCATAGTAACCCATGATTCATAGCAATAACATAGACAGAAAAACACCTATATTTTGTTTCATTTGTTTACTTATTTTTAATATGGTTTTACTGAAGGGTGAAGCTTCAAGTTTTTGAAAGTGCTACTGTCTCCCAGATGAAATCCAGCCTGTTCTTTCCCTTGTATTCAATTCCAACACCAAAACTGAATATATATATATATGTATATATAATAAAAAGTTATATATTTACATAAATACTTTATCCATTTTTATATGACAGCTTTCCTGTAACTGCTGAGTTTATATTGCATGCATATGGGCACACACACACACACACACACAACACACACACACACAAGCAGTTTTTAAAATGCTTGCCTAACAGCCCCTGTCCATTTGTTTCAAATATAAGAAGTATCCAGTTACTTCGTTCCTTGATGAAGCTGTGCCTTAGACCTTGGTCCTATCACATTCTATAAGATTCCCCCTATTTGAGGTTTAGGGAGGTTATAATAATATAGTTTATATTTCTGAAGCATTTTAAGATTTACAAATCACTTTTCCCAGAACAGACCTGTAGAGGTAAGTTAGTACATATGTTATTACCCCCATTGTACAGATGAAAAAACTGAGATTCAGAAAAGTTGAGGGACTTACCCTTAGTCACTTAACTAGTAAGGGCCAGAGCTGGGCCTTGAAGCCAGGTCTTCTGACTCTAACTTACTTCCGACCATACCATGCTGTATCTAAAAAGATGCTTAATAAATGTCTGTTGAATGAGGGAATGAATGGAAATAAAATAATTAAGGGTATAGCCTCCCTCCCCCATATTACCTTATAAGGTTATAATTCTGATTATTATTGGGATTTTTTAAATGGTTCCTTCTAAACACACACACACACACACACACACACACACACACACCCATCCTAATCAGTTAGCTAAATCAATATAGATTGTTGAGGGGAATGGATTACTTAATTGATTTCCAAATGACTTACATTAAATCTAGTGTTATTTCTTCAGGATGGAATAACCCTAAGACTATTTCTGGGGTTCTCTATCCGCAGACTTTAAATCAGATGATTTAAAGACTTTGTTGGTCATTTCAACCCACTTCCAATCTAATTCAAGAATTTCTATCCCACCGATAGAGCTCACAACCAGATTCTATGAGCACAGGTCCATGTAGATATTTTTTTCATTTGTATCAGCCTCAGTGCCTAGTACAGTGCCTTGCTGCTGTTGTTTTTTAGGAATTCAAATTAAATTAAATTAAATTAAATGTTAAAATAGAAATTTACCCTGTATATAGCTTGCTTCATATATATTTGTTTGAATGTTATCTTCCCTATTAGATCATAAGCTTCTTGAAAGGAGAGACTGTCATTTGCCTCTTTTTATATCCCTAGCACTTAGCAGAATGTCTGGCATATAGTAGGTCTTTAATAAACATTTATTAATTAATTGATGGCTACAGTAGGTACTTAATAAAAATATTGTTGAATTTATGAGGCAACCCATTCCATTATTGTTTGGTTCTTGGGTGGTTAAAAAAATGATTACTTAAGATGAGCCAAATTCTGCCGACTTGCAATTTCCGTTTGGATTGTTCTGTGTGGGACAACAGAGAACGTTTCTCCAAATCATCATACATTTGAAGATAGCCATCAGGACTCTCCTTCCTTCCTTAGCCAAGCTAAGAGGAAATAGTGGTACTGGAAAAGGCATTGCATAGAAAATCTGCCTCTGCCAGTTATAAGCAGTACGATTTCAACAAGTCACATTTTAATTTCCCCATTGACAGAAAGACCATGATAAATGATACAATCTCGCTCATAGGACTGTTTTTGAAATAATCGATAGGGTAGAAAGTGCTAGACCTGGGTGAGGAGATCTGGGCTTGAATCCCCCCAGAGATGAATTGTGTGATCATGGACAGGTCGTTTTAACTGCTCAGGGATTCCATTTCCTTATGTGAAAAATGAAGCTACTTATCCTCCCTCATAAGGTGGTTTTGAGTGAGGTACTTTGCAAATGTTAAAGGACTGTATCACTGGGCGTTAGTGTTACTTGTAAACCTTAAAGTGTTAGACAAAGTGAGCTTCCAACAGCCATATTTCCTTCAACCATTCCCCTCTGTCACATGGTTTCCAGATCCCTCACCATCCTGGGCCCAACCTCCTCTAAGTGCTTTCTAATTTGTAAATATTCTTCTTAAAATGAGGTTCCCAGAAATGAACACACTCTTCAGTTGTGGTCTAACCAGCCCAGAGTAAAGGGATTATGATTTCCTGTGGTCTGGTTACTGGGCTTCTTTTAATGCAGCTTATTTTTTTTTTTTTAGCTGCTGCATCCTATTTTTGGCTTCACTAAAACGACCAGATTTTTTCCCCTTTTTTGGTGTGTCTTTTTTTTTAATTGAACTGCTTCCAAGTCAGTTTTCTAGCCATATTCTTCCAACTGGCTGCTGAAATTTCCACTGAAATGTTCTTTTGTTACCTCTAACTCAACTCTCCCCTGGTCAGACTACATCTGTTCAGAGCTAGGGTGACACATTTTAGGAAGGACGTTGACTAGCTGGAAAGAGTCCAGGAGAGGGTGACAGGATGATGAAGGACCTTGAAACTGTATTAGCAGATCAGTTGAAAGAACTGGGGGTGGAAAAGAGAAGATACAGGGGAGGATATGATAACTACCTTAAGTCCTGGAAGGTGTATTATATGGAAGAGAGATTAGATTTATTTTGTTTGTCCCCAGGGGCCAACCATGGGAGCAATGACTGGAAGCTGGGGAGAGTCAAATTTAGGCTGATTGTAAGGAAATACTTCCTATTATTTAGAGGCATCCAGAGTGGAATGGGGCTGCTTCAGGAGGCATTGAATCCTCCCTCACATCTGGCAAAATCTAAATGATGACTTATTTTGCCCCTCCCATTAGACTATAAGCTTTTCAAAAGCAGGGACTATCTTTTGTCTTACTTTATATCCCCAACACTCACTCTTAATAGTAGGCACTTAATAAGTGTTTTTTGACTGACTGCCTTGTTGAGATGTCATATAGAGGGATTTTTTGTCAAGTATGGGTTGGGGTGCAGCGAGGTGGGGCAGTAGATAGAGTTCTGGCCTTGGAGTCAGGAGGACCTGAGTTCAAATCCGGTCTCAGACACTTGATACTTATTAGCTGTATGACCTGTGCAAGTCACTTAACCCCAATTGCCTCACCAAAAAGAAAAAAAAAAGGAGGAAAGAGGTATGAAAAGAAAAAAAATAGTTTAAAAAAAGTATGGATTGGACCAGGTGGCCTTTAAAGTCCTATACAACACTGAGATTCTGAGATTCTGTCTTAAACCAAATTCAAGATCTTTTCTCCTGACTCTACACATTCCAGTTTTTCTATTAATAGTACCATTATTGGTACTTATCAATTGTCAATTATTCATCCTTGACTCATACCTCCTTTTCCCCCAATGTCCAGTCAGTCACTAAGTCCTGCTGATTTGTCCTCTGTAATCTCTCTCACATCTCTCCCATCTTCTCCATTCCCACTGCTACTACCCTCCTCTTGACCCTTAGCACTTCCCATCTGGACTATTAGCATAATCATCTAAATGATCTCCCTACTTCCACTTCCTCTACCTCTAATCTACCTCTATATTAATCTTCCTAAATGCCAGTTTGCACAAAGCCTAAAAATCTCTAATATCTCTCCATTATCTTAAGGATAAAATGTGAACTCCTCAGCCCAAGGATCAGAGGCTATCCACAATCTATCATATATGTATTTCTCCATCCTCTCTCACTATTATAAACCCTCTGGCCCAGTCACACTGATCTATTCGTTGTCCAACTGCTATACTAGTGCCTAGTATAATGCCTGACACATAGTAGGTATTAATAAATACTTGTCGATTAATTGATGCTATTCCTACCTGCCTGGATTGCCTTTCTTCTTTCTCCTTGTATGGTCTTTAACAATTTGTGATCATGTCCTCCCTTCCCAAATAAAGCATAAGCCCCCCAAGAGTAGGGCCCCTTTATCTTCGTCACTTATCACAATGTCAGCTGCTGCTGCTGCTGCTGCTGCTGCTGCTGAAGTAAATAAGGAGCTTTTCAAATCCATAACTCATGCAAAGAAATGGGAAGAAAGCCATTAATAAATTGGATGCTATATTTCCATCTAAAATTTTTTCAATTATTCTTATTGTGTTCAGCTTCAAATCTGCACTATCAGAAACATGTCATTAGTAAAGATTTATTGGTTCCCCATTACCAGCTCTGATGGGTCCAGAGAAGATTCTCACTAGAAAGCTGGATACCAGGCAATGTTATGAATCCAGATTATCTCATGAAACGTAGAGGGATTCCTAGCTATGTCACTGGAGGGGAGTAGGTCCCGTGCCAGCGAAATCACAGATATTTCCAAGTATCAAATCAACTTCTCCGCTTTTCAGAATCAGCATTCGAGCCTTCACTCAGTTATTTGATGAGAACCTGAAGGAATTTACAGAGCCGCTCTTCTCAGATACATTTTTCTCTTTGCCCATCACTACCGAATCAGGTAAGATTAACTTTCTTTCAACATTGATACTTCAACCTGACCATAAAAATTTCATCTACTAAGCCTAAGTGCTCAATAGGGATATCTAGTCAATTAATTTATTTATGGAATTCCTTAGGCATTTAATTTAATCTCAAAAAACACTATTCTATCCGTGAAATTAAAAGGAGATTAGGATGGTCTGCACATAAAGGCTAAAGATAGAGATTTAGAAAGATGAAGGCTAGGAAAGCATGCGATAAAAGTATATGAAAGAGGTATGAGTAGACTGACTCTCGATAGTAATTTACCAAATACTAGGAGGCTAGCACTGGGAATGAAAACCTTTGAAGTGTAGAAGGAGATATTGTAAAAAGGAAGAGCTCCCTTAAAGAGTAGGAAGCAAATGTAACTTCCAGAAGGCTTCAGATAAGTTCATGAAAGGTACTTTTAGAGTGGTTTAATAAGGGGAAACTTTGGAATATCTGGGGCAATTCCCTAATCTCTAGGGGAAAAAATTATATATTCTTTGAAAAAAACATTCCCTGATACCATGGTCAGAGACAGAATCATGGTCTAGCTGGGTCTGGTCTGACCAAGTGACATTTCTCATATTCCTTTATCCACTTTTGCATTTGGACCCACCTTTAAATATAGCATCACAGAATTAGAAGACAGCCCAACAAGTCTTTTATTTCAGTCCTTAGATGAACTAGGACATCCAGAAGAAACTATACAGATGATTGTCTGACTCTTCATCTTAAATCAGGGGAGGAGATTGCTATAGTCTCTCTCTGAAATCAATCTCACATTACTATTAGTATTCAGGAAGTCCTTTTCAGTATCTAAATTGGTTCTCCCTGGTTGCAATTAGAGGTTATTTCCTTCTGTTTATAAGTCTTAGAAAATGACCCAACATCACAGGCCCTAGTGGCTATTTATGCCAAATGCAGAGATAATCACCTTATTATTCAATTCTATATAGGGATTAGAATGAAGCTAAGAGGATTTGGACATGTTTGCTATAATTTAATGTTAAGAAGAGACTCTGTAAATACATTTTTTCCTATTTGGAACATTTTTATTTGATAAAAAAACACACGTGGCTTGGGAAATGAAAATAGTAGAAATCATGTGTGTACATAGAACCTTGGTTTTGACACTAGCTATATCACTCTGAGCCTCAGTTTCCTTATTTGTAAAATGGGACAAATATTACCTTCCCTACCAACTTAAGAGAGTGGTTGAAGGGAACATCCTTTTGTATGTAAACTAAATCTAAAGGCACCAAAAAATGTTAGTTATTATTATGAAGATTGAAAAGAAGAACATCATTATTAAAAAAAAAACATCCAATGCTTAAAAATACCCACTTTGAAAATCATTATTCACAAATCATTATTCAAAAGTTATTATTCATATAGCCATTCTTCAAACTTGTTTAATACTGGAAAGAAAGGGTCCTCTTCCAATTTACTAGGTTTACAAAAGCTCTATTTCTGGGTATCACTTTTCATTTGTAGGTTAGTACCCAATTGCTTTTGCAGTGTTTACAAATGATATACTTTAACTCAAAATACTTCAAGGACCAATAATTTCATCAGTGTCTTTGCTCTTTCCTCCTATACTGTTCCTAATTCCTCTACAACTTTGTCAGAGGGTCTTTGAGAGTTGGTATGACTGAAAAATTTGACAATCTATGGCTAACCTAGTGATAAGCCACTCAATACTTAGCTTGATAAGTCCTTAGATAACAGGAGGTGAGAGGGGAATAGCCTCCATATAGCACCTATCACGTGCCAGGCACTGTGCTACGTACTTTGACAAATATTACATCACTGACGCTTACAACAACCTTGTGAGGTAGATATTGTTATTATCTACATTTTACAGTTGAGGAAACTGAGGAAAACACGTAAAATGATTTGCTTGAGGGTCACACAACCAGGAAGCATCTGAAGTCAGATTTGAACTCAGGTCTTCCTGACTCTAAGTCCAATACTCTATGCACTTCACTACCTAGCTGCCCCTAAAAGGTGTGCAGTCCATCACCAGGTCCATAACAAAAGTCTTTCTAGCTTTCTTGGAACCCATCAAAATTTGCATTCCATTGGAGTAGTCTTTGAGAACCTAAGTGATGTCCATGACAAAACACCAAAATAGGTCTTTATGGAAATGACAAACTACATAAGCTACACTGAATGTTGACATTTATCCCAAAGAACTTTGAGTTCAAACACACACTGCTTCTAAAGTTAAAAATCTGTAGCCAGCCTCAGAAACAAAATGACCCATCTGTTGACTACCATAATGGTTCTAGCTGGAAAAAGTCCTTCTCATCTGTTTATTTAGACAAAGAGAGACAGTATGGTATAGTTGATAGAGTGTTGGCCTTGGGGTCAGAAAGCCATATTCACATCTTGCCTCTGACACTTACCAGCAGGGTTACTGTGGGTAAATGATAACCTCTCAGTGTCTTAAGCAGCTCTCTAGGACATGTCTCACTCAGCTGCAGATTGTGATCTGCGTTGGTAGAGGGAGTTCCCACCTTAGGAACTGCTTATGCCATGAAATCATAGACCTTTCCAACATTCACAGGTTTAAACCATGGGTACAGGTACATTTTCTAATCAATCTCAAAAGCAAAATTTCCTCCAGAGAGAGGAATTGAGTTGCTCCCTATTATTTTCCTTGAAGTAATTCCCACATTGGGCTTTGTTTCGTTTCATTTGGATTCTCTTAGAGCCTTTGTTTGGAGTTATTGAAGGAGTGAGTGCTGGACTGTTCCTAATTGGCATGCTGGTGGCGGTCATTGCCTTATTTATCTGTAGACAGAAAGTGAGGTAGGTACAGAATCACCTTTCCTGGGGGGATTCCAACAAACACTGAAATTCAATTTTAAATGAGTTTTCGCTTGACAAAAAAGATTTTTAAAAATTTCTGCTAGCTTAAACCCTTTTTATACCCCAATAAATAGAACAAATAAAGTGCAACTTCTTTATCTTGGCATTCAAAGTCCTTCATAACCGGGCTCCAATTCTATCTGACTGCATTCCTCCTCACAAACTCATCAAGCTTTATCATGTTTCATTGCATACATCCTATATTTTCCCATATGTCTATGTGTTTGTGTGAGTATGGGTGTACACGTGCGTGTATATGCAGGGCATACATTTCTATGTATGTATACATATATATTTGATACACAAGTACACACATGTAAGTATATGTATATATGTTTAAGTACATATTGCACATGTATGTAATATTTTCATATTACACAGAGAAGAGAAAGGGATGGAAAGGGAGGAAGAGGGAAAGGGGGGAAGAGGGAAAGAGAGAGAAAGGGAGAGAAAGTAAGGGGGAGAGAGAAAGAGAGAGAGAGAGAGGGAGGGAGGGAGGAAGAGGAGAAGAGAAGAGAAGAGAAGAGAAGAGAAGAGAAGAGAAGAGAAGAGAAGAGAAGAGAAGAGAAGAGAAGAGAAGAGAAGAGAAGAGAAGAGAAGAGAAGAGAAGAGAAGAGAAGAGAAGAGAGAGAGGAGAGAAAGAGAGAAGGGAGAGAGGAGAGAAGTCAAGCTTTAATAGCTTAAAATGGCACTAAGATTTTTGGGACACTGTGTTGTGTGTGTGTGTGTGTGTGTGTGTGTGTGTGTGTGTGTGTGTGTATGTGTGTATATGTATGTGTATGTGTATATATGCATATATATATATATATACGTGTGTGTGTGTGTGTGTACGTACGTACGTACGTATGTATGTATATATCTCTTGGTCACAGCACCACTGGCCTGAAAATAACCTTTTTTTTTCTCCTCCCCTCACCCAACATCTCTGCCCCTTGACATCTGTCCAATGCCCAGCTCAAATGCCATCTCTTTGTTCAACAGCTCCAGTCCCATTCCCCAACTAAAAGTAGTTTCTACTTAATCTGATCTCACAGTCTTTTTTATTCTTCTTACTCATTTTCCATATTCAAATTTGCATTTTGATCATCTGTCAACTTATCCTATCTCCCCTAATAGATTTTAAGTTTCTTGAGGACAAGAACTATGTTTCGTTCATCTTTCTGTCCTAATCAGTGCCTAGCAGAGAGCATTTCACATACTAGCAGGAACTTCATTAGTGTTTACTGGATGAAAAAAGGAAAAAGGAAAATGGAGTTTAATTTCCCATCATCCTTATGTCTTCTAATGTTGAAAATGTCAACTCTTATTCATATTACTAATACTGGGAAAGTGCACTCACCATATTTCACCCTCTTTTCTGCCTTATTTTAACTCTACTCTCCTTAATAAACACTATAGTTCAACTGAATTGGACCACACCTTTATTTCATCCTTCCAGTCTTTCTCCATGCAGTACAGGTTTTTGCTTATGCTTCGAACATATTGTTTCCTCATCTCTGCCTGATGAAACGTTTATTTTCCTTTGAGGCCAAATCCAGGTGCCATCATCTCCAAGAAACCTGTCCTGATCCATCCCCTAACTAAATGTTCTCTCTCCCGTCTTTTATTTATTATAACCTTCTGTCTGGTTTCTCCTTTGCCCTGGTCCTGTTCTGCTTTGTATCATGTTTGTTTGGGCACGAGTTTCTTCTTTCCATTAGGTAAGGACTTTGTTCTTTAAATCCCTAGGACCCAGCACAATGCCTTCTATAGAATAGACCTTTTATAAATGTTGGGTGAATGGCATTGAATTGTTTAGTCTCTTTCAGTCTTGAATAAGCCTTTGGGGTCAGGAACTAAAAGTTCTCATTTGATTCAATTTCTTGAGGTCATTTCCAGCTCCATGATCTATGATTCTAGGAAGTGTTTGCATAGAGCTTGACATTTTCTATTCTCAATTACTTAACTGAATTGCAATTACGTTTTAAAACTGCAGTTGGTTTTCGCTATTTTGTGACTCATTTTCTGTAATTTAATTATTGGAAGTAAAGGGAGATGGAGTCACCATTAAATACCACATGTTTACAGTGCCAAGAATGCCAGAAATGCCATTAAATTAGGCTTTTTTTCTTATTTATTACATTTTCTTTCTTATTTCTTCCTTATATATGGAGGTACAGTGGATAGAATTCTGGGCCTAGAGCCAGCATGACCTGAGTCAAAACCTAGCCTCAGACATTTACTAGCTCTGTGACCCTGGACAAGTCACTTAACCTCTGCTTGTCTCAGTTTCCCCAACTGGAAAATGGAGATAATGACAGTACCTATCTCCTAGGGTTATTGTGAGGATCAAATGAGCTAACATTTATAAAGTGCTTGGGAACCTCAAAGCACAGGGCCAGGCCCACAGAAATAAATGCTCATTCTCTCCTCTCCCCTTCTTCCTTATTTTTGGTCTTCTCTCCTGCTTTCATGCCTTGTTCTATATGTATTGCTTTTGTAAAGGAAGGTTCCTTGAGGGAATAAGAAGTGATTATAACCCAACTCTGGAAGAAACCCTCCACTATTGCACAGATTGATTTAAGAAGTGGAATATACGTCTCTATTTGTCCTTTCTACATGTACAAGAGATTGAGGCAGTCTATATTTTGGCAAACATCTAGATGAAAACCCAAGGCTCAAGTCAAGCATCTATGTAGATCCAATTTTATTATTCCTATCTCTCTGCCTCCTCTCTTTCCCCCTTCAATCTATCTTTTTTTTTTGGGGGGGGGGTTAGGCAATGGGGTTAAGTGACTTGCCCAGGGTCACACAGCTAGTAAGTGTCAAGTGTTTGGTCTGAGGCCAGATTTGAACTCAGGTCCTCCTGAATCCAGGGCCGGTGCTCTATCCACTGCACCACCTAGCTGCCCTAAAATCTATCTTCTTCATCCCACTACAAGACCCAACTGGTCATTTCTCTTCTCTGTTCAAAAATGGAGCCACAAGAAACTTCACAAGTCTGTTGAGGGGTTCCTCTATAAATTTATGCTATCATCTAAACTGGGCACCTTCTTCATTAAGGCAATCCTTCTCTTCTTCCCTTTCGATCACCTATCCTTCTCCCCACAAGGCTTCTCTTCTGAAGGCTACAAAAGTACCGTTTCTCCCCAAACCCTATCTCACAGGGTTGTTGTGAGGATCGAACGAGATAATATTTGTAAATTGCTCAGCATAATACCTGGCACATAGTAGGTGCTTAATTAATGCTTATTCCTTTCCCCCTTCTGAACTTCCCTCTTATCACTGAGGGCACCATTCTTCTGACAGTTAGCCAGATTAGAAACCTTGGTGTTGTTTTAACTCTTCATTCTCAACTACCCCACACATGCATTTAGTTGCCAAATCTGCTTCTATCTCTACGATATCTATCTTGTCATTCCCACTTGCATAGGCACCTTCCTAGTTCATTCACCCATTACTTCTCTCCTGGAATTTTCTAGTAGTCTCCTATTTGGGCAGCTAGGTGACTCAGTGGATGGAATGTCAGGCCTGGAGTCAAGAAGACTCATCATCCTGGGTTTAAATCTGGCCTCAGACACTTACTAGCTGTGTGAACTTGAGCAAATCACTTAATCCTGTTTGCCTCAGTTTCCTAATCTGTAAAATAATCTGGAGAAGGAAATGGCTAATCACTCCAGTATCTTTGCCAAGATGATCCCAAATGGGGTTGCAAAAAATAGGACACTGAAATGACCGAACAGCACCCTATTTGGGCTTCCTACCTCCAGCCTCTCTCCATTCTGATTCATCCTCCATCCAGCTGCCAAAGTGATTATGCTGAAGTGCAGGTCTCATCAAGTTACCTCCATGTTCAGCAAATTCCTGTAGTTCCTTATTGCCTTGAAGATAACATGTAAACTCCTGTGTTTGGCATTTAAATCTCTTCTCAACCTGTCTCCAACCTACCTTTCCAATCTCATTATACTGTCATTCTACAAGGATGTGTGTCAGTCTCTGCTGAGTGCTAAGGCTAAAAAATATATATATGTATATATATATATATATATATATATGTATATATACACACACACACATATACATATATACATATATATATATAATATATATGTAATATGTGTGTGTGTGTGTTATATATATACATATACACACACACATATATAGTCCCTGTCCTCCAAGAACTCACATTCTAATAGAGGGGGATAATTTCCCTTCATTCTGCAGTCTAAACAAACAAGTTTTTTCCTGCTCCCTATGTATGGCATTCCATTCTCTGTCTCAGGCAGCATGTTACACCAAAGGTACACTCACTCTTGGAGTGAGAAAGACCTGGGTTCCAGGGTCTTTAACCAATACTGGCTTCTGATCATGGCCAAGTCACTTAATGCCAGACCAGTGACTGATCTGCACTGGTTGAGGAAAGATTTCACAGTTAGAGCCCCCCACACTGATTAAATCACTGATCTCCCCCTACCCCAGCCTCCCTACCCACCACCCCAACCACCACTGGACAAAAAACATCTATACTGTTGTCTTTTCTTCCTACTATGCTATAAGTTGCTAGAAAGAAAGATCATCACTTATCTAAACTTTATATAACTTTAAGTATCTAGCGTTGTGATAAGTATACAGTAGGTGTTTAGTCAATTTTTGTTGCATAGAATCAAATTGTGTATGACAATGAACATGAAAAGTGTCCTCCCTTGTGTTTTAGCCATGGTCAGGACAGACCCACGGCCAGACTCAGCATCCGTAGGGATAGACCATTGTCCGTCCATCTGAACCTGGGGCAGAAAGGGTAACCTATCATATTTTCTTCTGAGGATGTTTTGTAAAAACTTAGTTGACTATTTTTTCTGATGATTTACTTATAAGGTTTTTGTTGTTTCTTTTGCAGAAACCGGAGAACTTCTAGGTAAGGGGGAAGGGAGGGAGAGAGGGGAAGAAAGAGAGAGAGAGAGAGAGAGAGAGAGAGAGAGACAGAGAGAGACAGACAGAGACAGAGAAACAGAGTCAGAGAGAGAGACACAGAGAGAGAGAATGTCAGAGACAGAAACAGAGAAACAGAGTCAGAGAAAGAGACACACAGAGAGAGAAAGGGACAGAGAGAGAGAAGGAGAGAGAAAGGAGAGAGAAAATGAGATAAAGGAGAGATGGAGAGAGAAAAAGAAAAGAGAGAGGAGGGGGGATGAGAGAAAGAGAAAGGAGAGACAGAGACAGAGAGACAGAGTCAGAGAGAGAGAGAGAGAGAGAGAGAGAGAGAGAGAGAGAGGAGAGAGAATGACAGAAAGAGAGAAAAGAGAGATGAAGAGAGAAAATTAAAAAAGAGAGAAGAAGGAGAATGGGAGAAATAATGAGAGAAAAAGAGAAAGGAGAGAGAGAGAATGAGAAAGAAAAGGTGAAAGAGAAAGGAGAGAGAGAGAAAGAGAGAAAGGAAAGGTGAAAGAGAAAGGAGAGAGAGAGAGAGAGAGAGAAAGGAAAGGTGAAGAGAAAGAGAGAGAGAGAGAGAGAGAGAGAGAGAGAGAGAGAGAGAGAGAGAGAGAGAGAGAGAGAGAGAGAGAGAGAGAGAATGCTCGCTGCCTATCCATTAGAGTGTGTGCTTTTGAAAGATTGTTCAGATCTGGTCCTTTGACTCAATAATAGTCTGCTGTTGTTATTGTTTTAATGGCAGCCCCATAAAAGTTAATCAGTTTGAAGCACACTTCATGAAGCTACAAGCAGATTCCAACTATCTTCTCTCCAAAGAATATGAGGTAGGAATCAAGGCCAAATAACCATCTGACTTCCAACGCAATAGTTTAGCAATCCCTTTAACCTTTCATCTGGGCTCAGATTCTGATTTTGGCTGCGAGTTAGGATGAGTTTTAATATCTCAACCAGGCTATTACAGTCTGTGTAACTTTTATATTGAGTTGTATATTTGAAACCTGAAGACTTGCCTTGATGTCCCAGCCCTGCCTCTTACTATTAGGCAGCTGGGTGGTCCAGTGAAGAGAGCACTGGGTCTAGAGTTAGGTCTAGGAAGACCTGAGTGCAAGTCCAGCCCCAGACACTTAGCAGTGTATAACCTTGGACAAGTCACTTAATGTCTGCTGCCTCAGTTTCCTCATCTGTAAAATGAAAGTAGAAAGGAAGAGGTGGGTTGGATAACCTCTAAGGGTCACCTGTGCTTTAAATCCTATGATCCTGTCCAGAGGAGCTGAGTTCAAATGTGGCCTCAGACCAAACACTTGACAATTACCAACTGTGTGACCCTGGGCAAGTCACTTAACCCCAATTGCCTCACCAAAAAAGCAAAAAATTAAATTAAATTAATAAAAATAAATAAATCCTATGATCCTGTGACTATGGCACAGTGCTGACAGTTTGGTTTCAGGAAGAGATGGGCAAATTATAGGAGTCCAAGGAGCCAAAACAAATGGTCCTCATGTTATTAACCCAGAGTGTTCCTTTCTGATTTAAACAATGCTATCATTTATTTATCCGCTTAATTAAATAGACAAAAAAAAAGACCCCTCTTTACTTGGCTTTAGATGACCCAGGTGCTTTGAGGTTACTATTCACATCATTTAATAATTTTTCACTTGGAAACTTTTATTTCTGTCTTAACAGGATTTAAAAGAGGTGGGTCGAAACCAGTCATGTGATACGGCCCTCTTGCCAGAGAACAGAGGGAAAAATCGATACAACAATATACTGCCCTGTGAGTTTTGTGTTGGTGTATGTAATGCTACCTCCTGCAGCCCAATTTTCACCTCTTTTTCTGTAAAACAAATGAGGCTTAGGAAAGGAAGTACAACCATCTCCACGAGGAAATGAATAGTCCCAGTCCAGACAGAGCTCAGAGTTTTGGTGCAGAAGAGCTATGACTTTTAATACGAATTGACTTTCAGGTTATTTCCCTTCCCACCAGAGGCAGAGGCACGAGAAATAATGGGCATTCTGGTTATGAGAAGCTACAGCTGTTCCAGTCGCTCAGCTGGGCTGTCATAATTGATACCACTCAGAGCCCTAACAGAAACCATGGAACGTAATATTTGTTACTCGGCTCAGAAGGCAGCAGTGGCTTCTATGAACTAGGGTCATTCCAGCCTTGCCAAGGAGCTGACCTCCATGATGAATGAATGTAACAGCTTTGCACAGGGGTGTCTGTCAGCTAGTGGCCTTCACTCACAATTTTAAAATGTGCATGCCTTGTCCAAGAACAGGGAAGTCACCACCCCCCCCGGATTCAAAGACAAACTTCTATTAGAGGTTCATCACCTGGGGTCTCTGAACACTTTAAAAAAACTTTTATATTTTTGATATGATTGTACATGTATAACCTATATCAGATTACTCACTGTCTGGACAGGGGGAAGGAGAGGGATGGAGAAAAAAATTTGGAATTCAAACTCTCATAAAAATGAATGCTGAAAACTAGTAAATAAATATTTAAAAATTAAAAATAATTTTTAATAACTATACTTCCTATAATTCCTTTGCAGTCCTATGTACTTTATTTTATACATTTAAAAGCATTATTCTGAGAAGGGGTCCAAAGACTTCACCAGATTGCCAAAGGGGTCTATGACGCACAAAATGTTTAAGAATCCCTGCATTAGTCTTCCCCATAACTTGAGACATGTTCACCTTTAGCATCTGATTCTGGCTGCCTACTCATTAACTCCCAGCAGCACGAATTCAACCCTAGCCATTCAAACTAAACTATGCTTTTGCTTAACAAGCCAAGACATTGTGGGCCTGAGGTGATATCTTCATTCACAGAGGAAAAGAAATTAGAGGTGATCTTCTACATGTTTTGTAATATATCTTTTATGTACCTAGTTATTTCCATGCGGTCTCCATCCCCCTTAGAATGAAAGCTTCTTGAGGGCAGGGGCTGTCTTTGCCTTTCTCTGGATCCTCAGAGCTAAGCACAACGCCTAGCATATAGTTAGCATTTAATAAGTACTTATTGCCTGACTGATTCTTTCAATAACCTGCTTTCCAGATGATACAACGAGAGTGAAACTTTCTAATGTCGATGATGACCCTTGCTCGGACTATATCAATGCCAGCTACATACCAGTAAGTGTGAGAGTACCCTATATCCTGGAGTCACTCTGCCCAAAGAAAAAGCTTTGGTGGACAGCCTTATTTAAAGTACGTTCCCCTGGACATACTTAGTGTTCTCATTTAATAGCTTGTGAACCTTCTCTGTTTTATTTCTCTTTAAAGACTGTATCTGATTGACTAACAGTGCCTGATTGCCATAAAATGAATGGTGTCCAATTCAATCAGTGCTAAACCCCACTTTCTGGAATTGCTATAATCAGATCACATCATGGTTATCGGGAGCCAGAGACACATTTCCAAATGTCATCTCTCTCTCTCTCTCTCTCTCTCTCTCTCTCTCTCTCTGTGTGTGTGTGTGTGTGTGTGTGTGTGTCTCCCTCCTAGCTTAGCTATCAGCCCAGTGAACAGGCAACCAATGAGGCCATGACTCAGCCTGTCAGTGTGGCTAGCCTGATTCTGCTCTCATCCTATTTCAATTCAATCCTATGAAACTACAGCCATATCTTGTTTCTCACACTCATAATTCAAGACATGTTTCCTCTTTAGGATCTGATTCTGACTGTACACTCGTTAACTTCCAGCAGCATGAATTCAGTCATCTAAACAGCCTGGGCTTTTGCTTAAACCATTGTGACAAGGCATTGTGGGCCTGAGACAGTATCTTCATTCACAGAGGAAAAGAGTAAATTGAGATAGTTAAGCAGATTATTTGGGTCAAAAGGGTTTGTCTTGACACAATAAAAAGACGCTTGAATTCTAAGTCCTGTTTTTGATCTATCTAGCTATATGACCCTGGACACATCACTTAACCTCACTGGGTATCAGTTTCTTCAACAGTAAAATGCTAGGGTTGGATAAGATAAGATCTGAGGTCCCTGCCTCTGTTTTCTAGATAGTTGCCTCAGTTCTCCACTTCCTTTTCACCCTAGACACATCTTTGCTTCTTTTTTGTCTCTGTAACCCTGGTGCCTAAAATTTCATAGATGCTTATTGATAAAAAGGGAACTTATCTTCCACCAATACTTAAACATTCTGACCTATGCCCTTCCTGCTTCTAAGCACTTCCAAGGGACCTTGGGGAACATTTTATTACCTCTTTCTCAAGAGGATATAAACATATCATCCAATCTACAACCAGGTCTGGCCCTTTGTTTAATTCTTAAGAGTCTATTGTTTCTGGACTCACAGACTGTAAATTCATTGCAGGGCAACAACTTTAGAAGAGAATACATTGCTACTCAAGGGCCCCTTCCTGGCACCAAAGATGACTTTTGGAAAATGTCGTGGGAACAGAATGTCCACAACATCGTAATGGTGACCCAGTGTGTAGAGAAGGGTCGGGTAAGTAAAAAAAAAAATTCTCCTTGACTTACCTCTCAGAAGTGTCACTTGGATAAAATTCAGCAATCAGGTCAACAAGCATTTATTAAACATCTACTATGTGCTCAGTGATAGCAATACAAAGAAATGCAAAACCAATCCCTGACCTCAAGGAACATTGTCAAAAGTCAGAGGGAGAACTGAGCTGGATAGAAATTGTTAAAGGGGACTCCTTAAAGAATTTTATAATAGAAGACCCCAAAAAGCATGCCAAGGTTGTAGACCATATGAGCTGTGCTAAGCCCTGAGAATGTAAAGCAAGGCAGAAATTCTTCCCTGAAGTTTGTGACAGGCAGAGCCAGCCATAGACACTGAATCCATTGCTACAAATGGTAAGGGAGAGAAGGGTCCTCATTCTAGCAGGACTTTGTCACTTCTCTTTTATGTCCCAGATGCAAAGTTGATGCATTTGAATGAACACACAGCTTGTGGGTGAATCACTTGTCTGCTCATTTGGAGTCAGAAGAGTTTTTGTTGTTTTATTTTGTTTTGGTTTGGTTTTTTATTCAAATAATACCTTGGATTCTCCACTTCTTTTTGTATGTATAAACAGACTGATTTGCCAATCTGATCAGAATCAGATTCTGATCTTTTAAAGTAAAAGCTGCCAACCACTTAATACTCTTAAATCCAAGCTGAAACGGGGGAATGGGGAGCAGGGAGTGGGGTGGAGTGTTGTTGTACATTCTCAATATGGGTAACAAAGCCAAAAAGCTTTGTACCTTCCCCTGTCCAACTCCATCCTTCAAACACCATTTCCAGAGGGCTGATCACTTCTAAAGCTTTGTCTAGGGATGAAAGTGAACTAAACAATGACCAGAAAGCCCAAGTCACATTACATTGCCCTTGAAATGGATGATAACAGAAACAAAAGAATGATTCTGTGTTGTGTGTATCTAAGGTGGGGGATGGTGCCTTTTCCCCAAGTCATCTGGAAATTCTGTTTACTGTTCCCCATTACTTCATTTGTGTAGCCACAACTTCAAGCTTAGTCATGAAAACGTTCGCATTGAGGGATTAGTCTGGCGACTAACAAGTTGGTTACTCTAGTAGGTGGCACCAACACCTAACTCAGAAAGGCACTTTCAGGATCCAAAGGGCAGATTCCCCAGTGGCACATATTCCAGGACTCATTTTTGCCCCCCTCTCTTTTACTCCAGGTCAAATGTGATCACTATTGGCCAGCCGACCAAGATTCCCTCTATTATGGAGACCTCATCGTGCAGATGCTATCGGAGTCTGTGCTGTCGGAATGGACAATCAGAGAATTTAAAATATGCAGTGTACGTTGGTGGGCTTCCTGATTTGACTTTTATTTATTTCTTTATCTTAAACAACTTAGCCTGTGAAAATGAATGGGGCCAGTTAATCCTGCTCCTGGTTGATTACTCTCCTATGGATGAACACCTGTAATTGCAATCCTGCTAATCAAATGGGCTGTTTCCTGCTTGTGAGTGTGATTGGGGCGTTCAGATGTCTGCCTTGGTTCATTCTTCTCGTTATCTTTACCTCGGACAGGAGGAACAGCTTGATGCAAACAGACTCATCCGTCACTTTCACTACACAGTCTGGCCAGATCATGGAGTTCCAGAGACCACCCAATCCCTGATCCAGTTTGTAAGGACAGTCAGGGATTATATTAACAGAACACCAGGGGCTGGGCCCACCATTGTGCACTGCAGGTAGGCATTAACACCAAATTCTAAGCAAAGAGCAGCCTCTCTGGGGCCATGTTCAGGAGATCAAAACAAGGCATAAACATGGCGCAATCCAATGGTTAGAAGTCCAACTGCCAGGCTAGTCAACTAAATTTGCATATTTAGAGAGAAGACTCTTTCCTGGACCTTTAAGGGGACTTTTTAGTCTCTGCCCATCCTTCTCCTTCTTTCCTCCTATAAAGTACCTTGCCCATTTTCTTACCCTTTTCACCACTAAACTGCTCCATATGAAAGGGGCCTTAGTGGCATGTACTATAATGGGACAACATCCCTTTAAGGCCCTTTTCATATAGAGCACCTCAGTAATGAAAAGCACAGCAAGACAGACGGTGCATGTACCTTATACCAATGTAGTAAATCCAAATTCTTTTGTCTACTTTTCTCGGCCTTCCATATAGAGGCCCTAGCCTGTTAACTTTACGTTTCAAGTTTATTTCTAACTATTCCTCAGCACCACCCGTCAAACTGGCCTCCTCAATATCCCATGAATGCACCATGAATCTAATCTCCCTGCACTGGATTATGTTGCTGTCTCAGCCTGTGATGTTATCTCCTTTTCTTAATAATCTTGTTGAAGCATGTAAAGTCTATTTCACTCCATCCATGAGATTTTTTCCAAACATTGTCCTAGGATCACAGCATTTAGAGCTGGAAAGGACATTAAATCCCATCTAGTCCAACTCCATCATTTTATAGATGAGGAAACCGAGGCTAAGAAAAGTTAAGTGAATTACCCAAAGTCATCCAAAGTCACTCAGATGGGGAATAAAAGAGCTGAGTGTAGAACTGAGGCTTCTGATTCCAAATACAGTACTTGTATGATGGGGCTAATAAACATTTTGTACACAGGCAAAAAAAAATGCAGATATTGTTTTGTTTTTGTTTTTTATTTTGTTTTACCCATAATGAGGTCTATTATCAACTTCCTCTCATAGCAAATTCCCAAATCTGATAATAATGATTTTCTGTCTCTTTGCCTCGAAGTACTACCTATGAGATCAGAATAATACTTATTTAACAAGCATTTATATAGTATCTCTTCTATACTCAGGCATGGTGGTAGGTTCCTGGAGATATAAAGATTGGAAATATCCTTGCCTTCACAGAGCTATGCCTTGAAGGAAACCAAGGATTCTACAAAATGGTGGGGAGAAGGAAATGTATTCTAGGCATGGGGGATAGCCAGTGCAAAGACATGGAGATGGAAAATGGAGATGCCCAGGAAGGCTGGTATGGCTGAACCATAAAGTGAAGGGAGGGGAATAATGCATAAAGAGGCTAGAAAGGTAGATGAGCACCAGGTTGTGAAGGACTTCAAATGCCAAGAAGAGGGCTTTTGTTCAGATTTTTGCTTAAGGTAAATCTCTTTGATGATAGGGAGCCATTGCAGTTCATTCAACAGTAAAATGACGTGGTTATATCTATGTGTTGGGAAAATCACTTTGATGATATAGAGTCACCAAAGTTTATTCAATAACAGAATGACATGGTCAGGCCTGTGTGCTGGGAAAATCACTCTGGCAGCTCTTTGGAGAATGGATTGTAGCAGAGACAAGGTGAGACCCATGAGTCAATTCAGTCTATTGGGAGAACCATAATGTTTGACTAGTTAGTGGTTGGAAGAACACTGATATTCCTTGCTAAGAGCCATTAATGGAGGTACACACATTATTATCTTTAAAAAAAAATTAACACAAATGTTAAAGACACTCAGATTTTTATCTAAACAGACCAATAACCCATTGGATTTTGTGTGCTATTAATAGAAATATGCCAGATCTGTTCCTTATTAGCTCTATGACCTTAAGTGAGACACGTGATCACTGTGGGCCTCAGTTTCCTATACAAAGTGAGAATTTTGATCTGCATGATCTTTGAGGTGCTTTCCAACTATAAATCAGAAGGCTTGGGCTTGCATCCTATCTCTTCCATTTACTGCCTGTATAACCTTGTCATACAAGTCATTCATCTATCTGTCCTTCTATTTCCTTATTTGTAAAATGAGAAGCATTAGACTGGATGACCTCAAAGGTCTCTTCCATCTCTAAATCTATGATCCTATGAGTTACTAAAGAGCACTTTGGCTTCTGAGGAATGTGCCTGTCATTGGATAATTATTGCTGGGCTGAGGATGAAGTAATTTCCCCCAAGGGAAAAGGTCTTTTCAATCCTGCAAACAACTCACACAAGAAATTCAAAATTTCTCCCAGAAATAGTAGGAAGGGCAAAAATACTACAACAAACCTACCTACATGTTATCTAAGACTTGATGAAACATGATACTTCCTGACAGAGAGGTGATGAACTCAAGATGAGAAATGAGACTTGGCCAATGCAGGAGTTTGCTTTGTTTGACTATGCTTATTTGTTAGAAGAATTTTACTCTTCTTTTTTTTAAAAGTGGGGAGGAGAGAGAGAGAAAAAGAGAGAGAGAGAGAGAGAGAGAGAGAGAGAGAGAGAGAGAGAGAGAGAGAGAGAGAGGCAGCCAGCCAGAGAATAAATGCTCGTCAACTAAAAAAAGTAAAATAAAATAAAAGTTACATTTAAAATGAAGGCAGAGATTTTTTTTTAAATGTTTCATGGTTCGTATCTGTTCTCCATCTTTTTCAGTGCTGGTGTGGGTAGGACAGGAACCTTCATTGCACTGGACCGCATCCTGCAACAGTTAGACTCCAAGGACTCTGTTGACATTTATGGAGCAGTGCATGATCTCAGACTTCATAGGGTTCACATGGTTCAGACAGAGGTAAGAGTTAGAATCTAAGCTGTGCAGACCACTCAGAAAGTTTGACTATTTCAATGGATTAGGAAGAAAAATGGAGAGAAGAAAAAGGGAGAACTACATTTGGATTGTTTAGGGGAATTGTTATTTTTCAGGTTCAATACTGTTGGACTCTGGGTAACACTTGTCCTTTCTAGCTGCCTGTGTATATGATATGGTAAAAAGCAGGAAAATGGATTGTTTTTAATCCATGCTTTGTGCAGGAGAGATTATAGATGGTTTGGAATGCATTTTCCACCCACTCAGTAAGTATGTTGAATATTGATAACAGCTGCTAGGCCCCAGGGGCTTCAATACTCCCCCTCACTCCCTTCTCCACTAAGGGATCTCTCTCTTTTGGACCCATACATGGGTCCCTGATCAGGTTCAGCTCTGGGGGAGCTTAACCTAGAAAAGAGAAGATTTACTTATATTGGGCTCATGTCTATGTCCCCCCCAAATGGGTGGGAAAGTAAAATATATGTAACATATTACATTACATTGTAATGTAAATCAGAGATGAGACAAGTGTTTATTTCTTATACACAAAAAAAATATAAGACACTCATAAGCGTGTACTAACATAAAGATTTAAGTTAAATAAGAGACAGCACAAGCTACTGCTCTACTCTGCCAGAAAGAACAACAAAAATGATGATGATGATGATGATGGTGATAATAATAACTTTTATATAGCACTTACTATGTGCTGAGCACTTTAGAAATATTATCTCATTTTATCCTCATGACAATCCTGGAAGGTAGGTGCTATTATTATCCCCATTTCACAGATGAGGAAACTGAGGCAAACAGAACTGAATTGACTTGCCCAGAGTCACATATCTAGTAAGTGTCTAAGGCCAGACTCAACAGCAGGTCTTAGCTCTAGCCTAGTATTCTATCTAATCAGTGGCAGCTAGATGTTCTCGCATCCTTCTCTTGGCTTTCAACTCCCTATTAGCCATTTTTGTTCTGTCCTTTCCAGGTCAAAGGTCATGCTTCTTGGTAGGAAAAAACAAAGAAACAAAACAAAAAAACCATAGACATAAAATTGAGTAGCTCTGACCTCAGACATCTTTCTGTCTTCTGTTATCATTGCCTCATCCACTCTGATAAGTGTTCTGTTTTCACCAATATTGCTAAAACAAAGCCCCTTTTGCTTTATTTGGTCTTATTCCTAGCCATCTTCAGCTTATTCCAGGTTTTAGCATTCTCCATGCTATTCTCATAACCCCATGCCATACTTTCGAATTCATCCTTTGTTGCCTTATCATTCTATCTTTGGTTCATATCTTCATTTTTTTAAATACTAAGTTTTTTGGTGAATTCCTTGTGAAGTCATAATCTCTTTAGAATCCCTCCCCCCTTTTTTCTCCTTATTGGAATTGTGTCCTTAAGATTTCATTCTTGAGAACTTCTTATCTCTCCTCTATTGACTTCTCCTATAGAACTGTAATCCATAAAGGTCTATCTATCCTTTCTCTGAGCTCCTTTAAAAATCTGCTCTCTTAAAACCTGAGGAACTCGTCAAGCCACATTATCATTTCCTATCCTCTACCACACATTCTAAGGTGGAGTGGGCACTATCACTGGTGGTCCCAGTCATTTCCATGCTAACAACTGAGTTCCTCCGATCCAGAACAGAAGTTCTACTCATCATTTCTTCTACCTTTGAAAGCTGAAATTATAATTAAGGCAAATTATGAAATGCTCTGTGCTCCAGCAGATGGATTATTGGTTGTATATTTGAAGTCCTCCCCCTACCCTGCGCAAATATTGCTCTACCATTCTCCTATTCCAGATTTATGATATGTTTCCCAAATTCTCCATCTGTTTTTGATTTCTGTTTATGAGGCCTGTATTATAGTCCAATGACAACATGGCTTCTATTTCACAAGCAATTGATTATCATCATGATTCCCTTTCCCTATTCCTGCCAGGTTCCTAGATTTCTTCATGTATATTGATAAGACAATGCTACTAGTCCCACCACCTTTATCCTATCCTGTTTATTTTTAATATATCCTTCCAGAGTAATAATCCTGTCCTGGGTTTCATCCCACCAAGTGTCAGTGATAAATATGAGGCTAAGTTTTTCTTTCTTGCATGAGGTTTGTCAGTTTACCTTGGGTTTTTTACCAGGGGTCTTGTTGATGGCTCTCTTCTTGGTTTTTGTCTCCTGTAAATGCCTTGGCATCTCAACTGCCTTTCTTCTTCCTATGTTTTAGAGACACTTGAAGATATTTAGCTTGGATATACACTGAGTTTTCTCTTTCTCTCTTCCTTTTCAGTTGAAAGCCCTTTCAATTAGATTTGCAAGACTCCAGGCAAATACTTGTCAGCCTTTTCTAGGCACACTCCATCCCTGGCCTGTTATTCCTACATTTTAATCTGTGGTTCAGAAATCTAGATCCTATTCTCAGATGCTTCCTTCTTAATCAACTGATTACTTCCCAGACCTGACTTTTTCACCTGATCCTGTCTTTGATTGGTTACAGTAGTGGAAATTCCACCTGGGCTCCTACAGTCTTCAGTTTCCTGCCCTAGACTTTTAATCTAGAAAGCATTGCTAAAGATTACATTCTTACAGCATCATTTATTCCCACATGAATTACCAGAAATAGAAAGCAGTCATCTGGTTTGACAAACATTGGAAGGTTCTTTATCACATCCTAGATTCCTGCCCTGAGAATACAGTCAGCCTCTAATGGGAATGGCTCATGTCCTATCTTCCCTCCAGTCACCTTTCTTTGTTATCCATTGTAACCAAGAGAAAATGTTGCCCAAACAAGAAGTAAATTTTCCATATATAGCAATCCATCCCTCTCTTCCATTTTTCTTGGCCCTTATGTCCATTCTAATTGAGAGGCATATGTAGAGGTAACAAGTTAAGAATGATATATAACGTTCATGGTTTGGGGAATTTAGGCTGATAACACTGTCCTCATCATGTTACTAAGAAATCACTATTGCTCTTCCAGTTAAGATGACAATGTGAAAGGTCATAAAGGAACCCAGTTCTCCCACACAAACTATAGCAAATATATGGAAAGGGACCCAGAGCGATAATAAAGAAAAAAATGAAAAAACAAAAGTAAGCTGTGATATCTAAAACAGCACAAAAATGAAACAAAACTTCCAGAAGCCAAGGGACTCCAGGAGAGTCATTATTGTGACTGGGGAGTTTCAAGGCAACTTGTGCTCATATAATAGGGATCCTGCAGCCAAATCCTAGCCCAGTCTCTTGAAATAGAAGCATTAGGACAGAGCACAGGTCACTGTGCAGGGAGATAAGGTCCCAGCCACACGCTCCTTAGGGTACTAAGAGGCCAACTCAGGGGTGGAAATCCATGTCAGGGGCCTTGGAGGATTTCTCTAGCATGATCTCCATTATACCACAAAGGCCAATCAAAGTCCCAGAGCAAGGGCTCAAAAAGCTCACAATTAGAGGTTGTGGAAGAAGAGAAACCAAGGCTAATTGAGGCTGACCCTCCAATGGACAACTAGGAACCTGGAAAAAAAAACGGATGTCAGGGATTGATGTGGAAGGTGAGGTCTAATGCCAGCCACCCCAGTGACTTTGGCATTTAGGTAACAGAGAGTACCCAATCAATCCAAAATTGCCAGAGGGCACCAGCTTCACACAAAGTCCCAATCCAGGCCCTAAGGCTAGAAGTAGGAATAAAGAGAATACATTAACATTGAAGAAGTGACTTGATTTAAGAGAAATCTAAAAGGAATAATCCAGATTAAGACAGTAAATTTGCAACTACAAATAAAACCTCAGAGAGGAAAACAAACAAACAAACAAGCAAACAAAAAATGGCTTAGCCACAAGCTCTATGAAAATAACTAGAAGAAATAAAGCAGAAGTAGAAAGTGAAATAATAAATGGAATTATAATTCAAAAGGGGAAATAATTGAAAGAAGAATAAATAGCTTGCTTAGAACAGAAGATAGAAAAACTTACCTAACTCATTGACTCCCTTGAAAAATAGAATAGAGCAAATAGAACTCCTTATAAAATGACAAGAAATATTAAAACAGCTGGAAAAAGGTCAAGAAGAGGTAAATTAAGAATCATCAAACTCCCTGAAAACCAAAACTGAATTTTTTTAAAAAGTCTGGACACTATATTTCAAGAAATAATAAAACTGCCCAGATCTAATATGACCAGAGGGCTCAGTGAAGATAGGAAAAAAAAAATCCACTGATATCCCTCTGAAGGAAACCCCAAACTGAAAATCCCCGAGAATATTGCTGCCCACCTCCAAAGCATCCAAGTCAAAGAATAAGCAAGTCTGCATCAAAAACCCATACCTGGGTACATTATTTATGTAAAAAAAAAACCCTCAGTCTATAAGAAAGAGTTCCAATGCCAAGGAATGTGTCAAGATCATACAACAAAATGTTGGAAAAGAAGAGAAAGTCTTAGAATGTACTCTTCCAGAAGTCGAAAGATAAAGGTTCACAACCAAGAATAACCTTACTCTAGAAAACTGAATATAAATCTACATGGGATGGAGGGAGGGGATAGAAGGAAGGGAACTTTAAGAGAATAAAAGACTTTCAAGCATTCCTAATGAAAAGAGCACAACTGAACAGGAACTTTGGGAAACAGAGATGTCAAGAAAAACCAAAAAAGGTAAAGAGGTTTAAGCAAATAGAAGTGTCTAAAGGATGATGAAGTCCTTATATTCTGATGGGGGGAGGGGTAGGAAGAGTCAATTATCCCTTCAAAAAAAGAAGAGAGAGGGACTTACAAATATTATCTCATTTGATTCTTACAACATCCTCCAAAGTAGGTGCTATTTGGGGTTTTCTTGACAAAGATACTGGAGTAGTTTCCCATTTTCGACTCCAGCTTTTTTTTACAGATGAGGAAATGGAGGCAGACAGGGTTTAGTGACTTGCCACTAAGTGTCTGAGGCCAGATTTGAACTCAGGAAGATGAATCTTCCTGACTCCAGGCCTAGCACTCTATCCACTGTGCCACCTAGCTGCCCATATTCCTACTATTCCTCCTCCTTTATGAAAGGTATATATTGATGGGCAATAAAGTTACCAGCCTCATTCACAGGTGACTTTGGTAGTCCCAGAGTAACTTAATTTCCTATATAAAATTTAAAATGAGTCATCTTTTTTTTTTAAAAAAAAAAGTCATTCTGTAACTTCAAGATTGGGGGTGGGGGTCGGGTGGGGAAGAGCTTCTCAAATTAGCAACAGGAGGCTGTCATATGCTAGAAACTGTTCTCTGTGAAATTCCCTCCTCTAATTTCTAGGCAGAGGGGGGAGTGAAGCACGCACCCATCAGAGGCGAAAAGTGATTTGGAAGAGGAAATGCATGGTGTTATAATTAAAATTAATGCATATGACTTTGTGAATGATTCGTTAGAAAAACATCCTGAGCTAAGTATTGTACCGTGGTCTGACTTATGAAATAGCTAGGAAAGCGAGGCCTAACTTCCAGGCAGGAACCAAGCATAAAACCTTTGATGATATAGAGTCACCAAAGTTTATTCAATAACAGAATGACACGGTCAGGCCTGTGTGCTGGGAAAATCACTCTGGCAGCTCTTTGGAGAATGGATTGTAGCAGAGACAAGGTGAGACCCATAAGTCAATTCAGTCTATCAGGAGAACCATAATGTTTGACTAGTTAGTGGTTGGAAGAACACTGATATTCCTTGCTAAGAGCCATTAATAGAGGTACACACATTATTATCTTTAAAAAAAATTAACACAAATGTTAAAGATACTTAGATTTTTATCTAAACAGACCAATAACTCCAGTTCTCTGCCATTGGATTTTGTGTGCTATTAATAGAAATATGAAAGAGCTGAGTGTGTATCCTGGAAGGGGATTTTGCAACTTCTCATAATTCCAGTGGGTTTTCTATACTAACTGAGATATATGAGTCAAAGAACATTTTTTTTCAACTCCTATCAACATGACAGCACCAGAAGTACTTTAAGGTTGAGAATAGTGCTAGACTTGGCATCAGACACCTCAGTTTTCTCATTTTTTTTTTAAATTAGGAGATTGAACTGCATAATCTCAGAGTTCCTTTCCAGTTCTAAATCTATAACCTCACGAATGCATTTCAATAGGCACACCTCTCTCCATACAGAAAATGTTATCGTCAATGATCAGATAACTGGAAGGGCTTCCGAGGTCATCTAGCCCAGTCTCCTGATTTTGTAGATGAAACAGGCCCAGATGGGTTAACACACCTAGTTAGTGAAGGAGACTGGACCTCAGACTTCCTCCTACCCCGTCTTATTCTCTTTCTTTCCACTAAGATACATGACCTCTTCCCTGCTTTCTAGTTTCTGAGGCCATAGCAATCAACAGTAATAACGATAAAGCCTTGGTTAAGCATGTTCTCTACACCAGATGCTATGCTAAATGTAAGGCTACAGGTAGAAAAAAACAAAGGACAAAAAACTCAGTCTCTGCCCTCAAAAAGCTTTAATGGAGGAGACAATATGCAAACAGCTATGCACGTACAATATAAAGTGTTACCAGGAGGTAATCCAACAGGGGAGAGTGGGAGAGGTCTCTTGTAGGAGGTAGGACTTAGGGTGAATCTGGTATGAAGCCAGGGAAGGCAAGGGGTTGAAGTGGAAGTGAGGAGAGAAAGCGTTCTGGACGTGACCGGGGTAAGGGTGTGGGTGGGGGCAGCCAATGAAAAGGCACAGAGCTGGGGGATATAGAAGGCCAGTATTGTGGAGAAGGCCAATGTTGCTTAATCACAGAGTACGCGTGGAGGCCAGTAAAGTATAAGACTAGCAAGGTGGGAAAGAACCAGATTGTAAAGAGCTTTAAAAACCAAACAGAGGATTTCATATTTATCCTGGAAGTAATGAGCCACTGGAATTTACTGAATAGGGGGATGAAATGGTCAGGCCTGCATCTTAGGAAGATCAATTTCACAGCTGAGTGGAGGAGGGATACAGTGAGGTAGGACCTGAGTCAGGGATACCAAACCAGCAGGCTAGAGAAATAGTCCAGGAGTGGGGTGAGGAGGGCTTGCATGAGACTTGTGGCAATTTCAGAGAAGAGTGTGTACAGGAGACATGTTGTGAAGGTGGAATTGATAAGACTTGGCAACACATTGGATATGAGAAATAAGAAATGAGTTGAGGAGGACACCAAGGTGTTGAGCCTGGTTATCTAGAAAGACAGTGGTGTTCTTGATAATAGAAGAGAAGTTTAGAAGAGGGTAGGGGAGTAAAAATAATGCGTTCTGTTTTGGACACGTTTGGACATATCAGGAAGATACCTGAAGGGCATCCAGTTCAAGATATCTAAGAGGTGATTCAAAATTACCACTCAGGAAAGAGAGTAGGGCTAGATGGATCCTGGGCACCATCTGTGTACAGATGATAATTAAACCGTGGGGAGCAGATGAGATCACCTAGTGAGGTAATAGAGAGAAAGATGATAGTGTGTTAAAGGTGCTGAGGTAGACACTATATTTCCATAGCCATCAGTTCCATTTACAAAAAGCTATGTCATGAGGAGTTCCATCCTGTATGTTTCAACCTCTGGACAATAAGATAGTGTGTGGGTTAACCTAGACCAGAAATGTCAAATGCAGCCCACAACACTCCTGTTATTGTTCAGTCATGTCCGACTCTTCGTGACCCCAGTTGTGGTTTTCTTGGCAAAGATATTGGAGTAGTCTGCCATTTCCTTCTCCAGCTCATTTTACAGATGAGGAAGTGAGTTGCCCAAGGTCCCACAGCTAGTGTCTGAGGCCAGACCTGAACTCAGGAAGACTGGTTTTCCTATCCAACTCTGCCACCTAGCTGCCCTGCGACACTCCTGAGTATAGCCCAAACCAGATTCAAATGCAATTAGGGAATGTTTAACAAAATAGATAAAAACAAAATGCAACATAGGTAATGGTAATTCGTGGTTTTCTAAGTCAATATATGCCCTACAGTGATCCGTTTCTAATTGAGTTTGACACCACTGGTCTAAGGAGATAAAAAGACTACATTGGCTGTCTTAATGTAACAGGCGTCTATTTTCTGTGAAAATCTTTGGAGTAACTAAATGACCCCCCTCCTCTTAATCTGTGATTCTTATGTTTGGGTTTTGTTTCTTTTTTTCTCATTTCCAAATTTATGTATGTCTATGTCTATATATACGTATATATGTGTATATATATACATATATACACACACACACACACACATATATATATATGTATATATATATATGTATGTATGTATAGTCTGAACTAAGGTTCAAGATACAGAGATAAGCCAATTCTCCACAAGGAAAGGGGAGCTCTGTAGAAACAAAGTGTTCTAGGATGGTATTCAACCACTCAGTAAGGGAATTAAAAGAGAACTCTAGAAACAGAACTGGAATTCTGTGCTCTACATCCCATTTCAATAATAATAATAATAATAACATTTAGGAGCAGCTAGGTGGTGCAGTGGATACAGCACCAGCCCTGTAGTCAAGAGGACCTGATTTCAAATCCAGCCTCAGACACTTACTTACTCAGTGACCCTGGGTGAGTTGCTTAACTCCAATTGCCTCCAAAATAATAATCAATAATAATAGCATTTATATAAAGCACTTTAAGGTTTACAAAGCACTTTCACAAATATCTCATTTGATGCTCAAAATCTCCTTTGGAGATAGGTGCTATTATTTATTATTACAACTTTATAGATGAGGAAACTGAGGCAGAAGGTAAGTGACTTACCAAGGATCATACAGCTAATAAAGTATTTGAGGCCTGATTTGAACTCAGATCTTCCTACCTATACTCTATTGCCTGTGCCACCTAGCTGTTTCTTTGCTTTGAGGTGAAGCCTAAATGAAATTCCCTCCTGTTTTAACTGAAGGTTGCTTATTTCAAAATCAATAGTGTCAAGAAGCATCATCTGCTCTAGGTATGCTGGAAGAACTAATGATCTGATTTGCCAACCACAAAGAGTTCTGTCATTGTTTTCTGAGAATTTTATCTGTTTCTTCGAGTTTGGCCCCATCTTTGACATGTTTCCTTTTTTTTTTCTTTTACAGTGCCAGTATGTGTATTTACATCAATGTGTGAGAGATGTCTTAAGAGCCAGGAAGCTTCGTAGTGAACAAGAAAACCCTTTATTTCCAATCTATGAAAATGTGAATCCAGAGTATCACAGAGGTAAGGTCCTAATTTCAAGGATTTTTCATGGCTTCCATTTCAAAGAGCCTTATCACTCTTGTGTCTCATGGGATGTAGATTTGGTATCCAGTTGATCTCACCCATCCCGTCCATTCATCTCATCTACATCCTCCACTAGTCAGAATCCATTCTCACATTTTCATCCCCTGTGACTTGTACAAATCCATCCTTCAGTCTTCCCCAAGATGTTCTACCCAACATACTAGAAAGCCATCATCTAAGAGATGAAGTCTTCACCTTTTTGTGTGTGATGCGACCCTTTGGCAGTCTAGTGAAGCCTATGGACTCTTCTCAGAATAACATTTTTAAATGATTAAAGGAAATGCTAAATTCCAGTAAAAAGGTTAGTGAAAACAATGTATTTGGGAAATCTATCCATGTATCCCAAGTTAAGAAGGCCTGATCTAGGTCTTTTAACATATTGTAGGTTGCAACAAGATTCCCATCTGGTATCCTTCATTCTTACTAAATGAGGAATCCATCTCATTTCCAGTCATACATTTCCATGATGTTATCTTTATGCATTTAGTGGAAATAGGGGTGGGGCTAAGGAATGGGCCTGTGATTTAATTGATACAGGAAACACTGAGGTGAGGAAATTCCCTCTACCAATGCAAGTCATCACTCTGTCAGCTATTTATAATCTTAGAGGACTGCCTAGCACTGAGAAATTAAATGTTTTGCCTAGGGTCACAGAGGCAATATGTGTCAAAGGAACTGAACCAAGGTCTTCTTGACTTTTGGTCCACAGCCCTACCCACTATAGCATCCCTAGGGCCACTGTCAAAATGAAGCTTTGTCTGAAAGGAAAGGGTGGCCACATAGCTTTCTCCCATTGACATTTTAATATAGCTTTCTTTAGTGAAGTCTAGAAAGGCAAAGAGCGCCCTTCCTTTAAGCTATTAGACACAGGGAGGGTACGTTTTTATTCATAGTAGGTGGGGGGAGATGTGGTTGTGAGAAACTATTTGCATCAATGGGAAACTGGAAGGGCCTGAACAGAGTCAAAGAGACAAGCAGTAGAGTATTGAGGAATAAAGAGAAGAGGATTTATAGTAAAGACAGGAGACACAGGGCAGGAGTTACAGGAGTGTGTGGGTCACACATTCTCTTTGTCTACATCACATATTTGTCCAAGGCCATGGTAGTATGGGATTTGGAAGTGTTCTTTCTTGAACTGGGATATGCTTGTAAAAAAAAAAAAGCTGTATTTCACAGAATGCAAAAAAAAAGTTTTATTGAAAAACTGTTTATAGAATTTCTTTTTAAATCAAACTATGTGCTCACTAATTTACAGATTAGTGTTGAAACTACACCATAATTTCTGATTGGCTTTCCAATGGCCATGACTCTGAATGTTTTCAATTTCTTCTCCATGCATTCCCTAACTCTCACACACATGTTACCCCATGTGGTTTTCCTGAGTGGCTGTATTCCTCCCACCAGGTAGCACCTTCTTCCCAACTTTCTGGTGGTTCAACAATTCAACAAATATTTGTTGTGCCTACTATGTGCCAGGCCCTGGGGACACAATGCCAGAAATGAAATAGTCCCTGCTCTCAAGGGCCTGAATTCTACTAAGGAGAATGAGCCTCCACAATTATCTGGACAGACAGACTCACAGTGCTCCACTACCCTGTTTTTTAAGCTTTTGAGACACAGCAGGAGCTTCAAGCATGTATACTCTATTATCATAATCTCTGAAGATCCACAGCCATAGTTGGCATCACTTTAGAACTTTAACAGAAAATTAAATAGTTAATGGTGTATAAAAAATATAAATGTACTAGGGGGACCTGTTATTTAAAGAAATCCCTTTGTAAATTAGAGCAGCCTTTTGAATTGCTGCTGCACTAAAACTGTGGGGATTCTCTGGGTTATACTAAAGATTTGCACTTTATATATACATGTATGTATATATGTTATCTCATTTGTACTTTATATATATATTATCTCATTTGCACTTTATATATATTATCTAATTTGTGCCATATATCTTTTGTACTTTATATGTATTTATATCTCGTTTGCACTTTATATATATCATTAACACTTTATATATTATTTGTACTTTATGTATATTTCTCATATGTATTTTATATATGTAAATATTATTTCATTTGCACTTATATATATCATCTCATTTGCACTGTGTGTATATATATAGTGTGTATGCGTATATATATTTAGGTACTACGATATTTTTAATCATTCCCATTTTACAGATGAAGCTCAGAGAGATTAAATGACTTATATGTGGTCATATGGCAAGTGCCAGAGGTAGAATTTAAACCAGGTCTTCCTGGCTCTAGGCCTAACCCTCTCTGGTTTCATCACACTGCTGCTCCAAAAGCCAGGCTGTAGAGGGAAATAGTACCTAGCTGCCAAGCATACTTGGCATTCACTAGTTCTATTCATCTTTTTTTTCTTAAACAGATTTTGATTTTCACGGGGAGAAAATAGCAAAGCTACCTGCTATCTACTCTAATGACAATTTGTCATCTTCTTTTCAGATGCTGTCTATTCAAGGCATTAAGAATGTAGCAGAGATCTCTTTGGATCAACCCCATTCACTGTGTGACTGTTTTTGTTAAACTCCATATCCTAGAGAGGTGCCAGATATTTCTGTTTATATTGTGTATAATTTATTAGTCGAGTAAATTTTAAAATAATCTATGTAATTTAAGTATAATAGTTATTATTGTACATAATTTGTATTTTGTGATATTCTTCTGTAAATATGTATTTTTCACAGTGTTTAATATTAAGCTTCAGATAATACTATTTTTCCATCCTAAAGTTTTTATAAATTGTTCTATATAAATGGTTTTAACCTGTATGACAGGATCATTGGTGGAATGTCTGTGTTGGCTTTTTCATTGTCCCTTAATATCCAGGGGCAATCTTGGGGGGGGGGGGAGTCCGTCACTTATTTGATAGTCAAAGAATTGGAAAAATCTCAGAGTGGATGGCAACCTACATTTGAGCCATCTGAATCCGAGTCTACATAATGAGAAATACCAGATGAGAAGATTAATCAAGCTGATGTGTTCCCAGCATCTTAACTACCAAATAGGAAACATCAGCAAAGCTCTTCCATCAGCTATGGCTCCCCTGGCCCTCACCAGTAATTCCCCAGTGGCCGCTTCAGTGTCTGTGTAAGGATAAAGCCACATTTACAGAGAGATTCTTAAAAAAAATACTGAAGACTTTTAATGGTTTCTGCTCTGAGCAAAAGCAGAATTCTACATACAAGGAAAAATACCAGCAATAAGCCATTTCCTGAAAACTCAGTGACCACAGTAGCATGAAAGAATAGTGTAGACACCACTGGGGGCTATTTCATCTTGTCAGTGTGTCTACACAAAAAGTGTGTGTATAAGGGGGTGACTAGTGACAGGCAGCCCCTTTTATCTATTACGTTCATGTTTGAATGTTTATATGTTTATAGTCCTCTGATTTGCAGGGAGTTATATTCCTGGAAAAGGTGCTTTAAATCAGAATGATGTCAATTTAATCTGATTTTCCCCTTGTAAACAATATTATAGTGGGGGAAGGGAGAAGAGAGGAAGAGGGTTATATTTGAGACCTAAGATCCAGTGCCAACTTTTCATAGAAATGACCACAAGTACCATATTTAATCTAAAATTCCAATCGACACTTGTGTGCCAAATGATGTATACCTTATGTACTGTTCAATACAAATGAAGCAGGGCAATACAGTAACAAATCACAAACTTGTATTTTGTAGGGTGAAATTATCTCTACATAATATACAAAGTCCTTATCTTAGTTTTCCATAATTCCTTCTTAGTTTTACTGCAACAAATCCCATAAAAGGAAGAAACACTTTTATCAAGATCATGACACCAATTTCCACCCCCCCCTTATCAATCTCTTTCTCTCTCTTTTTGTCTCTCTCCCTCCCTCTCTCTCTTTTCTCTCTGAGACTCTTTCTCTCCCTTCCTCCTTCCTTTTATTTTCTTTCTCTTTTTCTTTTTTTCTTTTTTCCTTTTTTTTTTTGGTTTGGGCAATGGGGGTTAAGTGACTTGCCCAGGATCACACAACTAGTAAGTGTTATATGTCTGAGGCTGGCTTTGAACTCAGGTCCTCCTGAATCCAGGGCCAGTTCTCTATTCACTGCACCACCTAGCTACCCCCTCCTCCCTCCTTTTCTATCCTTCCACCCCTCCCTCTCATTCAGTATGTGCGTGTCTCTGTCTTTCTCTGAAGAAAGGTGGGGTACTTTCTGCTCTAGTCGCAGATGTATTCATCTGTCCCTTGCCCTCTAGTTTGTCAATATCACCATGTGTATAATTGTCAAAGCACTCCAAGTGATGAGAAGGCTCCATTTATATAAATGGACACACAGCTAGAAAAAGTCTTCCACAGTAATTTGTAGTTCATGTCAGGGAACAAGTTGGCTACATTAGAAAGAGAAATCAGATAAATACCAGAAGGAATTAAAGGATTAAGGTTTATGGGTTATGGAGATTTCACAATTCACCTTTAATTGGCCTACATTCAAGGCTGCATTATATTGTGACACTGTGTCAGGACAATGAGAAACAAGAAAGAAAGAAAGTGTGAGTATATGAGAGTAAATGAAAGATACAGAGGAACAGGAAACAAACAAGTGTATTCAGGGTTTCATAAAGTAGATGGTTTTGAGCTGCTAAGTGTTGTTGAATCATTTCAGTCGTGTGCAACTATTCATGACCCCATTTGAGGTTTTCCTGGCAGAGATATTGGAGTGGTTTGCCATTTCCTTCTCCAGTTCATTTTACAGATGAGGAAACTGAGGCAAATGAGATTAAGTGATTTACCCAGGGTCACATAGTTAGTAAGTATCTAAGGCTGGATTTGAACTCAGGAAGATGAGTTTTCTTGACTTTAGTCCTGGCATTCTAACTGTTTACCCATCTTTGAAAAGTTATAATCTGGACTCTTAAGCTAATGGTTTGTTTTGTTTTGTTTTGTTTTGTTTTGTTTTTTAGTGCAGGCTTGGGATTTAATCTTGGTAGGAAACTCCTTGTGTGTACTCCCTTCATTTATGCAGATCCTCAATTTCATCTGTAACCTTCTAATTTTAGAAAATTTCCTCCAGAACTAAGAGTTTAAAGTGATTTGCCCAGCGTCACATAGGTATCTGTCAGAGGTAGGTCTTCCTGGCTCTTCCTTCCATTATGCTATGGTGCCTCCAATCTAATATTGCTTTTTCTAAAATACATTAATGCATGGAAAGACAATGCATTTTCTTCTATAAATGGAATGTTCCAATTAACATGAAGAATCCATCACATTTAAAATAAAGTTTTTCAATTAAGTTTGAGAGAGTGAAACAGCTTACTAGTCTTATATATATGATTCAGTCTGATATAGCTACAGCCTGATAAAGTCCAGAACCCTGAGAAGCCTGCTATTTGCTTAACATCAAGTCATTTGAGCCTGGGGAAGAAGTATAAACAAAGAATTAAAGTCATATAGCTCCCCTCCATCCCCAGTCTGTGATGGCAAATAAAGCTCAGATGTTGAGCAAGATCTGAGAGGTAGAAAGAGAGAGTTGTGATAACTGAAGACAGGAAAAATGAGCTCTTTTAGTCTGGTCCATTAAAAAAAAAATAGCTTCCTCCAATACACCTGTCTAATTTTAAATTTCCCTAGCAACAAATACTTTGCTACTCCCCTGAAGATACTAAATATATCCTGTAGTTGATCTATTTTGTAAAAAAAAAAAGTGTTTCCTTGATAGCCCAATTTTATGTATTTTCATTAAGGCTCATTATGTGCTTATCATAGTAAGTGATCCATTGCTTCTCTTGGTATGCGTGCACCTGCCTGTTTATGCACTACTTGTAATCACTGTATCCTGGTGCTTTCCAGCTAACAAATGTTAGGAGACTATCATAAGGAATCTTAGTAATCATTTATCCAACCTATAATTGGCTCCTTTAACTTCTCATTCAATCAAAACTCTTATTTCTCACTTTATCATCTGGTTGTACTTCTCTGGATGGTGGCCAATATTCAATGTCATCAGTCTACGGCAAGGGGTTCTTAACTCTTTTCTGACAATCTGGAGAAGCCTTGGGACTGCTTCTCAGAATAATGTTTATAAATATGTAAAATAGAATGCATAGAATTGCAAAGAAAATCAATTCTATTGAACCACAGTTCTCAAAATATTTTTAAAACAAATTCATGGACCCCCTGAAATCTACCAATGGCTCCCTGGGAGAAGATTTGTAGACTCCATATTACAAACCTCTCATACAGGCCTTTGAATACTCCTTGCCAACAAACATGAAATGACTTACCCATGGTTGTAACAAATGCCTCAAGATTCTTCTTAGAGATCTTAAATACATATTCTAATTGATCTGTCTGTTAAAGTAAGCATCAAGGGTAGGATCTGAAACTGGATCCTCTGACTCCAGAGCTAGACATTGAAATTAAGCACACAGATTTAGGGATACTTCATCAATGAGTTATCGATATTCATGACCCACCCTCCAGAAATGGAAGGACCTGATCTAATGAGAAAGTCTTAATCAATTCCTTAAAAAAAAACTGTTTTAGTGTTTTCAGGCACCCTCTTTAGTTTAACAGATAAGACTTAGTTGCATGAAGCAACTGTGCCTTCTTAAAGGGAGCACTTTTCTCATAGATCAAAGGTCCAGGCTTCCTCTCTAAAATGGATATCAAATGTTCTGGAAAAGTCACATGTGGCGATATTCTGGTCCCATATCAAAAGTACTTCCTGGTGCCATCTATTATAAGGTAGCAAAGACTTTTGAAAAGCAGTGTCATCACTAACTAGAGTATGTAAGCAGAGAAAACAATATTCCTTTCATCAGTCAAGATGCTCTTCAAAAACATTTCACCTATTTCTATTAAAAGACACTCCCTCTTCCCTTATTATTATGGATAAGGATAGGGACTTGGACTGTGATTTCATTGGTATAGGGAACTCCCAGGGGAGGCACACCCTCTACCAATGCAGTTTGGCACCTTCTCTGCAACTTAAAGTGTTAGGAAGTTGACTAGCTAAACCTATACATGGCTATCATTTTTTTTAACTGAATATTAGATTGTGCACTCCTGAAACAGGAACTCTATTTTATTTATCTTTGCATCTCTCGCAGGGTATTCTATGTCATCAATGCCTAACAAATGTTTGCTGAATGAATCAGTGGGTGGATAGATGAATAAAGTAGTTTAGCCAGTCAACAAATCAATTTGATCAAACAATTGGTTTGATTATTTTTTTTCTATCATATTGACCACTATTCAACTGAATTGATCTCTTGGCTTTGTCATGCTAAGTAGTCTTCAAAACCACTTGGCTATTTTCATAACTTTTGAATATAACTTTTAATGTAGCCTTAATTGTAGGAATCTATTCAGCTCTAAAAATGTTTCCAGCCAATTGAAATATTTCATTCTAAGATAACATACTTGGTTTGTAGGGAAACTCCAAAAAGAAAACAAAAGTCTTCAATATATTTTTGTTAAGATGATTTTATTTGGTGTGTGTACGTATGTATGTGTTTGCATACGTATTTGTATAGACACTCCCATTAAGTGAGGACAATGTTACTTAGTGCTCTTAAAAATAGCAATTTATGCAATAGAAATAAAAGGTCTATTGCCAGTTTTGCTGAATCTTTTTTTTATAACCCATATGCCAATGCTTTAGAAAGTCTTCCTATCACATAGAATTCTAAAATAAATTATGCAAAACAGAATAAGTCATACTGTGAACAATGTCAGACAAATGCAATTTCTGCTGCTGTGATTATTTATGTAGTTTAAACGTGATTGGCAAATCCTTCCTAGAATTGCCACAAGAAGGATTCATGATCCCCAATTCACGTTTTTAAATAGCATCTCTTAGGAATCACCATTCTCCCAATATAAACAAAGCTTTCTTTTACATTCTGATAGTGGTGGTGATGGGTATTCATGAATAGCTTACTGTGAAAAGCTTTGTGGCTTTGAGAGTTTCTATATCAGAGTTGGCCATATCCATCCATTCCATAAACTATTTTAAGAAAACCTTCAACAGATTATGCCAGCTAAAGAAGCACAGATCATCTCCTCCATCTCTAGTTTGCAAATTCCTCCTTGGAACAAAAAGGCACCAGTAGCCTTTAAGAGGGGGTAGGTGGGCAAAGTAAGAACCATGTTAGTGAAATTCCAAAAAGGTGTTTGGCCAAAACCATCACCTGAGGTATGTAGATTGTAAACAAAATGAAGGAAAACAGTGTTCTTTCACATGTTTTTTGTTTCCCCATAATAGTATCAAATCTGGTGCCTTGCATATAGTAGATGCTAAATGTATGCTTGTTGAATGAAAATGTCCACTGGGTATAGCTTTGGTATTCAGTGTACATTAACATTAAATCTCATGGATGTTTCTCAGGCTTTTCCTTGGCTTATTTGAAATGTAAATATACCCCATGAGTACATCAGGTGATTGAACTTAACATGTTCTATAATAGAGCACTTACTTTTTATAGCTTTTGAAACATCAGTCATTCTTATTTCTACAAATCTGGTAATTAAGAGTGGCCATAGACCCTACTATTTTCCTCATGTTATGTTATGTACTCTCCATGGTGTTTTTTTTTAACAAACTCTGTTTGAGCACAGAACTATATTAGTGCTGTTTATTTAAGTTACATATTTGTTAAGTATATTTTTATATTTGGTAACTGCAGTCGACAAAACTGTGAGTATATTTTATGCATTTTCTCAGTATATCAGGAATAAATCCATGGTTCATTAAAGAAGGTAGTCCTGTCTTCCATTCCCTTTTTACATCTTTCTGCATTATGGATTTGGGAAACCTTGTGGCTCAGGTGAAAGGTCAGAGGAGACTGATTTTTAAATGAGAACATCTTCAGAGAACATTAGCATCGCCAAGCACTGTTGCCTTAACCTTTAAACCTGTATGTGTGAAGCTGGATGCCTTGAGTAATGTGTATATGATAAAATCAGCCATGGGTGCTCTGCACATAGACTCCTTGTTTTTAGCTCATTAGTAGCCAAAATGCCATCTAGTATCGACAGGGCCTTGTCAGCTTCAGTGGCTTCCAATTCCAGGAGGGTCTTTCTGAACTGGACTTCTCTGTGCCTCCTGAAAGACACTTACACATCACTAGTAAAACCAGTGACATTTGGCAAAGAGCATCTGTGCTTATGTCCTGAACAATAATTTTGCCCTTTGCCTTTCTGTATTTCAGATAAAAGATTGGTGTCATTCTTCACAATGATCTCATTTCTCCATAATTTACTCAGGGGAGCCTTGACATTTGAAAAAAAAAATGATACTGAGTCTACACAACCAAACTTACTTGAAAATAAACATATTAAATTGAAATAATCTTTTTTAATTTTTTAAAGGCAAATTCTGGAAAATAGACAGTTATTGATCGATTCCAACCTTTGAATGTCAGCCAGGTGGTGCAGAGAATAGAGTGCTGGGCCCAGAGTCGGGAAAACTCATCTTCCTGAGCTCATAACTAGCCTCAGACACTTACCAGTTGTGTGACCCTGAGCAAGTCACTTCACCCTGTTTGCCTCAGTTTCCTCATCTGTAAAATGAGCTGGAGAAGGAAATGGTGACTCACTCCAGTATCTTTGTCAAGAAAACTCCAAATGGGGTCACAGAGAATCAGACATGACTGCAAATGACCAAAGAACAACAAAAACAGCAACTACCTTTTAACACAATTAGTTTGGGAAGCAGAGGCAGAAAGGAGGTGTTTGTTTTCAAAATAGCTGGGCAAGAAAAGAGGAAAGTTACACATTACATTTATTTGATACAGAAAAGTAAAGACAAGCTATACATGATGGAGTTTAGCAGTTTTATGTGCAATCTTCTTTTTCTATTCTACTTCATATCTGTTTATTTTATTTGGTGTTTGTTAAGTTCGGAATTAAAGAAATTTGAACCTAAAAATAGCTGGTTGACTGAATCTAAACTTTCCTTGAAAGGAGAAAAGATCACGTGAAATTTAAAGTGGTAAGATAGCAATAGCTCATGTTACTGTCCAGTCATTTTTTATGACCCCATTTGGGTCTTGGTGGGGGGGGGTAGTTTGGCAAAGATACCAGATTGGTTTGCCATTTCCTTCTCCAGTTCATTTTACAGATGAAGAAACTGAGACAAACAAGTATTAAGTGACTTCCCCAGAGTCACAAAGCTAGTAAGTATCTGAGGCTAGATTTGAACTCATGAAGATGAGTCTTCCTGACTCCAGGCCTGGTGTTCTATGCACTATGGCGCCACCTAGCTGCCCCACAAATGGCTCATATTTATATAATAGAAATATGGTAAGCGGTATGAGTATTAGTATCCCCATTGCAACAAGCTGCAGAATTCTAACTATAACCCATGTCTTTTAAACAGAAGTTTCCCTTAGTGTAGCAGGATCATAGGAACACAGACTTAGAGTTAGGAGTAACCTTAGAGGGTCATCTCATCTAACCCCCTCATTTTACAAACTGGAAAACTGACAATGCAAAGACGCAATAAAGTAACTTGCCTGAAATCCTGCAAGGAGAAAGTAGCTGAGTCGGGATTCAAACAAAGTCCTCTGACTCCAGACCTCACACTTTTTCCATTATTTCATGGGCGTTGGAATGTAAATAAATATTCTAGAGACATAACAAAGCACAAACGATGGGGAAACTGTTCAACAGAAGCAATACATACACTGGTTATCTCAGGCCTTGAGATACTCAGAGTGAAATGGAAAACTTGGCATTTTGTGTGGTTATTACTCAGTGTTTTAATTTTACATCTCATAATAGTGTAAGGTATTTCTCTCGCACAGTTTATATTTACTACATTTATATATGTGCATATATATAAACTATGCTTAATAAATTATATTTATCTACATTCATTTGACATGTTTTGTGTACCTAGTATGTGCAGGGGACTGTGCCAGTCACTAGAAAGAGGCAAAAAAAAGATGACATGGTCTTTGCCTTATGGAACTTACAGCCCAATATTACATAACACAGATTAGTCTAAGATGGTATTTTTATTTTTTAAATTTTATTTATTTATTCATTTTTAGTTTTCAACATTCACTTTTATAAGACTTTGGTTCTAAATTTTCCCCCTTCTTTCCCTCCCCCCTCCCCAAGAAAGCATGTAATCTGATTTTTTAAAATTATTTTTAAAATTTTTATTTATTTTAATTTTTAATTCATTTATTTATATTGTTTAGTTTTGAGATGGCATTTTAAAAAGCTCTTTTGTCTTAGCAAGTCATCATATTTTTATTAACTCTTTTTTTTTTCCTTTTTGGTGAGGCAGTCAGGGTTAAGTGACTTGTCCAGGGTCACACAGCTAGTGAGTGTCAAGTGTCTGAAGACAGATTTGAACTCAGGTCCTCCTGCCTCCAAGACCAAGGCTCTATCTTCAGACACCTAGCTGCCTCCTTATTAGCTCTTTAAATTAAGCATGGATGGTAAGCAGGAAAGCTGGTTATACCAGCTCCCCATTAATGGTGTTACCCTTGCCCCAGGTACATACATCCTTCTTCCCTAGGCACATCTACAATTCTCACTGCTCTGTGCCTGCTGCCGCTAGTCTAAACACAGGGATGAGAGGCTCCAGGCATCCTATATTTAGAGCTGTAGGGATTATAGGATTATAAAATCAGAGATTTATAGCTGAGAGGAACTTTAGAGGCCATTGAGCCCTCATTTTACAAATGAGAATAGGACTGCTAGATCTCTTTCCCGCAGGAGATCGAAGACAGAAAAGTTAAAACAAAAATATTTAAAGCAGTGCTTTTTGTTGTAGCAAAGAGCTGGAAACAAATTGGTGCATGGCTGAACAAATTTGTGATTTGTCAGTCGATAGATAGTAAATATTCATTGAGTGAGATAATATTTGTAAAGTGCTTAGTAGGAGCTTTACGAATGTGTATTCCCTCCTTCTACTTCTTTTTATGTGTTGATTTTCCCCGCTCAATGATGTTTTGCATTTTCCTGAGTTCTATATCTAGAATGTCCAGGTGGAACAGGGATTAGGCTGGTTCTGTTTGCCCTAAAGTGAAGGAAGGAAGGAAGGAAAGAAGGAAGGAAAGAAGGAAGGGAAGAAGGAAGGAAGGCAGAAGGAAGGAAGAAAGGAAGGAAGGAAGAAAGGAAAGAAGGAAGGCAGAAGGAAGGAAGAAAGGAAGGAAGGAAGGAAGGAAGGAAGGAAGGAAGGAAGGAAGGAAGGAAGGAAGGAAGGAAGGAAGGAAGGAAGGAAGGAAGGAAGGAAGGAAAGCATTTAAGTGCCTACCATATGGCAGACACCATGCTGAGCTCTTTACAAATATTATCTCATTTGATCCTCACACCAACTCTAGGAGGTAGGTGTTATTATTATTCTCATTTTTCAGATGAAGAAATCGAGGCATAGAGAGGTGAGATGATTTGCCCAGGTCACACAACTGGTAATCCACTAAATCCACCTGTCTGCAAGTGGATTTGAACTCAATTCTTCCTAACTCTAGGTTTTGAGTTCTATACACCATACCACCTAGCTGCCTCAAAATGCTGTTGTGAGGATCAAAAGAGATAATATAGAAAATACTTTGCAAATCTTAAAGTGCTATATAAATATCATTTTTGCTCTTGGCTTTTATATTAACTAGCCGGACTTGGACTTCACACTCTAGTCTCCTCCTCTGACACAACATTGCTACTCCACTCTTGGCCCCTGGCTTCTGAATAATGAATATTCACCATAAGATGCCCAATGTAAAGTTACCAGGATGCTGCCACCCTCTATCTTCATTCCATGGTCCTGTATTCCAGACTCCACCTCCTGCCTGACACACTGATCTTACCAGATTCCCACTTCGGATCGGCATGTGTTCTCTATTCCAGCTGAGCCTCAATACTTCTACTGCTGCTCTCACCAACTGTGTGCCATCCCCGAACCAGGCTTTCAACCTGTAGCAGCAGGAACAGTGATCAGATCCCCTCTAGTATTCCTGGAAAGTACATATCAATTAATTTTCCCATGATTCTGCTCACCATCCTTGTGACATCCCTGAATAGAACCCCCCTCCCCAGCCACCTTTTCAGTGTTTGTGTTGTCTTCTTCTATTAGAATGTAAACTCCTTAGTGGCAAATACTGTCTTGCTTTATTATTATTTGTATCCTCACCTGGCACTGATGAAGATGTAGAAAGTTCTAATTGATCCTTAAGCTTTGCCTTGGTGAGGCAGCAAGCAGCTTCAGGAATCTCTGATGTTTTAAGCATGATGGAATGCTTGCTTTTACTCTAGATACTTGACCTTGCTAATAAACAAAGACTAAATAATTAAAGGGAGTTCACACAGCTGCACCATCTTTGATGTCCCTTTCCTTTGATTATATTCTGCATCTGGTTTTTCTCTACAAGCTCTTAATTGTCCAAATTGATAGCTGTTGTTCTTTCTATAATGTATGATAACCTCAGTGTGAGTCTGGCTCCTTGGGGTAGAGAAGTCCAATCTAATAACAATAACACTAGTTAGCATTTATACAGAGCTTTAAGGTTTGCAAAGTCCTTTACAGATATTATCTCACTGGAGCCTTACAACAGCCCTGGCAGGTAGGTGCTATTATTACCCCCCCCCCATTTTTGTATGAGGAAACTAAGGAAGCCAGAAGTTAAGTGACTTCCTCAGGGTCACACAGCTGAATTTGAACTCAGGACTTCGTGACTCCAAGTCTGATGCTCTATCCGCTACATAACCTAGCTGCCTATCTAAATTTCAATCTCTGTCCCATCCTTATCCTTGTCTCCTGCAATTGCAGAATAAAGTCTCACTTGTTCCTGAGCTAATTTGCTTTAAAAAAAAAAAAATTTAACAGCACATGGTGCTTAATAATTTTTTTATTCATTCATTCATTTATCCATTCATTCATTTCCTGCTCCACCAAAATGTGAAGATGGTGTGACCTATGCCAATGAAGTATATGCAAATCTGAGTGCTCACAGGAAGGAAACGACAAATATTTAAAGTATTGAAGAAAATAAACCTTTTTTTTCATAAAACTCAGTTCTTGCCCCTCATGCTTAAGAATTTTTTTTTTTGGCTTGGGGTTTTTTGTTGTTTATTTTTATGTAGGGAGTATCATGGGTCAAAATGCTGCATTGCATCAGGAATGTGGTCTGGATAAGTGAAAGACAGTGACTTTGCCTCTTAGCTCACTTTTGGTTCTGGCTTAAATTTATTTTCGTGGTAAATTGAGAGGCTCTTGGGAATGTCTTACCCTAAGTTAATTGTATTAGAGCTCTATAATCTCAGCCCAGACAAACCCGGAAAAGAAAAGACTTCATCTTAGTCTGACCCACTTAAGTTGGCTTTTGTTATTTGAATGTGGTGGCTATGACTATCAAACTGCCCTTACCAGGGAGTTTCTAGCAACTGTTCTATAGCAGACTGAATTTAAAAAAGCCTGCAGGTGGCCCTGAAGAGATGAAGCCCAGAAGATGGTAGGTCTTAGCAAAGATAACCTGTCCAGCAGCCAGCATGTGACCATTAGTAACCCACATGCAGTAGTGCCTTGATAGGAAATCACCAGGTGCCCCAGCAGGACCAGCTCAGTAACCCACCCAGTGGAGATGCCACCTGGAAACGGCACAATGATATAACTAGAAGTAGATGATCTTGCAGCATCAGAGACATGAGTTGGTCTTCCATATATGTGCTCCTCAATGCATGATGACTGTGTATGCCCACTTTTTCTCCCTCATAATTTTGTGTATCTGTGGGAGAGTGTACACCTAGATTTATGGGAGGAATGTTCGATTGTGACCTCCTACTATGATATTTCATTAAATGCCTTTGCTTTGAATGGATTTTATCCTCTGGCAGTGAGGGGGAAAAATGCAAATAGATGAGTTGGTAGGGGGTAGCTTGTGAGGCATGGGTTTTGAGTGGATGAGGATGCAGAGTCCTTGAACCTATGGTAGCTTTTGTGGGGGGTACAGGTGCTAAATTTGGAGGGTTTAACTCTATCTGCAGTGTCCTAATTTGGATAGGAGGGAAATATACACGCATGCATGCATGTATGTATGTACATATGTGTATATATACATACATATATATATATATACGTATGTATATATATTATATATTTTTTTCAGGATGTGATTTGACAATAGTGTTCACGTGTGCACTCACATGGATAGCATATGGGTCTTTATTTTCAAGTCAGACCAGATGCTGTAAAAGAATGATTAAATTGTGTAAAGTTGCATTGAGGTGTTCTGTTTATCATCGTTATTGAACTGTTGTGGGAACACTGTGATTGGGCACTGGGTTTAGCAGCTTGCATGGATAGGCAGTTGTTAGGAGCTTGGTACTCCCTCACAGGAATTGACCTGTACCAAGCACTACTGGTTTCAGCAGCATCTTTTGAACTTACTGACAATAATATTGTCTAGGCTTTATAGTGTGCTGAGAATATATCAGGGGATATAAAGCACAGGGCAAGAAATACATATATGGAGAAATAGCAATGGAATTATGTACAATGCTGTTGTTGTTTTTCAGTCATTTAAGTCATGTCTGACTCTTCATGACCCCATTTGGGGTTTTGCGGAAAAGATACTAGAGTGGTTTGCCATTTCCATCTTTACAGAGGAGGAAACTGAGGCAAACAGGTTTTTGCCCAGGGTCTTGCCCAGAGTCATACAGCTACTAAGTGTCTGAGGCCAGATTTAAAATGAGGAAGATGAGTCTTCCTGACTCCAGGTCCAGCATCTATCCCCTGCACCACCTAGCTGCCCACATTGCCTAAAATGATGATATATTCTAACATTGCCAAAATATACAACTGTTAATGAGACTGCTTGACAATTAGTTGGCAAACCTAAAAACGTAAAAGGGATGATAATAGCCAGGAATTATCAAGCAAGTTCAAGTCCTTCCTGTTGAAAAAAAAAAAAAGGAAAGACTGAGGACAAAGTAAGGGACATGCTTACAGGCAGAAGAGATTCATAGCTTTTTTTGTGTCATGGACCCCTTGGGTGACAGTCTGACCAAGCCCATGTGCTCCTTCTCAGAAGAACATTTGCAAATGCATAAAATAAAATACATAAGATCACAAAGAAAACCAAATATATTGAAATACAATTGTTGAAATATTTTTTTTAAGTTCAACCCTTCATGACCCCATTTGGTGTTTTCTTGGTAAAGATACTGGAATGGTTTGTCATTTCCTTCTCCAGCTCATTTTATAGATGAAGAAACTGAGGTAGACAGTGTTAAATGACTTGCCCAAGGTGATACAGCCAAAGGTCAGATTTGAACTCGTGAAAGAGAGTCTCCCTGATTCCAGGCAGGGAACTCTATCCACTGTGGCACCTAGCTACCCAACAGCAACAGCAACCACATTAACACATTTAGATGTGAGCAAAAGGAATAGTGTCACTCCCCTCATCAAAGCAATACCCTGGTATATACTAGTATTGCCTTATGCAGACCTGAGCAAGCCCTTTGTACCTCATACTGATCCTAGCCTAGAAATCCTGAGAACACTTCTATACCAAGAGAGTGATGGTCCCCAGGAACCCATTGCATTTGCCCATAGCGAAATAGAAAGGCTCATTATCATATACATAGACCGGAGTTCTAGACTTTGAAGTCACTGAGGGACAAAGATTATGTGCCCAAAGCTAACAGGAATGTTCAGACAAACAATGATGTACTGGTCTATGTTCTGATGAGGGCCGTGTTGGATTCTGCCTGCCAGAGCTGAAGAGTAGCACTGGCCAACTCGGAACCTGGAGCGTAATCTATCGACCAGGGAAGACTCGATGCGGAAGCAGATGCTCTATGACAGAAGCCATGTGAGTTCGTAATTAAGGTGATGCCCTCTCCCCCCCCGAAGGAACAAGGTTGTGATCTCCATGGAGCTGAGAGTCTGGGACTCCTGGCAGAGGTTGTACCTTTACGGATATGATACTTGGTTGTCTTGAATTAATGATCTTTACTTCAGTTGCTATTACCTGTCAGTGGGAATAGTTTCATGGTGAAGGGCTATAAGAAATAATACAAGATAGGGGTGGGGAACCTGTGGCCTGTAGGCCACATGTGGCCCTCTAGGTCCTCAAGTGCAGCCCCTGGACTGAACCTTCGGAAGTTTGGATTCAGTCAAGGGGCTACACTTAAGAACCTAGAAGGCCACAAGTTCCCCACCCCTGAAGATATGAAATGAGACAGTAACCTTCGGGAGTTGAGTTTCGGTCCCTAGAGATCATCATATTGTTGAGACAATGGCAGAAAATGGAGCTATGTGGCAGAGGGCTGTATCGGTATCTGATCCCACACAAGTTAATAGTGCTTTCCCAGTAGAATGTAAGTTCCTGGCGGGCAGGACCTTGTATTTGGTATACCCAGCACTGAGTATAATCTTCTACTGCATACACATTATGTGAATGGAGGAACGAGCATTCATTAAGCATTTACTGTGTGCCAAGTGCTGTAACAGATGTGGGGGACACAAACAGCAAAGGGAGACACTCGTTACCCTCAAGGACCTCACCTTCTAATTGGGCAAACAATACATGTAGTGGATCCCAACAGGAGCCTCTTTAAATTGGGAAGTCCTAGGGATGAGGGCAAAGGGGGAGGGGAGGTGAAGATGCCTTTTCCAATAACAATGGCAGTATTAATTACAGATCCCAAAGGAAGAGGTGGAAGGGATGAGAGGTAGTGAGAAGATAATTGGAGAGGAATGTGAAGTATGATTGGGCCCAGCTAGATAGGATGGTTCATGTGAGTTTGTACTCATTCACTCACCAACCAGAATAGTACATGGACTAGTTGTGGGGGGTAGGGGTAGCATGCACCAAAGCTCAATGGGTTAAGCCCCTCCAGGACATTTTCTTTGTAGATCTGGCATACCGGATGGTTCAGTAGCCAGGAAGAGAGCAAGGAGATAATTGGAGCAGAAACACAGGAAGGGGATGCAGGGTTTTGGGGGACATTGGGAGTAGGTTTAGAAGGAAGATGAGATCAAATTTTGATATTTTAACTCTAAGAACCAGTTGAGATATTCACTAGGCATCTATAAATAATCTGGAACTTAAGGGACAGGATGGAATAGTGTAGATTTAGGACATATCCAGAAAATGTTTATAAAGTCATTTCAGTGGATGAAATTAATGGTAAAGAAAGCTTGGAGAGAAGAGGGCTAAGGCGAGAAGAGCATTAGGGAACAGCCAAATAGATCGAGGTAAATCTGTGAGAACACAGTCAGAGGGGAGCCAAAAAAAGGAAAAGTAAGAAAGGAGCAGTCAGAGAAGTAGAAGAATAAAGATAGAGGGACAATATCAAGGAAGCCAAGGATGATAAAAATGTCAAGAACTTTCAAGAAGTTCAGAGCAAAAATGAGTAGGATCATAGAGCCATCAAGTAAGAGCTGGAGAAGAACCCATGTGTCATCCAGAGCAACCCCCTCACTTTCCCAATGAGGAAACTGAGGCCCAGAGAGGTTAAGGGACTTGTCCAAGGTCATACAGGTAGCTGATTCTTTTGGCTCCAAATGCAATGATCTTTCTACTTCCATATGCTGTGGTAGGCACTTAATCAATACTTAATTGACTGATTAATACCCAAGACATTTTTGCTCTATGACCATGACAGTCCCACATTGTGAGTCTGGACACTTAGGTCAAGAGAGGATACTTGAGTTAGTAAGAAACAAATCTGTCTAGCTCAAAATGGCATCTGATGTCTAGAAGAAGTGTGAGACTAGGGCCTGATGCATTCAAAGGGAAGTGTTGCCAAAGCACGCAGCACACTTGGAATTTAGGCCCCAGCAAGGAGCTGGAGATCGTGTCTCTAATTTTTTTTTTTTTTTTTCATATCGGAAGGAGAAAAGAAACAAGAAAAACAATACGTGACAGTATATGCAATCAGCTACGCCCAACTAGGAACCAAAACTTTTCTGTAGTTGAGAAGGTGTTGTGGGACAAATCTGTTTATTCAAATAACTCCCCTGCAAGACTCCACCTGGATCAAGGTAAAGATTTTGAAAACAAACACTTAAGGTGAATTGGGCTTTGATAGCAATAAAAGAAGTCTAGAACATGCCTTTCCCACCCTCTGGGAGATGCACTTCCAGAGTCAGATGCTATTGAATAGGCAGACAGTTTGCTATAGTGAAAAGGCCACTGGTTTTGGAGTCAGAGGACCCGGGTTCAGATCCTGGCATTGCCACTTATGTGACTTTGGAAAAGTCACTTCACTCTTCGGCCTCGGTTTCCTCAATTTTACATTTCCTGTACAATGATCAGGTTAGACTAGATGATGTTGATATCCCTTCCAGTTTTAAGTCTGCGATCCTATGAACCTGCTGGTGCCTTGAAGCCTGAGTGGAAGGCTCAGTGGAGGCAAGATTTGGTTCACAATGGAACCAAGAATGATGTCACAGACAAGGCAAGAGCCATATTTGCCTATTAACTTGTGCTTTGGAATCTCAGAAGATGGAGAAAATCTAGACTCACATCCAGTACATACCTGTCATGTTTTTTATTGATGTCTCTACCACTTAGCACAGTGCTTTGTAAAAAGTAAGTGCTTAATAAAATTTTATTCATTGGGGCGGCTAGGTGGTGCAGTGGACAGAGGACTGGCCCTGGACTCAGGAGGACCTGAGTTCAAATCTGGCCTTAGACACATAGTACTTTCTAGCTGTGTGACCCTGAGCAAGTCACTTAACCCCATTGCCTAGTCAAAAAAAAAATTTATTCATTCATTCATTTACTCACATCTTCACTGAATTGAAAGTTACCTACTACTTTCTTATGAAGTTCATAAAAGCTCTGCAAGAAAAAAGTCAGGGTATGATAAATTGTTTCACAAGATGACAATGTTATTCTACGGTTTCCTGGTGTGCAAGGAATATACAAGATAGTAGATTAAGAAAAACCAACTTGTTGAAAGACAAAACAACTAGCTGGTCTAGAAGATAGCCCCAGAGAAGGACCATGGCCATGTAGAGAAAACACACTACAACTGCCTATTGCATGCCGAGGAATTCCCCATGCTCCATCATGAGCAGGAGGAAAGGGTTGATAGAAAGGCAGCCAAGTGATTTTCAAAAACCATCTTACGAGTCACAGATTGTCAAAGCTAGATAATGACTCAGAAGATGAGAAAAAGGGAACAGGGTAATTGAAGTATTTTTTTAAAATACCCAGAAGATAACAGAAGGAAGGCCAGAAGGAAACAACCAACCAGGACAGCTTTGAAAGTTACATGATGAATTTATTATATACTCAAAATGGAAAGCTAGCTATATGTAAGAGAGAGTCACAGTTTTCTGTACAATCTTTTTGCTGGTCAGTGCTCTCCCTCTAAGATCACCTCCCATCTAAGCTGCATGTATCCTGTCTACACAAAATTGTTTGTGTGCCGTCTTCCCCACTACACTGTAAGCTCCTTGAGGGCAAGGGCTATGTTTTTGCCTTTCTTTGTATCCCCAGGGTTTAACACAGGATCTGGAACATAGTATATACAATGCTTGGAGACTGAAAAATCCTTTTTTTTTTTTTTCACCTGTTCTACTTTGTATATTGAAATGCTTATTTTAATTGCTATTAAGTTCAAAATAAAAATAAATAAATAGCTCAGAATATGATGACTCAGAGATGGAAAAACTTGAGTGCTGGTATTTACCAGGGTCATGGAAAGAAACCAAATATGTCTTGGTCCCGGGGACCTCTGCTTAGATAGGATGAACCAAGACTCAGCCCTAAAGGGCAAATTATGGAGACACCTAGTAAAGAGAAATACCTCAAGAATCTGTGAAATGGAGTCAATTTGAGACATCCATAATCTCAAGATTAGGACTGCAGGCTAGTAAGACTGAGGATGCTCATGGGCCACTCATGGCAGAGTTGCCAGGCCTGCTAGGCTAGAAGCCACAGTTTACGTATTGAGTTTTTGGAGAAGTGGGAGAAATGAGTTATTACATACCCCAGTGATGCTGATTGTCCTAATGCAATTAATATGTGATTTGTGTGTAATCACCACACATGCTTTTATGGGTTACATGTGGCTTACATGTTTTGTTACATAAGAGGCTTTCACTGCTGTGTTAAACATCATTGTTGGTATGTTTGTATGTAATGTTATACATGTGCTATTGCTATGGGGCATGTTATATGTTTCTGAATGTATGCAGCCCTGTTATGGGATGTTGTATGTTTTGTATTACACTGGGATTTGTGTCCTTACTTTAATAGATACCATATTGTTACATTCTATTGCTTAAATGCATGCATATATTATAACATTACATTGAATATATTCAATTACATATATCATACTAGTATTTTAGTCACATATACTAATGATAGCTACATGTAATTTTAGTGTGAATTCCAGGCAGTAGTTATCTGCTCTGGGCATTAGGCATTGTACCATGGAACTGCACGCTATTTGTCACTCTGAGGGGCTTATGGCATATATTCACATATGTACATGGTATCATCCATTGATTTGCCAGCATTATAGATTTTTCACTTGTGTAGAATGTAGAGAGATTTTTTTGCTGACAAAAATACAGTAACAAGCCAAGATGATTTCATAGGTGACAAATATGCATAATAAAGATAGGAATGAGGGTGAAGATCAATGACTTTGCCTCAAGCTTACCTTTTGTTCTGACTCAAATTATTTGTATGCTATGTCAAAGAGGAGCTTAGGTATCTGTGACTCTAAGTTGAATGGTGGTCTGTAACAGGGGCCTGTGATTTCTTTCCAGACACAGGCTTTGAAAAGATGATTTCATCTTAGCTCTCAGACACGTCACCTGGCTCTTGTTAGTTGTATAGGGTACTGAAAACTAAAGAACTGTCAGCTTGCTCTTATCAGGGAGAGGTCCTAGATATCATACCCTAGCAGACTGAAGCTGAGATGGCCTAAAGGTGGCTCTAATAGAAGGTAGAAGTAGCAATTCCCAGAAAAGACTACAAGCCACCTAAACCACCAGGGACCAACAGAGAAATATTTCCAGTGGAAATGTCACATCTTGCCAGAAGTCCACTAAAAACAGGCCAATGGCATCATCAGAAGACACAGCAGCACCAAAGACATGACTCGACCTTTCAGGCATATGACCTGGTCACATACTTTCCCTTGATCTGTGCTCCCAATGTATGATCCTCATGTGTGCCTCGTCTTCCCACTGGTGGTATGCATATTTGTGTATTTCCCCCTAAATAATGAGGGATAGGGGATGTTCTGTTGTGATTCTTTTTTGTATTCTGCAATTTCATGGAATCCCTTTGGTTTGAACTAATGATTTCCTCTGTCTGACTAGAGAAACAACATAAATCAATGTCTGCAGGCTCATGAGTAATGGTTTTGATGGACATAGGCCCACAGAGTAACTTAAAACTGGGATAGCTATATTCCCTGGACCCCAGATGTGAGAGGGTATCTTGTAAGTGCCATATTTGGTTTTGTTTTGTTCTGATTTTTGTCTTGTCACTGCTTTTATAAGATAAGGGTTCCTGCTAGGATATGCTGGGAATGTAAATGAGTACAATCAGCATTTTCAATATTTTCAATTCGTAGTCTAAGACTGTTTTGGAAGCAGTTCAACACAGGAATTGGGGAAGAGAATTCTGGCTGTCAATTTCTTGCCAAGGGCCATGACCTTGGCAGTGTCTCCATTGGATTGTTGGGGTAATACTAGCATTTGTAGCAGTCTCTGGGATTGCAAAATGTTTTCAACGATGGAAAAGGTGAAAGCAGGAATGAACTTCAGAGATCATATGATATAACTGCCTTGTTTCATAGAAGAGAGGACTGAGGAGGGGATGGGTCTGCTGAAAGGTCAGGTATAGCACTAATTAACGGCAGAGATGGGCAGAGTTCTAATTAGCCATGTTAACACCATGGCAAGTGGGACAAGGGGGCAAGTAGCAGGAAACATAACCCACTATCCATTTTTAAGACCTAGTGAGACACTAAGTCACCATACCATAGTGGGGAGAGACGCCATCTGGAATCCTTGCTCTTTGGGGCAGAAACACTAATATATTTCTGGGGGTGAGGTGGGGAGGATTTCCTATTTTAACTAATTATCATTGTTCTCTAGTTGCTGATACCTATACTGACACCTATACTAGGTGCTGATTCTACTCTGAGGAAGGACAAGTTCTAAATTTCAGTGTACTGGGGAAAAGTTCTGAGCATGCTACCGTAGTCATAGCTCTGGAGCTGGAGACTTCGAAGCCAGACACTACAGCTCCTAGACCAGAAGTTACTACACTATTCTAGCCATTTCTACATTCTCTCATTTGATCCTGGCAACCACCCTGCGAGGCAAGTAATTTAAGTATTAGTCTCTTCTTTGGAAGAAACAAGCTTAGAGAGCCTATCTTAGTTAATATTTCTACAAGACTTAATGATTTACAAGTGTTTTCCCCACCAAAGCCCTGTGAGACCTTAGGCACAAGAATCTCCATTTTATAGATGAAATGGATGTTGGGAGAATTTAGATGATTTACCAATGGCACATAGCTAGTATGAAAGCGAGAATTTGAGCCCAGTGACACTGGGTCTAAGTCCACTACTCATTTCACTGGTGCACGTTATAATTGAAAGATCACTGGATGAAGAAAAACCGTGAAAGACTTCTGACCTCTGATCAACACAGTCATCAATTTGTGATTTCAGAAGACTGAAGCATGTGTCTGCCTGTTGGCACAGAATAGATGAACCAGGGGTACAGGATAAGATATATTTTCAGACATAGCCAATGTGTTGACTTGTTTTGCCTGAATATATAAATATATACATACACACACATATATATATATATATATACACACACATATATGTGTGTGTGTGTGTATATGCACACACATATCTGTCTATATTTATATATCTATAGGTATATATGTATTTGTTACAAAAGACAGCAAAAGGAAAGGAATCTGGTGAGTAGTGTGAGTAACGTCAGAGTGTTACACACATATATACATATACACATACATACATACATATAGGTGTATGTGTATATGTGTGTGTGTGTGTGTGTATTCCTCAAGTGTACCCAAAATTTACCATCTTCTAAGCCACAAAAGCCTCAAAATCAAATGCAGAAAAGCAGAAATAGTAAAAGCATCTTTACTGACCACAATGCAATAAAGCTTATAATCAATAAAAGACATTTGAAGAAAACAACCCAGATGGAGACAAAATAATTTAATTCTAAGGAATCGGTGAGTCAAGAACAAATTGGAGATACAATATGTAATTTCATCAAAGAAAATGACAGCGATGAAACAATAATTTATCATTGGGGAAAATTCACATTTCAATCACTTCCATCAACAAAAGAGAGAAAGAACAGTTCAGTGAATTGTGACTGAAGAAAACAACAACAAAGAGAAAAGCATTGAAGTGGAGAATGGTGATGATGAAGGAATGTTTTTGTTCCTACTTCAGTATTGTTGTGAGCCACAGACTCAATACTGAAATCATTGTACACAGGTACTTTATTCCAGAAGAAAGGTGAGATGTTCTCACTATCACGTTTATCTTTCCCCTTGGATATTTAAGCAAATTATATCCCTGAAAGCCAAAGAAGACTTGGCAGTGGTACAGCAGGGCAGCTGACCATGACACGAGGGATTGTGGGAGAATGGGGGAAGGTATTTCCCAACTAATCCTTAGCTTATGGGTTCAGGTTGAGGGGTAGGAGAGACACTTGGGGATAACAACACTCTGGGCCAGAGGGTAGAATCTCACTTACTTAGGGACAGATGTTCTCATTAGAGGGAGGTGATAACCAGAGGACCAGGAAAAACAAAAAGGGTAGCAGGGAAAAGGGAGAGGAGATATCATCTGAGGATGATGGTTTTGCTTCTCATACTACTTTTCCAGATGTTTTGAAGCAGAGCTATCTTTCAAAGCCCTTCTTTCTGTTCCAGTCCTAGGGTTCTGTCTTCAATGAGCTTCTGACTCTACTATAACAACCTTCTGACCAATTCATGATTTGGTGACACCATGACTATTCTGGCTTTGGAAGATGGCTGTAGTTTTAGACGTCATTTCCCCCCCTCTTTTTGTGGAATTTTCTTTATGTACTGTTCCCTTTTGGTATAGTGTTCACTAACTTAGAACCAGGATCTGGGTTATTCAATGGTAGGCATAAGTATGGCCTTGGTCCTGGTCTGACATGACCAAGAACATGACAGGACCAAGAAAAAGGAGTGGAATATTTGTTTTCCCCAGGCCTTGAGCCCTGAAACTGCATGACTATTCTCTGGATAACTGTTAAATCACACATGTACCTTTTAATTATGAACTCTTAGAACAGGCAGTAGCAAAGGCCTGCTTTGGGGCTTTATATAAACTCATATCAAGAAAATAAAGCAGCTCTTTGGATTGGATGGACTGTTTATTCCTAAGCAAACTAGTCCTCATGGACCTGGAGAACTGCATCTATATACTTTTGCTCAATATTTGCTTATATATCTTTCCTTAGTGTCCATTTATATTTAGCAAAAGTTTTTTTAATTAAATTAATTGCCCTGCTGAGTCAGTCTCTCCAGATCCAGAACTTGTATTTAAGCTAGCCTACCCTTGGCCAAAGACACACCTTCACTTCCCAAGCACAGATGTAGCACCTCATAGCTGGGTACGAGCACTGTCATACTGACCATGAGTAAAGGTGATGTAAACGGTGTATAACTAAGCATGGACCCTCATAGTAACTGCTACATTTTATCCTGGTAGCTTTCCCAGACTATTTTCAATATCAACGCAAAGGTTGCCACAGCATGATTTAATGGAAAGAGAACAGAATCTGGAGACAGAAGATAACGGTTCACCTATCGGTTTGGCTACTTCCAAGTTTTGCTTGCTTGGACATCGCCTTTCCCTTCTCTGGTCCTCAGGGTTTTCATCTTGGATATGTGGTGTTGGGAAGGAATGGCCTAGAGGCGCCCTAAGTTTCCCCAAGTTCTAAGTCTATGACCTTATGATCATTTCCTCCCATGCTCGGGGAGTACAAAGGCAAAAGCATATTCTTTTCCCTCCATGCTGAGAAAAAGAGTGATCGTACTATCTCCAACTTGAAGGGATGAAGACATAACAATTTTCTGACACGAGAGAGCTTGACCCCAATCCCTGCACAGAGCTACCCTCCCACATAGCTTTGAGATTTTCCTGATGTGTGTTAGCCTTGGAAGGTACAGGAAGGTAGATTTTTTTCTTGCTCATTATGAGGAAGAATGTCCTAACTAAATCTATTTAAATCTATTTAGTTGGCTTCCTTGGGGGCTAACACAAGGATGGAATAGAATTAAGGGAGCATAGCGGGTTTCTCATCACTGAAGGTCTTCAATCAGAAGCAGGATGAATACCTGAAAATGTTGGAATGTTCTTGCTCAAGTATTGGTTAGACTGTATGACCTTTGAGGTCCTTTCTATGATTTCCATGATTCTATAAGATGATTTAATAACAACTGGTGAGCAAATAGGTCACCCTGGTCCCAGGAGACCATTGTTCTATAGGACCACAGAAATTTATAATACTGGGTAATTAGTCAATCAACAAACATTTATTAAGTACCTACGATGTGTCAGGCACTGTGCAAGGTGCCCAGGATACAGAAAGAAACATAAAAGGCCTTGCCCTCAAGGAGCAGTTACTATGAGACAACATATACACAAATAAATATATACAGACTATATACAAAATAAAGATAAACTCTTTTTTTGGTGGGGAAGGCACTGGTAGCTGGGGGGATCCAGAGGGGCATCATGTATACAGTGGCACTTAAGCAAACTTCTGAAGGAAACAAAGTCTTACAAGGGGCAGAGGTGAGGTAGGTGTTCATTCCAGGCACGAGGGAAAGCCAGTGTAAAAGTATGGGGATGGGAAACAGAGAGTCATTTGTGAGGAGCAATAACAAAGCCAGATAGTCGGCACATTGAGTATAAGAAGTGGAATAATATAGAATAAGGTTGGGAAGATAGGTAGGGGCCAAGTGCTAGATGGCTTTAAAAGACAAACAGGGAGGCGTGTATTTGATCCTAGAGATTGAATGAACCACTAAAGTTTCATTAAGTAGGGGGCTGTCAGCATGAGGAAAATTACCTTGGCAGCTATTTAGAGAGTTGTGTCAAGCTCAAATAGAAATGGGGGGGGCAGTAAGCCACACATAAGGATCCCTGTGGGCCATGTATCGACTTAGAAAACCATGTTATGTATGCTTTCTTTTATTTTTATTTCTTTTGTTAAATATTTCCATATTACATTTAAATTACTCAGGAGTATTGTAGACCACATGCAGTCTATTTTTGATATCTCTGGTGTATAGGATGGATGGAAGAGGGAAGAGGAGATATATATATACACACACACATATGGATATTCTTGCAATAGTCCAGATGAAAGCTGATGGAGGCCTGAGCTGAAATATCCAATAAACAGTTGTAGATCTGCTACTGGAGCTCTGTAGAAAGACTAGTGCTAGATATCTATGTCTGTTAGTCATTCACATAAATTATAATTCAACCTATAGGAGCTGATGAGATCATTCCCTGACAGCTGAGTGTGTGATATGGATGATAAACCAACAAAGGAGACTAAGGAGTGGTTAGCCAGGTAGAATGAGGCCCAAGAGAGCCTTGCCATGAAAATTCAGAGATGAGAGAATAGCCTGGAGAAAGATCAACAGTTAAATAGCAGAAAGAGATCAAGAAGAACGAGGACAGACACAAGGTGTTGGATTTATCAATTAAGTGATCATTGGTAGCTTTGAAGAAAGCGTTTCCAGTTGAGTGACAAAATTGGAAATCAGATTGCTGAGGGTGGAGAAATGAGGAAGAGGAGAGCAATAGGTTATAGACCACCTTTCCTAGGACATTGCTTATATATAACAGGGAAGAAACCAGTAGACAGTGAGTTTGATTGTGGGGACAATGTGTTGGAGAAAATGGGAAGCAGTGGGATCTAGGATATATGAAGAGGGTTTGGGATTGACAAGGAGAAAAGTTATATTTTCATCAGAGATTGGAGTAAAGAAGGAAAGAATGAGGGACAATATCAAGGAGTTTTGAGATGCAAGAAGGAGAAAAGAGGAAGCATATGGCAGTGGTCTCTATATTCTTATTGAGATTCTTATAATAGAGTATGAAGTGAGATCCTCAGCAGAGGATGGGGAATCAGGAACAACCTATGGAGGGAGTAGGACAGAGAATCAATTACATGGGAATAAAAGAATCATCTTACTGAGTTGAAGATCTGGTTGAAAGTATATAATGTATATTTGTAGTGGTCCTAATTGGTTCAGTTGCATGACTGCTACTAGTTCTGTTCAATGGCATGTGAGTAGGACCTTGGGAAACAGATGGTGAGAATAATTCAGGGTTAGAGTTTAAGCCTTAAATATTGATAGGACATCTGGGCAATGGATTTGAAAGAAGAGGGCAATGAAGAATTGAAGTGTTTAACTATAGGGATTGGGAGGGGAAAAAAGTGAGGCTAGAGAAAAAGTGCCTGGGTGAGTTCCAAGGGATGGAGAGATTGGAGGTTTTTAGTGAAGACAAAAACAAAATAGGCTTAGGAAGTGTTAAGGAATAGGAGAGATGGAATTACTGTTGAAGTGGAACATTTGTAGCTGATGGTGAGATCAAGGTTATGACCATCCCTATGTGTAGCTAAGGTGGAGTCAAAGATTAGGTCATGAGAATTCAGATTCAGGAATGAGAGAGACTGGAGTATTTAAAGGGATATTCTTCTAATTTACCCCCATCTAATCTTGTTTTGTTCCTACTATACTAATGCTGGAACTTTTGTTGACAGTTGCACTTCTAACCTTGGGGCACATTTCACAATAGCTAATTTCAAAATCTTCTCAGATTAGCTGATTCTTCAATCACCTCACATGACTTCTCTGAATTTCTCCTTACTTTCATGTCTTTTTGGACCTCCAATTGGTTCCTTTTTGTACCTGTTTACTCAACCCCTTCATGGTAAGTTACAACATTCTTAACACTGTTCTATCTCATTTTTTTGTACTGCAAGAAATGCAAGAAATACAGTGAAATTTAAATTGAGGCAAAGACTGGATGTTGTGAAAAAGGATGCTTGTCATAAATTCCAAACTTTGAAGAATTCAGGTTATTAAATTGCACTGACCAAATAAGGAGTATCCAAGCCTTTTCAGTGCTTCAAATCATGGTATTTAGATTTCTACTGTGACTGGGATGCGGAAAATCCACTAATCTCATTGCATCATCATCCCTACTTCTTAAATGAGAAACTGATGCTCAAAGTGAAGAAATGACAGTGTCAGAGCAAGCTCAGATTGAACCCAGGTCTTTCTTGACTCCAGATCCAGCATTCTGTCTACTATATCATGCAGTCTCTCTGGTTTCTTTATATGTCTCCTATAACCAAAAACCAATATAACATCATACTAGAAATGGTTACTTTCTAATAGGGCCTAGGAACCATAATTCTAACTGGTTGAAGACAAGTGGAACATACAAAGGTATATTTGAAAAAAAAAACCAATTTGCTTGTTATATTTTCACAAAAGCATCCAGAAAATGAAATCTTTGGACCCAAAATGAAAAGTTTAACTAGTGTAGATTGAGGAGAATCCAACTGTTGAATTGAATGTCCTGATCATTGAGTCACATTCTATTTCCTCCTTTACTGAGAGATTTCTATAGACAGAAAATTTTACACACTGCCACAATCATTCCAAACATAAATGGATGCAATGGATACCACCAATTCACTCCTTGACAAATGACTCCAAGGTTCCAACTTTTTTTTTGTGGGAGGGAGATTTTCAGTCATTTGCTCAAATACAATGCTGAATGTTTCCATTAGCTACTAAGGAAACAAGGATGCTTCAGGAAAAACACAAACTGTAGTCAAAATAGAGTAGCTAGCTCAAGAGATCATAGATTTAGATAGGACCTTAGACCATCTAGTCCAACTCTTCATTTGACAGATGAGGAAACTGAGGCTAGCAGTATAAGTAACCTGCCCAGCGACACAGGTAATGAATGGTAGGCCTGGAATTTGAGAAAAGGGCCTCTAAATATAATCTTTTTGTGTACAGGGGCTACTTTGTTTATTGTATTTGTACCCCACAGCTACTAGAAGAGTTACCATAGTTGTTTAATAAAGATTTATTGATTAACTGACCTCAAATCTAGCATTATTTCCACTACATCACGTTGCTATCTTCTTGCAGCATGGCATAATGTCAAGGGGACAAGTTGCACAAATGTCATAATCATGTCTCTGTTTTAATTCCCTTCTTGGTGAAATGAGAAAGTTAGATTAGAGGATGTCTAAGAAATCCTCCAACTCTCAACCTATCAATTGAATTGAAATCTTCTGAATCTTAAACCCAGCTACCTACCATAATGTGAGCTGTTAATGTCTTGTTCCAGTCAAATACGGGAGAATTTGAATGAGATCGACAAGGAGAATCACAGATTTAACAAAGCTGCGACCACAACAACTGAATAGCCTGCTTTGTCTCTTGGGGAAACAGTAGAAATTGTTTTAGTTCCCATTTGCCTTTATTTTCTATTAATAAAAGGGAAAGTAGTGGTATCACGGATACAGTGTTGGACCTGAGGTCAAGAAGACATGGATCATAATTCTACTTGAGATACTTGCTAGCAGGAGACTCCGGACAAGCCATGTAACTTCATTAGCCTCAGTTTCCTCATCTGCCAAATGTGGACAATGATAGCACATACCTCAGAGTTGTTAGGAGGCTCATATAGGATAATGTAAATGAAGTGCTTTGCAGACCTTATGTGTTTGAGTGGAGTGACCCAGATAAAAAATGCAATAGTTTTTGTTTTGTTTTGTTTATTTATTTGTTTGTACTGAGAAGAGCTGCGGTAGTCCAGGCAGGGATCTGCTGTCTGTCCTATGTCAGGGATTCTTAGCGTAGATTTCAGGGGGTCCATAAATATTTTTAAAAAATATTGTTCAAACAATATTTCAACAATTGGTTTCTTTTGTGATCGTACAGATTTTGTTTTATGCATTTAAAACATCGTCCTGAGAAGAGGTCCGTAAGCTTCGTCAGACTGCCAAAGGTAACCATAACATAAAAAAAATGTTTAAGTTATCTTGGTTCACACTGATTAGGAGACATTGGAAGAGTGGTGAGGTGCAGTTGGGAGTGAGGGTGAGGAGTGTCCCCAGGGAAGCTTGAGAAAGGAAAGGGAATGAGAAGAAAGAGACCAAGAAAGGGGATCAGAGGCCCTGACAAGGCCAGAAAAACTCTTGAAATTTATCCCTTCTCCTGCACTGGAGAGAAGGCATCAAAAGACAGAAAACCCTAGAGTTTGCTTTGTATTTTGTCTGAGATGTGTAGAAGGGGTAACCCTCTTTTAGGGCACAGGAAGCAGGGAGAAAGAGCGCCCCCCCCCACACCCAGAACCACAACCTCAACCATCGGAGAGCTGTGGGTGAAGACAGGGATTTGGAGGGCCTTCCTTAGAGGAGCTCTTATAATATCAACTCTGACAGAGCTATATAATTGGCAATTTGGGATAACCCAGAATAAGCTTCACAAATTGCCCTGTGGCAAGAAGTATAAGATGCACCCTTAAGTCAACGATTCAGTCCAGAAGTGAGGAAAAGGTCTCAGGACATTGCATCTATGGTGTGGAGACAGAGACAGACTCCAGCTGGGTGGAGACCCTAGGACACCTGGAGGCAGCTGAGAAGCTGATGCTAAAAAGCCTGCCCTCTTATCCAGAAGCATCAGGTCACAGCTGGACAGGAAAGGAGCAGGGGAGTGGGGAGAGTAGGTATGGAGGGATGGGAAAGACATTCCCTTTCGGTAGCTTTTTCTTTTAATTGAAAAATCCTCACTTGACTCTACCATCTCAAGCCATTGGTCTATATTTTTCCTCCTTTCACAACCAAGCTCCTAGAAAAACCGGTTGACACTCCAACATTTCCTCCATTTCTTCTCACTCCTCAACCCTTTGCAACATCTTCCAATCACATCACTCAGCTAGAGCTGCTCTCTCTGAAGTTACCAATGATCTCTTAATTACCATATGAAATCCTGTTCACTTCTCAACCTTCTCTGTCTCTTTGCACTATTTCATACTGTTTACCAACCTCTTCCACTGGATACCTTCTTCTCTAGTTTTCATGACACCGCTGTCTTTTGGTTCTCCTACCTGTCTGATCACTCCTCCTCAGTCTCTATTGGACCATGTCCCATATCTTGCCTCACAACTGTGGATGTACACCTCTATAGTGTGCATCCTCTCCTTTCTCTACACTCTCTGCTTTGCTAATCTCATCAGATCCCTTGGTCTTAATTATCTCTAAGTGGATGATTCCCTCACTCTGTGCTCCAAGCCTGAAACAACACCTGACCGTGTTACTCCCCTGCTCATCAAACTCTAGTAGCTCTTAACTGTAGCTCTAGAATTAAATAAAAATTCCTCTGTCTGGTCCTTAATGCCCTCCACTGTCATATTACTTCCCTTTATATATACTGTGGGCCTGTCAAATGGCTTTCTAGCTCTTTCTTACACACATACAACACTCCATCACCAGTCTGTGTGCTTTCATACAGGCTGCCCTTCATGTCTGAAATGTGCTTGCTCTTCATCTCCAACTCTCTTTCAGAGCTCAGCTCAAGTATCATCTACCTTCTATATTAGGACTTTTCTGTTCCCTCCAGCTACTAGTATCTCTCCCCACCCCCAGTTGCTTTGTATTCATTTTGTATAAATTTATTTAGGTACATCATAGGCAGGAATAAGAGAGTGGCCACAAGGAGAAGGCGGCCAGTGTTAATTAATGCTCATCCCAGGGTGTGTTGGCACATCTGTCTCAAGCTCTGTACGTGTGTATATGTACTGATATATTTGTATGCTTCTAGAGACAGGCCTAGTGGGAATGCTTATACCAGGGTGTGCCAGCATGCCCTCTCTAAGATGTACATCTCTCATTAGATAGAATATAAGTTCCTTGAGGGTGAGGGACTTTCATTTTTGCTTTGTATCCCAAGGACCTAGCACAGTACTTGGTACATCATAAGTGCTTAATAAATGCTTGTTAGACAAACTCTTTTCATTAATTAGATTCTAAGCTCAATTATTTCCTACTAAAAGAATATAATTTCTCTCAGTACCTTGGTTGCCTGGGAGCAAAGCCCTAGTCAATCCACATTAGTTTTGGATCTAGTAAATGACTTGATCCTTAGGATTAATGATCATTCAAGGGTTTCTGTTTTGTTTCTTTCCTTCTTCCATTAAAACTTTCTTGTCATATTGTGAACAGTAAGCCTCCAAAAGGAGGGGGTGGGGAAGGGTCGTTTCAGGATACTGATGGATGCCCTGCAAGTATCTTGAGTATGGGCATATCAGCCAAGAGAAGAGAGAACCTCCTCTGCCCCCACCTACAAACACACACACACACAGAGTTACTCTGACACAAGGGATACCTAATAAATCCCAACATTTCTGGGAGTGGAAAGACAGCGTTTGAGTCACTCTCTCTTCGTAAGATCTCTATCATGAACCAATATTTGGGCAGAGGGAATTCGGTTTTAGGAGAATTCTTCCTAATCCAAAAACTCATCTTAAGTGTCACAAAAACACTGGTGCCAATAGAAATGCATTCCTATTCCAACCTTTAAGAATTAAGGGCTGCTTTTAATGAAGGGACTGGGATTACTCCAGACAGATGTTTACTACCATTTTATAAGAGAAATAACGGAGGTTAGTATGGTTAGGTCCAGTTTTGTGCAGAAATCCTCACAGAAAAATGAAACTTTGATCCACAAGAATTATATGAAATATAAAAGAACCTTACCTCTCAGTGCTCTGCATTCAGGAGAGAAAGCAGACATTAAAAAAGAATCAGACCACTCTGCTTTAATATTTTAAATAGCATTAGTCACGATGGTTTGTATTCTACATCATACCAAATGGTAGAATGCTGTTTGTTTGTTTGTTTTCAAATGAAATTAAATCTACAGGATTTTCTGAAATGGTCATTCCACATAGCTAAGAGCTCAGCACGTTAGCCATCGCTCAGAAATGTCTAATACAACACGTGTGATTCTGAGTCTTTGGGCTGCTCATTCTCGCTGCCTTTGAGGACAAGCCTTCCAGAGATAACTCATGGAGCCTTCTCATAGGAGTCCTTGCTGGGAGACTGGCCACACTCACATTTCCCAAGAGGCTGACAGGGCTTTGCAGGGGCTGAGGAGGTGATGAGGAAGAGAGTGGTGTATGACACATCTCCCCCTCATCTCCTTTTGATCTTTGGATCCTTTCTCTGGCGCCATTTCCCTTTAGGAGAACTTCCGCTTTTTCAAAGCTTCAGCTCTGACAGCCAGACTCTTGGCACAGATGGTCAGCACCACGATAAGTACTCCCACCAAGAAGGTCACCAGGGGCCAGAGGAAGCAGTGCAGTAGGACGATCTCATCATGGGTGCGCTTCAGAAGCACATCATCGGGTCTACAGGACAGCAGGGGAAGAAGAGAAAAAAGTCAGTCATGGCATGTCAATCACTCTGGAGCACCTGTCTGGGAAAATTTCCATGCAGGATTCATAACCACATAAGGAAATAATTTCAGAAGATAGTCAATGTTATTCTTAATATGGATATACTGTCAGTTACTGGTGATCCAGTGGTTATTTTTGCTTATGGATTAACCAGGTTTCTTGGTCTAGTGGAAAGAACATTTTCTCAGTTCTAACCATGTGGTTTTTTTGTTGTGTATTCTGTGCTCCAACCAAAATGGATTGTTATTTGACCACAGACATGAGCTTTCCCAGCTCTTTGCCTGGAAGGCCCTTCTTCCCTTCAACTGTCCTATTAGTTTTCTACTTAGATGTTCCATTACCTCAAATAGCATATCCCAAATGACCTCATGTCTACTCCCAAAATGGCTCTATCTTATGACTTTCCATTTCTATTCATGGTGTTACCATGTTGCTAATCATTCAGACTCAAAACTATGGTCATTTTGGATTCCTCATTCTCCCCCATTCTCTATACTAATTCTCATACTAATCCCCACTGACTCTTCTTCCGAAGTAACACTAGCATCCATTTCCTCCTGTTCATTCCTGTTCCACCACTCTACTGAATTTAGGTCCTTAACATTTTGTACTTGTTCTAATGGGCTGTTCTAATGGAATTCTAACTGGGGATGTTTAGGCTGGTGGAGAACAGACTCAGCTGTCAGAGTATCTGAATAGCTGTCACAGAGAAGAGGGTTTAGCCCCAGAAGGAAGAATGAGGAACAATGGGTAGAAGTTATGAAGAGGCAAACATAGGCTTGTTATAAGGAAAAGCTTCTTATATTAGTGCTGTGCAAAAACGCAATGGGCTGCTTCGTGAAATAGTGGGGATTCCCCTCAATAAGTCTCTTGAAGAAAAGGCTGAATATCCCTGTTGTAGCAGGGACTTGTTTTTTCAGGAACATTGGACCATATGGCCTCTGAGGTTCCTTCCAATTATGAAATTCTGTGATTCTTCCCTCCAGTCTGTTTCTTTTAATAAAATCCAATCCATTTCATTCCAATCAGCTACCCTGCATACCACTACAAGATTAATCTTCCTAAATCACAGAATCACAGAGTTGGAAGGGACCCCAGAGGCTAGTGTGAACCTGAATAGGAATCCCCTCTACAAAAGACCTGCCAAGCGGTTATGCAGCCTCCTCTTGACATTCTCCAGTGATAGGGAACTTGCTACAACCTGAGGAAGTCAATTTCACTCTTGCACAGCTCTAACTGTAGGGTCTTTTTTCCTTACATTGATCCCAAAAATGCCCATCTGAAACCTCCCCCAAGTGTTCCTTGTTCTGCTTTGTGGGCCTAAGCCAAATCCCTCTTCAAACTTTTTAAAAAATACAGTTAGCGTATCACAGGCCCACAGACCTAGAGCTGTAAGAGACCTGAGGCCAGCCCATTATAAAATCATAGCTCTAGAACTGGAAGAAAGTGAGGAAACTGAGGCCCAGGGAGGTAGCAAGTTTCAGAGGTGGGATTTGAACCGAAATTCTCTGACTCCAGAGCCGGTATCTTTTCCTGTACTACCCTGGCTCTTCTCATACTTTCTTCATGTCATTTTCCCCAACCCAGATTGATTCCTTTCTCCTTTGAGCTCTACAGAACTTAGAGTCTATACCATCCATTTCACACTTACTGCACACAGCTCTGTAAAGGACTTTTTGAGAATTTGCATGTTTGTCTCTTGTCTCTATAACTACCTTTTAAACTCCTTGTTGGCAGTGATGGTGTCTTGTCTTCCACAATGACTAACACAGGACTCTGCACGTAGCATAGAATCACAGAATCCTCTAGATGGAAGGGAGCTTAATAAAGGCAGCAACACTTATACTTGGCTCTTTAAGACTGCAAAATTCTTTGTGCAAATTAGTCTCACTGAGCCCTCACAACAACCCTGAAAGGTAGGTACTATAGGTATCCTTTCCATCTCTTTTGCCTGTGATTTCAGTGGAGCAGGGAATCCAGTGGTGTGGGAACTCCCTCCAAAATCCTTCCACAAAAATAAGTTGAGAACTTAACCATAACTTATTGTCTTAGAGAGTTGCCTGGGGCACTGAAGGCTTGAGTGATTGTCCTTGGTCACACAGCCAGTATATGTCAGAGGCAACATGTAAACCCAGTTCTTTCTGATTCCCAGTCTGGCTTTTTATCCACTATGCCAAACTGTTTCTCACCAGCCTCATTAAAGAGGATGAAACAGATTCAGACAGAGTAAATTCTTTTCTTGTGGTCACACAGTAAGTTCCTGAAGCAAGATTCATCTAGCATTCTCCTCTACACCAATGCTGTCTTTCCACTATGACACACCCTAGGGATTATTCTGATCAATTTCCTATCCTATGCTTAACACTTTCCCAACACAGTGTGTTACAAGATACCACTCCATTTTGGGACAGCTCTAGTTTAAAGTTCTTTAAGTTTTGCTAAAGTATGCCTTTCTGTTTTTTCCTTACCCTTGTCCTAGTTCTGCCCTCTAGAGCTACCTAAAATAGGACTAATCGTTCTTCCATATGACAGTATTTCAAATATTCAAGTATTTCCTCTCAATTTTTATATTTTTTTTTCCAGGCTAAAAAATTACCAGTTCTTTCAACCAACCTTATAAGCCATGTTTCTAGACCCTTCTCCATCCTGGTCACCCTGCTCCAGCTGTATTCCATCTAATCCCTGTTAAAGCATGGTGGTGATCAGAATCAAGCATAATATTTTAGATATGCTCTAAAGAGGACAAAATATAGCAGAACTATTACATCCCTTGTTCTGAAATATGTATGTGTGTGTGTGTGTGTGTACATATACACACATATATGTGTGTATATATTATATACATATATATGCATACATACACATGTTCATGCAGCCAAAGACCCCAATAGCTTTTGGGTGGCAGCTGAGTCACATTGTTGACTTGTTGGTTTGCACTCCAATAAATTTCCTAAATTTACTATAACTAGCTCATAAATGTAAGTGTCTTCTACCTACCTTATGCTTAGGCAGTTGATTTTGTAACACAGAAGTAGAAGACTTTGCACTTATCCTTTTCATTTTTCACCAGGTGGATACCACCAAGGCTCTGAGAAACCTCATCATCAGGAAATTCATCATTCTCCTGCACAACTGTATCTGCCTTGGTACGTATACCTCATTTGTATCCTCAATACCCTTTGCCAATATGACTGGAGGTCTAGAGGGCAAAAAAAGAACTCTTCCTAAAGCCTGCATTTAAAGAGGCCTTTCAAGCCAGCCATAACTTCATTTCCCACCAGCTGAATTTTTTGGACTAGACTCTATCATCCCCTGTGGCCAGGTACCTTCCTCCTTCTCCCCTCCCTTTTAGCTCCCTTTTTAGCTTCCTTTTAGCTCCCTTTTAGTCTTCCCCTAACAGACTGAGGGCAGAGACTCTTTCTATTCGTATATTAGTACAAGGCCTGACCCATTAGGCACTTGTCTTACATTTTATCTTATTTCTATTCTGCTGAAGTATTTTTGATTACTGATTCTGTTCCGAGTTAGTGCCTGCTTAAAAAATATTTATTGGCTGATTGATTGATTTGGCTGTAAATCACATGAATAATCCACGTGTCCTGGAGGTGTACATTTTAAGACACAAGCAAAAAAAAAACCAAAACAAAACAAACATTCTTTAGACCAAGCTGCTTGATTTCACCTGTGTCCTGAAGAGGAAGTAGATTAAACAAGGGGGCTCAGATTGAAACAGAATGTTAAAATAATTTGTTTGCAAATTCCATTGGAAAAACAAATGAAGGGACTGTAGCACTTCCAGATGTAAAATTATACTACAAAGCATAAACTATATGCAACTGGTTAAAAAATAGAAAAGTAGATCAGAGGAATAGACTAGGCAGAAACTCAATAACCCAGTGTTTGATAAACCTGAGAAGAAATGTTTCTTTGGTAAGAACTCCCTATTTGATAAAAATCACTGGAAAAACTAGAAACGTTTGGCAGAAATTAAGTTTAGATCAATATCTTATGCTGTATTCCATAATAAGTTCAAAATGGCTATGTGATCTGAATTTAGAAGGTTGGACCACAAATTAGAAGAAAACCAGATGCTTTTTACAGTTGTGGCTTTTTTTCCTCCAATGGAAGAGCAGTCAGAGAGTATAGTTCTCCAAAAACAAAAACAAAAAAAACCCAAAACAAAAAACAACTCTGCAAGTCATTACCATGATTACTACAAATCACTTACAAGAGAAATGAAAAAAAAAACAATTTTGAGGTAACATAACCAGCAAATTGGCAAAGATGATAAATGATGGGAATACTGTGGTTGGTCTTGGAGTCCATTTCCTCATGCAGCTTATGGCAGATGAAAGATACTGGATTCACAGAGTAGCTTCTGGGTCCACCTCCGGCTTCTGTAGCCTATCTACTTCTTCTCCACACAGGTTTAGAAATGCTAATCTTACCACATATTAATAAGTAGGAATAAATTAGAATGACCACATCTTCCAGTCACATCTAATTCATAGAGAATTCATACGAAATTACCCAGCTAGAGAGGCCTTTCGAGAGTATTTTTGAGAAAACAGATACCCAAAGAGGTCTGGTAAGTTCCAGAAGTTCGTTGGTTAGTTAGCTAGTTACCTGGATGAAATAAGTAATGTCCATATGGTACATGTATGACTTACAGCATGTCAATCAAGGTAGACAGGCAGAGAACACATGAAAAGGTGGATCCATATGTGTCAGTTTAGTCAAAGATCAGTCAAACCCACTGTTTGGTTGAATTTAGTCAGAATGGCAGATTGTGTGGTCCTGTAGGAGATACTGTAACTCCAAGGGGACTTTATTTGCAAGACTCTGATGATCCCTTGCAGACATGTGCAGCATCTCATCAATTCCCACATGCTGATGAGGAAATGTTTCAAGCCTTATGTATCTCTTTTTAAAACTTCGCAAAGTCTTAGCCATAGAATTCTAATAAATGCCAATGTCATTTGGCAATTTAATATTTTCAAAAAGCTATCATCAGAGGTAGAGATGTAAGATATAGCACAGGCCATATATTTCTTATTATTTTTTAAAGGTGGCCCAGTGATCTGACTTTATCTTGAAATATTGTATTTAAATTTTACATCCATAGAAAAACCAGCTATATTCCATTTAAACAATGTGAGGGAGTATAACTTCCCCAAAAGGAAATGAATAATGCAGAGCAATTTATTAGTCTGTCCTTAGGCAACAATAAAAAACATGAGAAGTAACTATCAAGAAACGACCATAGGAGCTGACAGTTCTAGCTCCTTCCTTTACCACTCATTCATTTGGTGGTGGCATTAAACATGTGCTAACCTGTGTTATTCTCAGCCATAAAGCAATTAGCAAAATATCATTCTCTCTCTTTTTAAATTTCATTTTGTTACATTTTAAATTCGGAACTGTCTCCCTTCCTCCCCACCCTGCACTTGAGAAGGCCTCCATTTGATGCAGATTTATAAATATATGTAAAATCATACTATGTGTACTTCTATTTGCCAGTTCTTTTTCTGGAGGTGTATAGCATCTTCCTTCATAGGCCCTTTAGAGTTGATTTGAGCATTTATAGTACTCAGAATAACTTGATTGTTCACAATTATTTTTCAAACAATATTGCTGTTACTATATACAATGTTCTTTTGGTTCTGCTTAATTCACTTTTCATTATTTCATGCAAGTCTTTCCATGTTTTTCTAAAATCAACCAGCTCATCATTTCTTTTTTTCCCTTTTTTAACAATTAAATTTATTAATCATTTTTAGTTTTCAGCATTCCCTTTTGTAAGATTTTGAATTCTAAATTTTCTCCCCCTTCCTTCCTTCCCCCCTCTCCAAGATGGCATGCAATCTGACATAGGCTATACATGTATAATCACACTAAACATATTTCTACATTAGTCATGTTGCGAAAGAAGAATCAGAACAAAAGGGAAAAACCACAAGAAAGAAAAAGCAACAAGAAAAAGGGCAGATAGTATGTTCAATCTGCATTCAGACTCCATAGTTCCTTCTCTGGAGGTGAATAGTATTTTCCATCATGAGTCTTTTGGAATTGTCTTAGATCACTGAATTGCTGAGAAGACCTAAGTCTATCAAAGCTGGTCATCACACAATGTTGATGTTACTGTGTAGTGTTCTACTGGTTCTGCTCTCTTCACTCAGCATCAGTTCATATAAGTCTTTCCAGGTTTTTCTGAAATCCCCCTGCTCACCACAATGGTATTCCATTACATTCATATACCACAACTTGTTCAGCCATTCCCCAACTGATGGGCTTCCTCTCAATTTCCAATTCTTTGCCACCACAAAAAGAACTGCTAGAAATATTTTTGTACATGTGGGTCCTTTTCACTTTTTATGATCTCTTTGGGATACAGACCTAGTAGTGGTATTGCTGGATCAAAGAGTATAGCTCATCATTTCTTACCGCATAGGATAAAATATCATTCTCAAACAGGACCATCTAAAAGACCTCATCATCCATTGGGAATCCCTCTTCAATTTTGAATTTGTGATTATAATCTTTCATGATAGTGACAAACACCTTTGGAAAGCATATGTATCCCTATTTTATACCTCACTGAATAATAGGAGTGTCGTCAAACCAGTGACCTTTTGTTACATCTTTCAAGTAATCTCATCTAATTTTGACGTATGCCTGAGAGACACATTGTTGGAAAAAAAGCCTCCAAGGAAGCTTTCTGCTGTAACCAATCAAAAATATTTTATATTCAATAAATACAAATTAAAATTGTAGCTATCTCAGCAGTCCCAAAAGACAATGGAAAAGCAACATGGTGGGCATGACTAAGCTATAGCATATTACCTATAATAGATATCATCAGAGAGATGTATGTCCAGAAAAGGGGAAGGGCTTGTCATTTACCAAGAGCAAAGGACAATTAATGGATAGCCAGAGTTAACATGGTTAACACCATGTTAAGAGCTCTAGAGAAAGACCTCCCAGTATTTGGGTGGAATCCTTGTGATTTATAGGAGGATATGGAAAAGAGTTTCTGAGGATAGGGAGGCACTGGTAAGTTTCTATCTGTACTGCTGGAGAGAGTACCCTCATCAATAAGATCACTGATCCACCAAAATATGGAATTAACCCAGGAACCTTATCTTGTTTTCTTGATGCCTTGTGTCTTTTCACATGTGTAGCCTCTCTCCCCAACTGAACTACAAGCCCCCTCAAGAGCAGAGAGTATGTCTTACACATTTTGGTGTTCCCAGTGCCTATCATAGGCCATCAAAATGGTGATGGCAATGATAATAAAGCTGTTCACTGCTGTCACCTATACTATACTTTGATACTTGAGTGGCATCTTGATTTCATCAGTGGAACTCCCTTCTCCAATAGAGACTGCATCCTAACTTATACAATTCCAGGCCATTGTTTTCCCACAAATCTTGTATACACCATCTGAAGTAGAGGCCTTCCTTTCATTAATTGGATACTTCTGGGATCCTGTGTACTTTTCAGTCTGTCCATCTGTGGCTTCTCATTTCCATTACACAACTTGTCCATTTCCTTTTCTGAGAAAACGCGTCCTCAATAATTTAGTTTCTACCATTTCTTACAGGCAAGTCAACAATGGCAAAATGTGGCAGCCCTCTTTTACTCACAATACCCTTGCCATTATTTATAATTTTTATCCTTCCCAGATTCTTCAGTTGCATATTTTACAACCACGTACATCCCTCATAGAATACTATTGTTAAAATGATGGGCGCTGAGGGCAGGGAGTACTGCAGTATCTTTGTGAGCACTGAGCACACATGATCCCAATGTGATCCAGTCCCAAAGTCCCTGGAAAGTCTATCGCAAGTCCCTGTTCTAGATACCCCATGCCAAGGCTGTGTAGTGCTCCCAGGAGGGATACAATTAGTGCAATGTTGTCTGCAAATAGAAACATGTGTAGGACCTCATTATAACTAGGTAATTTTTCTTGTTTGTATGTTGTATCTTCCATGATAGCTGCAAACACCTTAGATTAATTTGTTTTACCCTCCTCTACACCCTCCAAGAGAGACAGAGTGACAAAATGGAGAGAAAGCTGGCCTTGTTTCAGGAAACACAGGGTTCAAGTCTTACCTCTGACACACTGGCTGTGTGACCCTGTTGAAGTTACTGAGCTTCTCAGTGCACTAAGCAATTCTCGAAGGCTATCAGTTATTGTGTCAACCTGCATTAAAAGAAGGAGTTTCCTCATCTAGGAGTTCCCTGTATCAATTAAGTTACATGTCTAGTCTTTAGTCCTACCTAATTTATACAAAAATTGGCATGGGCCCTCATCCCTAAGTATTAAAAAATTATAACAGTTTGAGAACACTAGCAAGCAACAATTTAAAACTACTTATAAATGTAATCCCCCATACACTGATACTGTATCTTTTGAAGCTAACAGTATTTCCTGAATTCACTGCCATTGATGAATCATCCTAACGTATGGAAGAGGTTAGAAAAACCTACTTCAGGATGATAATTTTCTTAGGCTCTGAAAAACTGCCCAGCCAGAGAAGCGCTATAGGACTGACAGGAGAGGGAGGCCACATTCATTCTTTGCACACAATTTTCATGTAATTTATCAATGCTAACAAAAGGACCTTATCCTTCAGAAAATTTCTACTTACCTGTCATTGCATGGATCCAGGACTTTAAAAGTCTGGATTTATCTGTTTAAATGCCCCCTTTGCAGCCTGCAATCCCTCCTGATTTTGGAGAGATAGCTTATGGGTTGTCTGGGCCATGTCCAACCTTCTGGGGATAAGCCTGATCAGGGGATCCTGGACAGACTAGTCCTTGGACAAAAACCACACAGTCTTTTTCCAAACCAATACTGGAGGCCTCTTCAGTGGTGTAGGAACTGCCAGAGATGAGATGTTCAAGTAGAATTGTCCTTAGAGTGAAGGGGCTATTTCCTTTGTCTCTTTGTACCTTATTACCTAGTACAGTGCCTTGCCCATAGAAGACAATGAATGCATACTGGTAGAACTAAATTTCTTGATTTCTTTTATTCCTACTGTTTCTCACCCAACTATGGACCCTGGGTTTTCCCCACACCAAAATGGCATAGTAAAGGAAACAAGTGATATCAAGGACTAGGAAATAGTGAGATATGAAGGTAAACTGTACTAGAAATATTTTCTAGGAGACAGTTTGTGGAGCACTTAAGTAGGTGGCAAGTGAATAAAGAGAGAACAGCAGGAAGAAAAGATTAGGAAACAATGGATTCTGACTCAGCTTCTAACTAGCATCAACTTCTTTTCCCCTAAGTTGCTGTGGGGGAAGGAGTGGAGAAAGGTAAAGAGGAAACTCCAATATAGCAATTGCTACTTGACATAGCAAGCCCAAATGTATTCATTTTGAACTAATCCGGACTTGTGTTAATAGTGTCTTTAGAATAAAAAAATACCCTATGTATACATGTCTCTAAAAGGTGAATTTTGCTGAAAACTCTAATAACCTCTATATTTCTAGATCTCTGTATTTCATTCTGTCCCTAAAGTAGAGCTTTTTTCCCTCCAATAGGAAAAACTTATTGAAATAATAAAAAATAGCTCTTCAATTTCTCCACTCAATAGATGTTCCAGTTCATTAATCTGCTACAGGGGTGTGCAAATTAACTGGAATAAAGCAAAATAATCAAATATATTGACACACAATAAACCTAACAATCTACCCACATTAAAAAAAAACCCAAACTTTTAATATGCAGCATATCCTTTTGCCTCAAGCGCTTGTTTTACACAACTTGGTATTAAGTTTATGAGATTTTAATGCACATTCTTCATAGTCCTTAATTCTTCATTATGAAACCACAATTATCACACTGGATAATCAGCATACCTTTAACAGTTCATTTCCCCAGTTCTAGCCATAGATCTTTGATAGGGCTTACATCAAATAAATTGCCAGGCCAATGAAGCATGTTTATCTCTATCTACAGTATCAGGAGGTTGTTTGTACTAGAAAGCCACTGAGGCCTCTTCCAACTTTAGATCTATGATCTGACTATAACCTATGATTGTAACAAGAGCCAGCATTTAGGGGCAGCTAGGTGGTGCAATGGATACAGCACTGGCCCTGGATTCAGGAGGACCTGAGTTCAAATTTGACCTCAGACACATAACTTACTACCTGTCTGACCCTGGGCAAGTCACTTAACCCCACTGGCTAGCCAAAAAAAAAAAAGAGCTAGCATTTATATGCTTTAAGATTTGCAAAGTGCTTTATAAATATCATCTCATTTGATACAACAACTCTGGGAGGTAGGTGGTATTATTATCCCCTTTTTACAGAGGAAGAAGCTGAGGCATTTAGAAGTGACTTACCCAGTACCACACAACTAAGAAGTGTCTGAGGATGGATTTGAACTCATAACTTCATGACTCCAAGTCTGATGCTCTATCTACTGTGTCACCTAGCTACTACTATACTTTAGTACATGAAGAACTTTGTATGATTACTACTTACAAGTATTGCTTCTACTTATTATTATGCTCTGTGTGTATGATAAGATCTAGTATTAAGGGACAGAGGAATAATGAAGTAAGGGTTGAAGTTGCAAACTTCTAGCACAAATCATAGGCCCATGCATACATATGTAATGTGCATCCCCACATGGGAGGTTCCTCTTTGATTGTGTGGCACTAATGCTTCCAGTCTTCAGCCTAAAGGAGGACAGTGTGTCACTGTGTGAGTTATCCATCATGGGACTCTAGTTACCTAAATGCAGTATCTGAATTATCCACTAGAGGACACTATCATACCTGAGCCACCAGCCCAGGCACTGTCAATTATGCGGCCTGGAATATGGTCAGGGCTAGCCTGTTCCAAAGAGGAAACAGTTTCTCTACCAGTCACAAAACAGTGCTGAGGCTGTTGGCCACAAGAGGGGGCTCAGTCTTCAAAGTTCCAGGACATACCTACTCCCCCCACTCCCCCCACCTCCTTCCCCCATAATCAAGACATGAGTTTTGACCCCCATGAAGCATTTCACATTCTTAGGTCACTTTCCAATAGACTGGAAACTTTAGCATATGATCATGTGGGTTTCAATACATAGAGGTACATGCTAAAGAAATCTATAAATTCATTTTATCTTGCCTTCCCTACCTCCTAGATCTTCTCTGCAGATGGAAAATCCTCCGACCATTTGTACTATGGTACATAGAGGGGGGATGGAGAGGTGATTCCACTTCCCTGGCTCATGCATTGAAAGATAAGCATTAGCTTAAAGAAAAGCATGAAGAAAATCATCACCCATTCCCAGCATATCTCTAGCCACAGGAATGCTGGCAGCTGCATCTTCACTAGTTAGTTCTACAGCTGTTTGCAAATTAACTAGTAGAAAGTTAAAAACAAAACATATGCAATGAGTCCTCATTATTTCTGCAATCACTTGTTTACATGTTTTAGCATTTAGTTCACCAGATGCTGACATATATTCAACACAGTGACACATATTCTTTAACATACTTGACATATTGGATACTAAATGTATCTTTAATGAACACTCCATTTAATTAAAACCCATAGGTTTTCAATGGGGTTTAAATTAGGAAAGTTCTCAGGGCCAGATAGATATCTATCTCCATATCTTGGATAAATTTCTTAACCTGATTCAAGCCCAAAGTTTGAAAGAAGATTGGATTTGGGGGAGAAATTATTGATAAGAAGTTCTGTTTTGAACAAGTTGAGTTTGAAATGTCTCTAAGACATCCTGCTTGAAATGCAGTATTCCTACAGTATTCCAATCTCCACTTGGAATTCTGTAATTCCAGAACAATTCTGCTTCTCAGTAAATCAATACATGTATTTGTCAGAGTTCTTCATTCCCTCCATAGAGATAAGACTTCCAGGTTCACTGGAAGTAAAGAAAATTCCCCAAAACACATGTTTGGGGTAAATGTTTTGCAGTCTGATGAAGATGCCCAAAGCTTATAGACTGTCCTGGAATTCCTCTGAAAATAGTTTCGGTATAGCCTTGATTGAAAAAAATGAGTTTCATCAATAAAAATTATCTTTTTCCAATTTTCAGTACTCTGGTCTTGGCTCAGGTCCATTACAGGTATTTAGCAACAGTTGCCATTTCCTTCTCCAGCTCATCATACAGATGAGGAAACTGAGGCAAACAGGGTTAAATGACTTGTCCAGGGTCATACAGCTAGCAGGTGTTTGAGGTTGGATTTGGACTCAGGAAGAGGAGTCTTCTTGACTCCAGGCCAGGCACTCTATCTACTGCATCACCTTGCTGCTTAACAAAGTGTTTAACAAAATAAACAAAATACAATACAATATAGACATTGCTAATTTGTAGTTTTCTAAATCAATATGTACCCACAGGGTCCATTTCTATGAGTTTGACACCACTGCTGAAAAAGAATCATTAATAACCCCTCCAACTGCTAAATCTTTCTGAAAGTCTATTTCATGGCAATACTGTAGTTTATCACTTCTTGGCTTTACCTTTTCTTTTCAACCACACTGACCACAGTGTTCTTTTTATTTCAGGGTGGTTTATCCTGTTTCATTGAGGGCTTGCATGATCCTTGGAAGCCCTGACCTCCCCACATCAGTGACTCCTGAAATATTTCTAGTAGGCATTGGAACTGTATTCTTTAAGAGCTACAACTTTTGTTAAGTTGTGAAATCCATTCTATAACAAAACAAAAGACAGCAATGAAATCCTATGTATATGGCATGAAATGCTGTACTTCACTGATGAGAACTAAAGGTGTGGAAATTAGCTCAAAATATGGCTTCATCTTAAGTTCAGAAGAACCTACCGTGTCAGTATATACCCACACACATGGCTACAGCTGTCACAAAAAGAAACCACATAAAAATCATTGTATGTTCCAAGTGTGATTCACAACAATACTTTAAAAATGGTCCTTTAAACCAAAATTATGAGGACTTTTTGTCATATTTTAATTAGGTCTTCAGTGGACTAATTGAATACATTCACCTTTCTTTTATTCTCCACTTGACCTGCTTTCTAACAGGAAGCTTTCTGATAATTCCATAAGGAATCTTTTATAAAGGAAGATGGCTTTGGACTTCAGTTCCTTTTTGATCATATGAGTAAAAACCCCAGATATTTATGACAAATTATAAAGAAATTTCTGTAAACCTTAAAGTGTTACATATGTGTGGGGTTATTATTATTGTTGTGGTTGTTCTTATTATTATTATCCTTAGTCAATGAACTGGATAAAAGGACATGACAAGATCCAAAATACAATATTGGGATTGTGCTGAGGTGTGATGAAGCTATAGATAACAGGTAAAGGGGATAGTTAACTTTGAATGAGGGGCTTTGAATATGTTAGCGACAACTTCAACTGAACCTGTAAATCATTTGTTGGAACATTAAGGATGTATACCAACCTCATCACTAGTCAATGCTCATCAATGATAATATAAAACAGCTAAATGAACCTGGGACATTGGGAGAATTGGGGTGCCTTCAACATAAACAAAGAAGCCTGAAAGAAGGGTGGAATTGTTAGAGAAATTATCCACAGTAAGTTCTGTTTTCAGACAAGTTGAGTTTGAACTATTTGTGACATCTAGCTTGAAATGTTCAATAGGAAATTAGTGATACAGGATTGAAGCACAGGATTGACTGGTGGTAGATATATAGATATACAAGTCATTTGCATCAAACTTCTAATTAAACCCACAGGAGCAGATGAGGTCACCAAGAAAGAGAATGTAGAGAAAGAAGAGGGATCAAGATGGAGACTTGGGGAACACCTACAATTAGAGGGTATAACATAGATAATGATTCACAAAAGAGACTGAGAAGGACTTTTGACAGGTATGAAGAGAAGCATGAAAGAACAGTGTCATAATAACCCAGAAAGGCGAGAATATTCAGGAGTTGACCAGAATCAGCAACGTCAAATGCAACAGGTGGTTCAAGAAATATGAGACCAAGAAAAACTGTCAGCTTAGCTTATTAAGAGATCATTAGTAATTTCAGAGATAAAAGTTTCAATTGCGTGATGAGTTTGAAAGCCAGATTCCAAAAGAATGAATAAGAGGAGGAAGTAGAGACAAAGATATAAGGTAATGATTACAGACAGCTCTTTTCTAAAAGTTTGGAGGAGAAAAGGAAGAGAGATATAGAATGGCAGTTTGAGTAGATGGGTAGGATTTAATGTCAATTTTTAAAATAATGTTAAAATTCTTAAAATTAATTTATTTTGATTTATCAACAATCACTTCCATAAGCTTTTGAGTTTTCCATTTTTCTCCCCCTTCCTCCTCACCTTCCTCCCCAAGACAGCCTGCAATATGCTCTACATATACATTCCTATTAAACATATTTTCACATTAGTCATGTTGTAAGGAAGAATTAGAACCAATAGGAGGAACCACAAAAATAAAAAAAAACAGAAGAAAAAAAAAGAGCAAATAGTATGCTTCAATCTGCATTCAAATTCCATAGTTCCTTCTTTAGATGTGGATAGCATTTTCCATCATGACCTCTTTGGAAATGTCTTAGATCCTTGCATTGCTGAGAAGAGCTAAGTCTATCAACGTTAGTCATCTAACAACAAGGCTGGTGTGCAATGTTCTCCTGGTTCTGCTCACTTCACTCAGCATCAGTCCACACAAGTCTTTCCAGGTTTTTCTGAAGTCTACCTGCTCATCATGTCTTATAGCACAACAGTATTCCATTACATTCATATACCACAACTTGTTCAGCCATTCCTCAATTGATGGGCATCCCCTCAATTTCCAATTCTTTGCCATCACAAAAAGAGCTGCTATAAATATTTTTGTATATGTGGGTCCATTTCCCATTTGTATTATCTCTTTGGGATACAGCCCTAGAAGTGCTGTTGCTGGGTCAAAGAGTATGCACATTTTATAGCCCTTTGGGCATAGTTCCAAATTGCTCTCCAAAATGGCTGGATCATTCCACAACTCCACCAACAATGCCTTAGTGTTCCAATTTTCCCACATCTTCTCCAACATTTATCATTTTCCTGTTTTGTCAGGTTGACCAATCTGATAGGCGTGACGTGGTACCTCAGAGTTGTTTTGATCTGCATTTCTCTAATCAGTAGTGATTTACAGCATTTTTTCACATGATTATAGATGGCTTTAATTTCTTCATCTGAGAACTGCCTGTTCATATCCTTTGATTATTTATCACTTGGGGAGAGACTTGGATTCTTATAAATTTGACTTAATTCTCTATATATTTTAGAAATGAGGTCCTTATCAGAGACACTGGTTGTAAAAATTCTTTCCCAGTTTTCTGCTTCCCTCCTAATCTTGGTTGCATTGGCTTTGTTTGTGCAAAAACTTTTCAATTTAATGTAATTAAAATTATCCATTTTGCATTTTGTAATGTTCTCTACACCTCTTGTTTGGTCATGAATTCTTCTGTTCTCCATAATTCTGATAGGTAAACTATTCCTTGCTCTCCCACTTTGCTTATAGTATCAGCCTTTACATCTAAATCATGAACCTATTTTGACTTTATTTTGGTATATGGTGTGATATTTTGGTCTATGCCTATTTTTCCAGTCTTCCCAGCAGTTTTTGTCAAATACTGAGTTCTTATCCCAGAAGCTGGGGTCTTTGAGTTTATCAAATAATAGATTACTATAGTCATTGACTACTGTGTCTTGCATACCTAACCTATTCCACTGGTCCACCACTCTGTTTCTTAGCCAGTACCAAATAGTTTTGATGATTGCTGCTTTATAATACAATTTAAGATCTGAATTGGGTAGGCCATCTTCCCCTGCATTTCTTTTCATTAGTTCCCTTGATATTCTGGAACTTTTGTTATTCCAAATAAATCTTATTAATTTTTCTACCTCTATAAAATAATTTTGTTGGTAGTTTGATTGGTATGGCACTGAATAAGTAAATTAGCTTAGGTAGAATTGTCATTTTTATTATATTAGCCTACCCATGAGCAACTGATGTTTTTCCAATTATTTAGATATGACTTAATTTGTGTGAAAAGTGTTTTGTAATTGTGTTTTTAAAAGTTCCTGGGTTTGTTTGGATAGGTAGACACCTATATATTTTATGTCTATAGTAACTTTAAATAGAATTTCTCTTTCTATTTCTTGCTGTTGGGCTTTGTTGGTAATATGTAGAAATGCCGATGATTTATGTGGGTTTACTCTATAGCCTGCAACCTTGCTAAAGTTGTTTATTATTTCAAGTGTTTTTTTAAACTTGATTATCTAGGTGATGGCTTTGTTTCTTCTTTACCTATTCTAATACCTTCAATTTCTTTTTCTTCTCTTATTGCTAAAGCTAATGTTTCCTGCACAATATTGAACAACAGTGGTGATAATGGACATCCTTCTTTCACCCCCGATCTTTTTGGAAATGCTTCTAGCTTGTCCCCATTACATATGATGCTTGTGAAGGTTTTAGGTAGATGCTGTTTATTATTTTAAGGAAGACTTCATTTATTCCTATGCTCTCTAGTGTTTTTAATGGGAATGGGTATTGTATTTTGTCAAAAGCTTTTTCTGCATCTATTGATATGATCATGTGGTTTCTGTTAGTTTTGTGGTTGATATGATCAATTATACTGATAGTTTTCCTAATATTAAACCAGCTAAGGGCAATCTTTTTTTTAAGGAGAAAAGAGGATCGGACATGTCTGAAAGGAGAAAAGAATGAATCAAGATGAAGGGAAAACAGGAAATGATGTCAGTGGGGTGTTGAGATGGAGAGAAGGGGATAAAATGGAGTTCGGTTTGAATGGCTTCAATATTTTCAGAAAAAATAAGAGCAGAGGTCCTTATAGAGGTAATCAGGAAGGGGGAGGAGGGAAAAGGTTTAGAAAAGCTGCTGAGAAGATTGAAAGAGGACATCAGTTAAGGAGAAATAAAAGGATTGCTTTGCTCTAGTGATCATCCAATTGAATTTGGATAACAAATATTTATAGTGGACCCAATTAACCCAGTCATAGGACTTTTTCCAGCTCCATAGATCACCATGTGAGAAGGAGAGGAGGTGGCAGAGGGTGGGAGAAAGCCAATGATTAGTGGTGACAGAATAAGAGTGCAAGTGATTCAAGCACAGATGACAGTGTGCAGTTAAACTGGTTGACTATAGGGTTGAGATTGGAAAGGAAAGAAAAGAAAATCAGAATAGGGGTAATATCTTAAGAAAATACTGAGAGGCAGAGGGACTGGAGGCCAGGACGAGGCTGAAGAATATGCTTAGGCAGGACCAGACATAGGTGGTTATGGTCAGATAGAGAAATGTCAGACTTTCTGATTAAAGAAATGGATAATAGTAAGTAAGTAGAATGAAGGAGTGTTCCGGGATTTAAGGATACTGAAGAATTAGGTTAGGAAGGCTAAGAGAACAATAATACAAATGATGACATCTCCTATTACAAGGACAGGATTTGGGAAGGAGAGGAAGACGGTGATCCAGGTGATTAATTCCTTGGGAGAAGAAGGAGAATTACCTGTGGTCTGGGAAATGGGTATAAGACTCATTTCAGCTTCCTTTTCCCAGACAGCAACTCCTGGGATCTTATGCATTTGGTCAAAGTAGTATTATGATACACTGAATCTAAACATACACACATACATACATACACACACACACACACACACACACACCCCTTCTTAAGAGAAGGGAGAAATTGGGGAAGATATGTAATTAATTTTGTTGTTGGTGTTTTATTTGTTCAGTCATGTCCTACTCCTCATAACCCCTTGTGGAATTTTCTTGGCAAAGATACTGGAGTGGTTTGTCATTTCCTCCTCCAGCTCACTTTACAGATGAGGAAACTGAGGCAAACAGGGTTAAGTAACTGGCCCAGGGTCAGCCTGAGTAGTAAATGTCTTGAGGCCAGACTTGAACTCAGGAAGATGAGTCTTCCCGACTTCCAGGTCTTGCGCTATATCTACTGTGCCACCTAGCTACCCTTGTAGTTCAATGAAAATATGTAAATCTGTCTAAAGCAGGCACAAGGATTGAACATTTGATTTCACTGATACAGGGAACTCCCAAGCAAGGAATTCTATCAATAAAGGTTATGACTCTAACTTACAGTCTTTGAGATGCCACAAGCATTGAGTGTTTAAGTAACTTGCCCAGGGTCACACAGCCTGTGTCTTCATCTCAATTTGAATTCAGATCTTTCTAGTTATATGGCCAGTTCATCATCTACTATGCCATGCTGTCTTCTCTAACAGAAGTAACTTATGTAAATTGAGAACGTGATTTTTAAAACTAACCCTAAAATGCAGATTTACATGTATTCCTCCAAAGAGGATGGAATTAGATTATAAATCTGCATCTCTTCTAGATCCTGTGGGCTGAATTCACCCACAATCATGTGACCTTACAGCTCTGAGCCCCAAAACATGATAATGAAAAGGAGAAAGAAAAGAAGTGAAAGTGAAGAAAGATCAATTCATAAGATTCCAAGGCTCCAAAGAATGGAGATGCTCATCTACCTTGATAGAGATCAGTGGGGAAGAGAGGTGGGAGATGAGAGTGCTGCTGTTTGCAGGAAAGAAAGGAATGACTTCTAAGAAAAGATATCACATCCAGGATTAAGGATTTTAGAGGAAAAGACATGGCCAGACAGCCAGGCAGGAAGAGAGAGAGCAGAAATAAACCTACTCAGCCTAGAGACCTAACAAGCAGACAGAAGTCAAGTTACAGCCTGTTCTAGATATTGGCCTAGTCAGAAAATAAAGGTGGGAATTACACTGGCCTAGCATGGCAAGAGAAAAGTAGACCCTTGGTCAGTCTTCCCCATATAGCATTCTTCTCCATTACTTCTGGTCTAGCCAGGAAACATTTAAGAGCTCAACAAAAAAACACCTCTCTCTTGCTAGATTCTTCATAGCCTGCTCCTCCTCAGCTTCCAGTGAAGGTCAAAGACAAAATTTTAACTTATTCCAAACTAGACAGTGAGATCTGGATATTGGTTAGTCTGCAATCAAAAAGGTTCTGTGCCATAATCAATAAATATCTTTTTTTAAGGTAGGCACCCACACTACAGATGCTGTCCCCTCTTAATCTGATCTGCTGTTCTGGGAGAAGCTGACACAGGCAAGCTGAGAGTGACATTGCCCCATATGCTATTGGTAGGCATGCAATCTTCTGAGAAGACTGTCTCTGTGGTCTTTGTTCTTGGAGATTATATTGCCTCTTCCGCTCTGGTGTCAGGCATGGTGGACAGACCTCCAGCATCCTACTCTCTAAGCTGAGCTCCCTTGGGCTGGTCTCACCAAGGGCTTCTCTTCCTAGTGTTCCTAGGCCTGTACATCTTAAGAGCCTGACTTTAGCTTCCTTCTCACTGGCAGAGCTGAGCTGACAGATATTCAATGGCTTTGGCCCATGGATACTCTTCTCTAACATAGAGTCTCTGAGAGTTGCTGCTGCTAAAGAATTCATTATTATGCTGTTGGCCTGATAGTGGGCTTCTCAGAAGCTAGGCCAGCCATTTGATGGGCTATTTTATTTATTTAAGGGCTATTTGATGCCCTTCCAGCTTGAGAGGAGAGTCTACTGGCAAGGCCTTCAGAAGCTTTGGATCACTTCCAGGCAACAATGGGGCACCTGAATAAGACTTAATATCTCTCTAAATATGGAGTGGTCTCCTTCAGAGAGCAGTTCTGGAAGGAGCTCTGATTCCAGAATATATCGAGCTTGGATGACCACTAAGGCCTATTCCAATTCTAACATTATATAACACTTCCCTCTGCTTTTAATTATTGCCTTGCCTATCTCAAGTTATAAGGCAGGTCTCATATACTAACTGTTTTTATAATAATCACAACAATAACAACAACTATATACACACATACATGTGTGTGTGTGTGTGTGTGTGTGTGTGTGTGTGCGTGCGTATTTCATCAAAATCCACTTATACACATTATCCCTTCCCAGATCCTCTGCCATAATCATCAAGGGCCATTTCATCACATGAACTTACACAGACATATGGAAGACACATTCAGCAAATATATTTGACAATATTTTGCATTATAACCTTGAGACCAAATGGAATTTAACAGACACAAATAAAAAATTACACACATAGATTCAGAAAAAAACAAACAAGTACAAAAGAATTGGCTTTTTAGCAGTTTGTATTAAAAAGATTTGGGGTATTTAAAAATTAATAGCTAATCCTTTTAGGTTTCCAAAGAACTCACATACATTATCTCATTTAACTACCACAATAATCCCATGAGGTACTATAGGCATTATCATTCCCAGAAAAAAATGCTCCACTTCTTTTCTTGTCCTATTTGTTTTCACAATCTATCATATTAACATTAAACTGATGACTACAGGGTTAGCAGACATCATTGCACAGAATGCTTTGTAAACCTTTCAGGGCTCTGTAAGGAGTCATCTACTCTATTTTTCAATCTCAAAGTAGAACAAGTTTTTTTTTCTCCTTTTCTCATAGGACATGTCACTACAGAACTAGAAACTATTTTAAATATCAGCACTACCAGAACCCATTTGAGATGAAGAAATCCAATAGGTTTTTACACACAAGACATTCACACTTTAAATATATATGCTAAACTATTAATATGCATTACTTTTATAAATTATACTCCTTTTCTTAGTAGCTTGTTTCCTGCATTTTTTCACTTAGTTTCTCATTATTTCTGTCACATCCATTGTCTTTCAGAGTCCCTTGACTGTCTTTTAACGGACAAGTCATTAATAATGTTCCTCATTTTTACTGTCCCAAAGGAATTCTTCTCCTTTCCATTTTTAAATGTTTCCTATCTGAATTCTTTTTCCAATTTTTATTTTCCTGTGAAAATGTACTTATGCATAAAACAAATTTACAAAGATGTGATAGCATATTATACCTCATCATGTTACAATGGTGACCCTGGTTCTTGAAGATGATGCCATCAGAGTACAAAGCCTGATAAGTCTTCCTAAGCACAAAAGACTTTTTCACTAAGTTCTTTGATAATTTGGCGAATCTGAAATTTTATTTTTGTGGAGAGTCCCTCCAATGATGCAGACAGCAATCCATCATGCCTGTCAATCCTACGTGACTCTTACCCTAGACCTCCCAGAAATCCTTCCCAATGTGCCAGGCGCCTTCCTCATGTTTTCTTTCATCCCATACCTCATGACCAGCCCATATTCTTTCATGGGCATACACTCCTCTGATGACATCTTTTATAAGTACTTCTTTAGCACAATTCTTGGATGGTAAGATGTTATTGGCTACTCATGCCCACCATAATCCTCTCCATTGCTCCTTGGATTTCCCTTAACTTTAATTTTTCAGAGACTGTTATTTCATGATCAGCAGCCATACAATAAAATTGGAATTATATTATTGTTTAAGAGACAGGACTTTGTTTCAAGGAGAAGCTGGGGGTAATTCACTGGGTACGAGCCCCCAAATAGTCCTTCTCTCTCTTATTCACAGACTATACTGGCCGAGTGTGGAGATGCTTATCACCACGAGGCTTACTAATAAATGATGAGATTTTGGGCCATGGCAACTCTTAAGGGGCCACAGTCTGTTTTGATGGCAGGAATACTTACACCAGAAACATCACGAATCTTCCGAAAAGCTCAAAAGTATCACAGCAGTGACGTAGTATCGGCGTTGGATTGGAGCACTTCCGTGGAGCTGAGTGTGATCTCAGGCCCTGCGCTAAAGGGTACGTACCGCCCAGGGAACCTCTTCTAGAAAAGCACTCACTATATTACTATATCAAGTAGCGAATATCGGCCTTGGTGGCTACCTTGTGAGCTTGAGGAATCCAAAGCTGCCTGATGATAGGGCAAGCAAGCCAACTCAAATGAGATCTAGACCTGTGCAGAATTCTCCACAAATGAGTGAGCACTCAGGATTGATTGGATCCAACCTCTCTGATGCTGGACCAGTCTCTAAGATGTCACTCATAGATTGGGATGGGAAGGGCTTTCCCATAAAGGGGTTCTTGCTCTGGGCTCAAGTGGACCAGATTTAATACCGGGAAAGCCTGACTCCAAAGAGGGCATTCAGGATTTTTCACATATTCTCTGGCTTCTTATGTCCCCATCTCAAAGTCCCAGGGATAATTTCTTACATAATGCTTAGTTATGGTTGAGATCTAGAGTCTTCCATGCCCCTTCTATTAAAGCACAGGTTCCCAAAGTGGGCAATACCACACCCTGGGGGGGGCACTTTGGGTGCAACTGGGGAGTGTTGAATAAAAATAAGGGGGTGGTGGAAGCATAAAGAGAGAAGACAAGAAAAGAAAAGTTTGAAAAACCATTCATACATGTGTCATCGGTTATGTAACAGAGTTAAAGTCATAGGGATTACATTATTTTCCAAATAAACACACAAAATGCAAGTTATAACATATCAGTGGTCAAGTCTGCTTACAGGTATTAATAAGAAAGTATTAGCAAGCAAACATGTCAAACATTGTCAGGAAATCCTGCCTGCATCAGCAGAAATATGTACACATGATGACTTGTTTATAATACAATACTATAAGGTCACATGACACGATATCATCTCATCAAAACTTCTAAGCAGGAAAAAATACAAATTTACAATAAATTATTAAATTTAAGATGTGTCATTTTTTTTTAAAACATTAATGGGTTAAAGAAAGCAGATTTCCAGGGGTTGCTGAGTAATTTTTTTTAAAGGGACCAGTAGGCCAAATAAGTTTGGGAACCTCTGTATTAAAGTCACTCAATATACAAATTGGTAGATATGGTATAGTAGAAAAACCACTGACTCTGTAGTCAAAGAACCTGGGTTCAAATCCTACATCCAATGTTCACTATCTGAGTGATCTTGGGAAAGTCATTTAACCTTCCAAAGTCTCAGTTTCCTCATTTGTAAAGTGAGTGAGTTGGATAAGATAGCTTCTGAGGTCTCTTCAAACTCTACATCTATGATTTAATTTTTTAAATTAATTTATTTTTAGTTTTCAACAATCACTTCCATAAGCTTTTGAGCTTTAAATTTTTCTCCCCCTCCCTCCTAACCTCCTTCCCCAAGATGGCCTGCAATTTGATATAGGCTCTACATATACATTTCTATTAAACATATTTTCACATTAGTCATGTTGTAAGGAAGAATTAGAACCAATAGGAGGAACTGCCAGAAAGAGGAAACAAAACAGAAGGAAAAAAAGAGCAAATAGTATGCTCTGATCTGCATTCAAATTCCGTAGTTCTTTCTTTGGATGTGGATAGCATTTTCCATCATAAGGCCTTTGGAGATGTCTTAGATCCTTGCATTGCTGAGAAGAGCTAAGTCTATCAAAGTTAGTCGCCTCACAATGTGGCTGTTACTATGTACACATCTCCTGGTTCTGCTCATTTCACTCAGCATCAGTCCACACAAGTCTTTCCAGGTTTTTCTGAAGTCTGCCTGCTCACCCATGTCTTATAGCACAACAGTATTCCATTACATTCATATACCACAATTTGTTCAACCATTCCTCAATTGATGGGCATCTCCTCAATTTCCAATTCTTTGCTATCACAAAAAGAGCTGCCATAAATATTTTTTTACATGTGGGTCCTTTTCTCATTTTTATGATCTCTTTGGGAAACAGTCCTAGAAGTACTATCGCTGGGTCAAAGGGTATGCACATTTTTATAGCCCTTTGGGCATAGTTCCAAATTGCTCTCCAAAATGGCTGGATCATTCCACAACTCCACCAACAATGCCTTAGTGTTCCAATTTTCCCACATCTTCTCCAACATTTATCATTTTCCTGTTTTGTCAGGTTGACCAATCTGATAGGCGTGACGTGGTACCTCAGAGTTGTTTTGATTTGCATTTCTCTAATCAATAGTGATTTACAGCATTTTTTTCACATGATTATGGATGACTTTAATTTCTTCATCTGAGAACTGCCTGTTCATATCCTTTGATCATTTATCACTTGGGGAGAGACTTGGATTCTTATAAATTTGACTTAGTTCTCTATATATTTTAGAAATGAGGCCCTTATCAGAGACACTGGTTGTAAAAATTCTTTCCCAATTTTCTGCTTTCCTCTTAATCTTAGTTTCATTGGCTTTGTTTGTGCAAAAACTTTTCAATTAATGTAATCAAAATTACCCATTTTGCATTTCATAATGTTCTCTATCTCTTGTTTGATTATTAGATCTATGATTTTATATCAAGCATAGGACAGCTATTTTGTTCTTTAAACACAAAGACAATTCATTAAAATACAAAGGACTCAATGTATTCATTGATAAATACTTAAAATATGAAATAATAACCCAAAACTCCAATTTATGCTATATTAGGAGGTAAAGACTCCTAGTAGATAGGTGGAACTACTGAACAGATCTTACACATTTATTTTGGATTTATACTGCCCAAGTAGCAACTCAACGTCAATATATTCTGGGAGTAAGGTTGTACAATTCATAGATATAGGATGTATTGTTACACATCCCTTATTCCTTTCTGTAATTATTCTTTTTTCCAGAATGAGATGCTTCATAAAAAGGAAAAAAAAGCATTTCTTGCTTTTTCTTTTTTCCCCTTGAACCTGTGAATTTTTTTAATTTATTTTTTTATATATTTTAAACTTAAATACAAAATTAAAAAAGAAACAAACAAATACAAAATAAGAAAAGAAAAAAACTTTGTCATGTGCTCGGTAGAACATAAGAGAGGATTCAAAATATAAAGCTATAAATTTCCATTTCAAGAAAACCTATATTAAAAACACTATACACTGTGTTCAGAACTATCTTTTCTTTACTTCCTTGTAGGTTTTATTTTGTTCTCTGCTGTGCACTTTTTACTATGTTCCCCCCCCCGCCAAGAAGGCTACAATTAAGTGTGTGGATACACACATATACATACATATACATACACACACATACATACATATATACTTATACACATTCATATACATGCATACACACACATATACATATATACTTATACACATTCATATATACACATACACACAAACATATAGACATTACATACATACACTTATATATACATACATATACATAGAATCTATAATCACATACATATATACATATATACATTCCTATGCATCTATGTAAGACCATGCTATATTTGTTTGTGCTCTATTTCTCTGAAGGTGGATAACATCTTCCTTCCTAAGTCCAAGTCTTTCCATAGTTTTCTAAATCCACAAACTCATCATTTCCTATAGCACAACAATATTCCAACCTTAAACTTTAAATAGTCTAAAACAATATTAGTATGGCTGACATAGTGTGAGGTGTTATTTTTAATAAAAGTTCATCTGCCTGGTGGTGGTTATCTTCTCTTATTATAGGGGTGTAACTGCCAAAAGTACCTCCTTCTGAGAAACCAGCACCTATTTCAAGGAATGTAGCCCTCTCAAGCTCACAAAGTAGCTGTCAAGATTAGAAACATCCCTCTTAATGTCACTGTTCAGTCCCCTGTGCTCAGAGAAATACAAAGCAGATGAGGAAGCTAGGGACTTCAGATACAGTATCAGATCCACCTAAGCAAGCACATGTACTTGCAGTCATGGGACTGTAGCTCCCACCTGCATCTGCTACTGGGGAGGACACAGAAGAGAGCTATCCCCTTCCCATCCTTGGTGGAAGTCCTAAGGAAAGCTAGCAAAAGTCTAAGTACAGTGTCAATGAGAAGGGAAGAGATAGAAGTGGAGAGTTTGTTCTTTCCTTTTAAAGTCTACCAAGAGTGAACTTCCTGGCTTAGTCACCAATCACCTTTAGCACAGCCACCCCTCCACTCAGACTCCCAACCCTAAACATATCCACACACATCAACCCCTTATTTCCTGGTCACAGGGAACATAGGACAAACCAGGGCCTTTGGTCATACATGTCCTACAGCAAGGGTCTAGCACATGTACATCATTACAAGTGGCCCAAGACCAAACCAAGCTAAGAGGGAAGTGTTCTAATCTCTCTATGCTACACTCATAAACATTCTTTTCCTTTATAAATACAAACTGCCTATATTTTTTCTTTACTTACTTAGTTTCCCATTATTTGTACCATACAAACTGTTTTCTTAATCAAATAATATAACTTTTAGTTCTAATACAATTTTGTATTCTTACTTTCCTAAAGAAATCACCTTCCTATTATATGTAAAACTTTGACCTGTACATTCTTTTCACATTTCCCTCTAAATTTTATAACTTTTCCCCCCACTCAGTTTCCTTTTTTGCTTTGGTAGCCACTAGATTCTAAATTATTTGAAGATTATAGTTCAAGATCAAGTATTTTATGGCCTATATTTCACACTGTAGGATCTCACTAATGCCTCTAAACTTTATATTCATTTTACCAAAAAGTTTCAATGCATCATGTACCAAATCACAATTTTGCCTTTCTCTATTTCCTTGCACTAAACATCCTTAATTTTTTTTTATGTCTTTGCCTTTTGATAGCTGTTTTATATGGGAATAAGATTCTGTAATTTGAGGACATATTATTTTATATTACTTATTCTTTTTTGCAATTATCCTTCATAAACCTGAAGGTCATTTCTGTACTATTGTCAGTCATCGGTCAATAATGGGAAAGTGGCAGAATGCACAATGAAAGTCCTGAAAAGTCTTCAAATATAACAGGAAGGGACAGAACCTGCTAAGACTCATTTTTCTTCTGAATTTGCCACTAGGAAGTGTTCTCAGAAAATGAACATTTTGATATATGAAGCTAATAGCAGGGAATTTTTTCCACTCTTTTCCAAGCCATAACCTTAGAACTATTAACTTTTAAAATACCAAAGGATATTTTGCATATTTTATCTTGCTTTAGAGTATAGTAGAGCTATATACTAACCATGGGGCAGTTCATCTTTGGAGTGTTTGAAAACAAGCTAGAGAGGATATTTATAGAACATGGGATCAATGTAGAAAATCAAGAATAATACATATAACTGGATCCTGGCGCTATGTTACATTAATCACAATATCTGCCTTACTTCTAAAGACAAACATAGTGCCTTTTTGTTAACTATGAGGTTGCTAAAAGCATTCTCAGGAACTAAAAACTGATGGGCTCTGTGCTCCTCTTCAGGAGTCTTTATACCAGAAGGGGAGAAAATGAAAAACACAATACATACAGAGAAAACTATAAGACAATAAAAAATACTAAAAATTATAATGAGTTATCAAGGGATGTCCTTATATCCTAAAAGTATTCTAAAATAGGGTAGGACCACAAATTTTAGAGTTGGAAAGAACCTTAAAAATCATTAATCCAACCCTTCATTTTATAGATGAGGAAACTGAGGCAAATAGAAGTTAAGTGACTTGCCCCAAAGTCACAGAGCAACTAGGTGGTGTAGTAGATAGAGCACTGGGCCTGGAGTCAGGAAGACCCGAGGTTTCCTTGGACACTTACTAACTGTGGAACCCTGGGCAAGTCACTTAACCTTATTTGCCTCAACTGTAAAATGGGGCTAATAACAGCACCTACCTCACACATTATTTTGAGGAGCACACGTGATAACATTTGTAAAATGCTTAGCCTAGTGCCTGATACAGAGTAAGTACAATATAAATACTAGCTATAATTATTATTATTAATGTAGCAAAGCTGGGATCTGCACTTACGTCATCTGATATGAAATCCAACACTTTTACCACTTTACCATGCATTAGGATTGAGATTAAGTAAGATTCTGCCTAAAGACAAGGGGATAGACCAGGTAGTGTTATAGGTCCCTCTAAGATCCTTAAAGTCACCCCGTGTCTCCCTCCTTACCCAGGGACAGGGAATCAAAAGATCAGCATAACAGGTATTCACACTTGCCCATAAAGTCATTTACCAAACCACTAAGGGTATCACTGGCTATTATTTCCCAAAGCTGGATCATGCTCCCTATCCTCTCTCTATGCAAAAAGGAGACAGAGAACAAGCAGGAGCTATATCGTACACTTGCCACGTGGGTGTGAAAAACTGTTTCCAGAAAGAGAGTGACAAGCATCCTGATGTACCCCAAATAAGTGTGAGCGGAGGTACTCCTGAACAACTGCTAAGCTAGGACTGGCAGGGCTTCTGGCAGGGCTTGGCATTCAAGAAAAAGAGGTAAGGGATCCCCCAACTGTCAACAATACAGGACATATTTTTCATGGCTTCAAAATTTAGCCTAAAAAAAGACTGGAAATACATATTTTCCTTTGACTTTTGAAAAGAAATCAAGCTTGTAGGTGCTCCCCAAATCATGAAACAGCAGCAGGGGAGGAGGAGAGATGGTGGCTCACTGACTCACCCACAGCCCAAACTTAAACGCCTTCACAAAGAGAAACATTCTCAGCTGTTAGACTGAATTGTCTGAGACCAGCTTCGTTTCTGGGTCCTGGCATCTAGTAGTGCATAGTTCAATGTTACGTGTACAGTGAGAACTCAATAAATAGCAGTGATTTTGATAATCCACTGAAGGACAATGATATTTCGAAGAAATCTAGTGTAAGAGATTCCTAGTTAAGCAACTTTGAAACAGGTTCACAGTTTTTTTTTCCCCAAATATCACACTTAATGCGTCTGAAATAGTTAATCCCATCACAGGTGTATTTGCATAAATATTCACTATCTGCATAAACAGCCATGCATTATCTGAATATAATTTGCATTTATCTGCATGGATTATGTCATCAGCTTTTAAGAAATCTTCAAGGAAAACTGGGATTATTATTGTTAGTCTTCAGGTCATTGTTCTATTTCTGTTTTCTTCCCAAGTGCCTCCTCAGGAGATGTATTGCCATATTGGATAAATAGCTGGCTTCTGAACACCAAGATTTGGTTTTGATTCTGACCCCCCATTCATACTAGCTGTGTGACCCTGAAGATACATAACTTCTCAGTGATTCTAGTAAACTAAGACTATAATTTATGGATAAGACCTGCATTGTTAGAGGAAGTTTCCTTCTCTAGGGGACTTCCTTAAGCCAATGAAGTCCTAGGTCCTGTCCCCACCCCTAACTCTCTCTTCATTTGCCTACTTCTTACCTAGCAGATAAATGATATTGATAGCACTTTCTAGTTTCAATCTTAGACTTGGATTGCAATGTAAGATTTCACCCAGGACAAGTGATAAACATCTTTCCTAATTTTCTAAAACCTCCACAAAATGCGATTCTATAATTAGCCCAGTGTTGATGAGCCTTCACTGTCAGAAAACGATTCTTAATGTCTAACTTACACACATGATGCTTTGGAGGGAGATTTTATTTTCTCATTGTTATGCAAAGTCCTCACCAGAATTCTCAAACAGAACTGGAATTTCGTGATCTTGGTATCTTTTTAGTCTTGAAAACAAAGTGTCTTATTACATTGTCAAGGAAAAATAGCTAATGCAACCCTGAGCTGCATTAAGAGAGGGTCAATTTCCCCAAGTGAGGAGGCGGCAATCTCTCTGTACCCCGGCCTCAGACTATATCTAGGTGATTGTGTGCAGTTCTGAACAACACAGTTAAAGAAAGACACTGATCAGATGGAGTGAATCCTGGAGAACAGCCAGTCTGCTGAAACTCTGAGGCTATGTCATGGGGGTTGGCCAAAGGAATTAGGGAAGCTTAGTCTGGAGAAGAAAAGACTAGGAGAGTGACGTGAGGGCTGTGTGCATATGTGAAGGGCTGTCACGTGGAAGAGGGATTAGACTTGGGTTTTTTGGTCCTGAGAGGGCAGAAGCAGGAATGAGGGTTTGGCTGGCTGTCAGGACAAAGAGCCATTCAGATGGGAGGCAGGTGGCCTCCTCCTAGCTGGGCACCTTCATGGAGAGGTGGAAGGACTGACCACTTGTTGCTTCTCTTATAGTAGAGATTCTTTCAGGGAATGAGCTAGAATCAAGGGTCACTTAAATACCTTAAAATATGAAAAAAATCTGGGATTTTGTGATTGCATTTAACAAACCAATCATATCAGATTAAAATGTAAATTGATTACCTTGAAGAAATTTTAAATTTCATTAGTGTGGATGTTCTGTCCATGACACAATCCACTGTAACTTAGAGACATATAAAACTTAGAGAGTTATTTAGAGCACTGAGTTGACTTAGAGCACTAGAATAACTGAGTCACATAGTAGGTGTTATAGACAAGACTTGAATCTAGATCTTCCTGACATTTACCATACTGCCTCCCAGTTGAGGAAACTGTTAACTAAAAACAAATATGCTTGAATACCAGATATCAATGCAAAAAGGTAGCTAGGTGGTGCAATAGAAAAAGCACTGATCCTACCTAAATTAAAATCTGGCTTCAGACACTTAGCTATGTGACCCTGGGCAAGTCACTTAACCCTGTTTGCCTTGCTTTCCTCTTCCGTAAAATGGGGATAATAATAGCATCCATCTCCCAAGGTTTCTGTGAGGATAAAATGAGATATTTGTAAAGCACACTGCAAACCTTTAAGTGCTATATAAATGTAAGCTATTATTATTATGGCAAAAATTTAGCTCTAATAAAAACCACAACAAAATACTTATGCAAAGAAAGCAAAGGAGATGGACAAGATTTATACTATAGAAGTCCCTAGAAACGTGAAAGCTTCCTGGTTGAGAAAAGAAGACTTTCTAATTTAAAAAGCTTTTGCATGAATAAAATTGCTAAAGATAAAATTTAAAATAAAACAGTAGAGTGGGGAAAAATGTGTATCAAATATCACTAATAGAAGTCTGACTTTAAAATATATAAAGAACTGACACAAACAGGTAATATCAAGTACCATTCCCCATTACATAGGTAGTCAGAGGTCATGAACAGTTTTCAAAAGAAGTAAAATCTATAAATGACCATGTGCTTCAAATCGCTAATATGAAATGAAGTAAAAATTAAAACAACTCTGAGGTTTCACTTCACACTACACAAATTGGCAAAGATGACAAAAGATGGGGTTACAGGAAGTCAGGGCAAGACTGATGCACTACTGGTAGTGGAATCACTTGGGATATGAGTTTAGAATGATGTAAGAAAAGTGACTGAACTGTTCATAGTCTTTGACTCAGCACTCACACTATTTGTACCCCAGGGAAGTCAAAGATAGAAACAAAGGTCCAAGGTATACCAAAGTATTCATGTCAGTTAGTATTTGAGAAGTGAAAATAAAGTGGGTGCTCTGAAACTGGGGAATAGCTGAAAAAAACTATCGTATATAAATGTAATGAAATATTGTACTGTAAGAAGTGAACAAAATGAGGAATTCAGAGAAACATAGGATTTGTATGAAATTATAAAGAGAAAAACAATACACAATGACCCCAACAATGTAAATGAAAAGATCACTAAAAACTAAAAAGAATTAAAAAGAATTAAGAAAAGATCGATAAAGAATTAAAAAACCAATGAAGGTCCCAGAAAATAGATAATGAAATATTCTATCCCCCTAGCAGTAGAGAGGTAGAGGACTGCTAGGCCAAATTATGGCACACATTGCTATGTGGGGTCATTTTATCAGATGGTTTTGCTGACTTATTTTTTTTTATCACAATAGAATTTCAATTTGGCAGTGGGTGGGTGGGGTGTTGAAATGACAATAATTTAAAGACAAAAGGCATGAATAAAATTTTACTCCCCCTATTGCTTGTAACATTCCTATTGTTTTCTTGATTCTCTATAACTCCTTCCTAAGAGGCTGGATATAAGGTCAGGAGGTGAGGTAAAAGCGTGTTGCTTACACTAGAAGCTAAAAAGTTATTTCATTAAAAATATATTTCTAGTCGATTATTTATTACATATTTCTCTGTGTGTGGTATAGGTCATATATATTTTGCTCGTAAGGACAGTAGGGGCAGAAACAGGCTTTGAGGTACTACATACAAATGATATATACTGACTCCTGAATTTCATAATAGAAGGCATATGAATATTAGCATCATAAATTGTTATGTTATAGTCTATTATGCAGATGGTTCCCTATTTAAAAATCTGCACAAGAGAAGCATTAAATCAATCTTAAGGTTTTGCCCCTAAATCAGTTCTTAACTTTTTTGTGTATGTGTCATGGACTCCTCTGGACATCTGATGAAGCACATAGGCCTCTTCTTAGAAAAAAAAATTTTAAATGCACAAATACATGAAATTTTAGAGGTGGGAAGTAACTTGAGTGATTATGGACTTAAAGCTGTAAATGATCAAGGGTCATTCAGCCTGACTCTCTTGTTTTAAGATAAGGAAACTGAACCTCACTAAAGTTACTTGCCCAAATCCCTACAGACAGCAAGTGGCAAAGCTAGGGTTTAAACACAGGACTTCTGGTTCCAAATCTTGTGCCTTCCCTTATATCACACTGTATTCCATCTATTCAAGTCTAATTTAGACTTGGGCTCATAGAATTAAAGCTGAAAGAGACTTCAGAAATCACTTCATTAAACCTCCTCATTTTACAGATGAAATAAGTGAGGCCCAGAGATGTTGCTGTCCAAGATCACACAGGTATTAAGTAGTAGAGCTGGGATTAAAAACCAGGTTCCCTGACTCGAAATCCAGCACACTTTGCCCTTTACCACCCTGCCTCAGTGTTATCTTTCCCAGGAGTATTTGCTTTTTAAACTTGATCTTTAATTGTGGCATGAAAGCCCCCCACCCATTTTACCTTGTTAAAGGAATTTCAGGTATCAATGAGTGGGTAAGGATGCTTTTTTTTTTTGGACAGAGTCCAGAAATAACATGGACTTTTGCTGCACAGATAGGGCTTCGCCTCAAGCACTGACATAGTGTGGTTGGGGGTAACAACAGTGTAGACGTCTTCCCTCAAGGAACAGCAATATCTGTTCTGCCAACAAAAAAATTGGCTCAAAGTACTTGATAGTAACTATCAAATCAATCTCCAATGTCTTCCTAAATTTGACAGGGAGCCAGTACTAGCCCCTTAGAAGGTTAAACTGAGGTGAGAGCTGTCCAATAATTAGCCCAAGGTCACTCACTGAGTCAGGGAGAGAGCTATGGATAGAAGCTAAATCTCCTGACACCCAGCCTTATGCCTCACTACCAGACTGTACTGCACTCCATGACCTACTTGCTCTCAGTTTTGTACAGTTTCTTCTCCTGAATTCCCTCAGGGCTTTACTTAATGGCTGTTTAAAACAATTTCAAATAAAAAAAATTAAATACAAAATTTTTACTTTATGGAAGTTATAATAAAAGCTGTTAAAATGCTAGTTAAGAAGAAGACACTTCCATCAATCCCCTTGACGCCCAGGAGAAAAAAATTCATGTGTATACTACATTAAAAATATGATTGCCTTGGATTTCAGTCTCATTTACTCTCCAGAATATAGTACAGTACACTATACTGGACAAGAAATAGTTAACATTCTATTAAAAATATAGGCTTTGTTTAGCAGATATTAGTCTATTCTGTTGTAGTCACTCTTAATGCTATACCAATATAAAAGTTGCAAAGAAAAGTCTAAGTGGGTAAAATCCCACAGTTTTGCTTCCAAGTTTCATGAATATATTCCTTCCTATGTTAATGGATGTAATACATTAAAAATATAGGTAAAAAAGACCAGAAACACATGACGTTTAAAATAACTCCTAAACTATAAAATCACTTTTAGGCCTCATGAAAGGAAAATTCTCTACTTTAATACTGTGACAGGATGGTTGATTTTGACCTCTGATGCACAGAAAGGTAAAGAAACTTGTATAAGGTCAGAGAGGCAGTTTAATGGCAATGGTAGGGCTCATCCCCTAGTTCTCTGTAGTCATATTCAGTGTTCTTTGCAATGAACCACAAAACCATAGGGTTAATATTTGTTCTTTTAAAAATTACTTTTCAAAGTAACAAGAAAAAACCTATAAGCTCTATCAAAAATAAAATTTCTACCAAGTAATAAGGCTATTACTTAGAAATGAATTTAAATGTCAATGCCCTTTCAAAGAAGTCCTTGTTTCTCCTGGGTAATTTACTCCAAATTTTAGAGCTCACTAATATGCACAGAATTTTTGGTTTCCTCCTAAAAAGCCATCTTAGAAAAGGTTTTTGAGTAGGTCCCTTGAAATTAATATTAAAGAGAACTTACTTTATATTAAAACAGATCTGTTCTTAGACATTTTATAGGTCAAAAATCTGGGCAAAGTCACTGCCAAAATAAACTACTTGATAAACTAGTTCTGACTAAACTTTATCTGCCATGATTCATATTCCCATAAGTATCCTAACTGCTTCTGACCTGCCACTGTAGACAATCTATTCATTTTTGCATAAATAGTTGTAATGGGGGTCTGGCACGTGGGCAGACTTTATAAGTTTGCTTAGGTGATAGAACTTCTCCAAATAAAAGATGCTAGGGAATAACTTGTGAGCTGGTCCAGTTATTCTGGAAAGCAATTTAGAACTATAACATAGAAGTCATTAAACTGGGCATATCATTAGACTCAGTGATACCAATATTATATTTATACCCCCAAAGAGAGAAAATAATGAGGAAAAAGATTCATCTCATACAAACAAAAATATTTATAGCAAAGAATTGGAAACTGAGGGACTTTGTATCAATTGGGGAATGACTTTACATATTATGGTATATGAATATAATGGAATACTATTGTTCTATAAGAAATGATAAAAGGGGAGCAGCTAGGTGGTGCAGTGGATAAAGCTCTGGCCTTGGAGTCAGGAAGACCTGAGTTAAAATCTGACCTCAGACACTTACTAGCTGGATGACCTTGACAAGTCACTTAACCCCAACTGCCTCACCAAAAAAAGAAAAGAAAAGAAATGATAAAAGGGACTGCAGTAGGACCAGAATTTTCCTGATTCAGCTTCCTTTCCTATCCACCCCCCCAAAAAAACCCCAAACACAGGGGTAGACTTAGGACAAATCTGGCCCTGCCACAAGGAGTCTGGGCCTTGGGTGGGTGCCTAAGACCATGAGTCTCTAGATTCTTTGATGATCTGCTAATTAGATGTTTCCATATGGAGATGAAGGGGCTACAACCAGAAAAGCTAAATGCCCTGTATCCTTGTTGCATGTTCTTACTGTGTTAGGATAAAGTAAAGCTCCTTTTGTAAATGTTCCATGAGTTACAAGCGCCTCATTTTGTCCCCAAATCTAACACTAGTTCTGGCATTAGACTGCTCCTCCAACAGAGACAGTTTCAGAGAAACTTGGGAAGACTTTTATGAAATGATGCAGAAGAAAGTGAACAGAACTAGGAAAACAACTTATACAATAATACTATTGTAAAAACAAACTTTGAAAGGCTATAGAAGTCTAATCAACATAATGACCAACCACAATTCCAGAGGACACAGGATAAATGAAAGACGCTCCCTACTTACTGAGAGATAGATGACAGACAGGGTGCAAACTGAGACATTTTTTCTTTTGATGTGGCCAGTAGGGGAATTATCTTACTTGACTATGCATGTTTGTCTAACAAGGAGTTTGGTTTTTTTTTCTTTCTCAATGTGGGCTGGGGGGGTGGGTAGGGGTATTGAAAGAAAGAGAAGGCAGATTTTTGTTGAATGAAAAAATAGAAATATAAATTTAATATTAATAAAAAGAAGAAATTCCAAGTTGAATCAAACAAGAAACAGAAAGCCTGTGCAGCTTTAATATATGAATGGAACAATCATGAGGTGACTGAACTCTAGCTTCTCTTAAAAACTGGAAAAAAGCCAGGTTGCCAAATCAGAGCTACTGAATTACTACCGTGGTCAGTGCCCTTCTCCAACTCAGACCATGAAAAGCTGCCATTTCTGTCAACCACCACAAGGGAATTCTCACCCCTCTTTGTTTCTTTGCCTTTACCAGGTCTGAATTTTCAAAGGTGGTGGGATCTGACTGGTTATACCGTCTACTGGAGCAGTTGTAGTTGCAAGAGCAGTATTAGAATTGGGCTCGTGACAAGGAAAGCATTAGCATTGGAGAGAGGACACTGAAAAGCTGGGCTGTTTGATCAAGACAAAGCCCAGTGCAGAGTTGAAATGTAAAGTGGCTAATTAGTTGCCTCGAAGGAACTACTCTATGTCCCTATGAAGCTTAAATATTGGCCTCCTAACTGACTATGCTAGAGAATTCGGTTCAGATTATTCTGTAATTTGTGCTGATTCTCTTGCGATTTCCTCAAATTCTGTGTATGATTATGTTTACACATTGATTATGCCTTTTACTTTTCACTCTTTTGGGGGAAATTCTTAATTAGGGTCAAAAGTAGCCAAAGATTGGGGGAGACAGGGGGTAGGGGGAGTAATTACCCAATGAACATAAGAATTCGGAGCTTACCTCTCCTAAGTAGGGGGTCAGGCTCTTCTGGACCTGAATCAAGGCAAACTACATTGGCTAGATAAAGATCAGGGACTTGTGCAAGATGCCAGCTTTCAGACCTCTACGCAGGGCTCTATGTTCTATGCTAGACTATCAAAGCATTTTACTGGTTTTCTCTCAGGTGCAAGGTTGAACCCACCTTTCTTAATAGAGGCATCACATACCTGCTACCAAAAATGAGGACACTAGTGATTCTTCAAAGTATAGGCCAATTACTTGTTTAAGTACTATAGACAAAGCATTCACAAATATATCACTAAAAAAATCTATAAACACTTAAAAGAAAAGAGCATATTATCTGAGGAACAAACAAAAAAAAGGTATGCCAACAAGTCCTACGGGTATAAAGCATAACTCATTAACAATTCAGTAAGTACTGAACAAGTCACCTGAAAATACAACAACATTTATACTGTCTTTACAGTTTATCAAAGTCTCTAACTCATTTTTCCCGCTTATGGCTTATTCACATACTGTTAAAGATGTGAAATAGAACTAAGTACAGTGAGGAGGCTAGAGTATTTGATGTTCACTTGGAAAAGGATTCTTTAAAATATACCACTGACAAAGAATTGAAAACCGAGGGGATGCTCATCAATTGGAGAATAACTGAACAAGCTGTGGTATATGATTGTGATGAAATACTATTGTGCTATAAGAATGATGAAAGGAATGGTTTTAGAAAACCTAGGAAGACTTATATGAACTAATGCAAAATGAAGTGAGCAGAACCAGGAGAACATTGTACACAGTAACAGCATATTGTCATGATAATCATTTATGAAAGACTTAACTGTTCTGATCAATACACTGATCCACAATAATTCCAAAGAACTCACGATGAAAAAATGCTATCTACCTCCAGAGGGAGAACTTATGAACTCTAAGTGAAGATTGCAGCATATTTTTAAATTATTTTTTCTTGGGTTCCCCTCCCATAACATGGGTAATGTTGAAATATGTTTTATATAACTTCATATGGGTCTCAGTCCATTACAATGGGCATTTCTTGCCTTCTTGGTGGGTGGGGGAGAGGGTACAGAAAGTGAGAAAATTAGGAACTGAACATAAAAAATAAAATATAAAATATGCCACCAACACAATAATGTCATGAATAACTGACACACTATGTAACATATTTTAGGGAGACAGTTGAGGGAGACTTCCTTAAAGTTCTGCCTAGCCTTAACTCCATTATCATCTCTCTCCTACAGAAAATTAAGTATAGCCTCCAAATCAAAGGAGTCATATCAAAAGATTCCATTGTATATAAGCCTTTCTGGTTTCACTGAAAAACACATGAAATAACTCCTTCGTCATGGAATCTTTCTCAAGTAATATCAAAATGCTATCTGGACTTGGTAAGCAAATTTCTTAATGCAAACTAATATAAGATTGAGACTGGAGGGTTTGAGCTTGAATGTAGGGGTCAAATTGAATCAATGGATGAAGGAAATACTTACAAATACCCTGGTCTCCTCTAGATAAGACACATCATACATAAAGCCATCAAGGAGAAAACTGTGGCTAAATGTTAAGAAACTCACTGGTATCCTGAAATTAAAGCCTAATAGGAAGGATATATTTAAAGTGATTAGCACCTAACCAATTTCAATTTTAGTGTATGCTTTTGGAACTATAAAATGAACTGTAACAGATTTGGAAGATATACCTTAAAAACCCATATGATATTAACAAAACATAAAGCTTACTTCCCTAAATCAACTACAAGGAGATTAACACTTCCTCACCAAAAAGATGGAAAAGGACTGAGATATTCTCAAGCACATGACAAAGAATTTAAAAAAAAACCAAAAACTTCAGACATATTTTGGGAACAAGCAGTAAAACTGATAACAGTAAATCCCATTGGATTTGTCAAATGTAATAAAATGAGGGTTTTTTCCAGAACTTAGGAATGTTTTTAATAAAGGTTGATATCCTAAATATTCATACTCTCCAAGCTGTATGAAACAGAAAGATTTCAAAATACAGAGACCTAGCAAAGAAAATTATAATCATCCTTATCATCCTGATTGCTACTAGAATTGTACTTAGGATGTTTCGGTGAACCTAAAGAAGCTAAGTTTATCTCCAAATATGTTTATTTGCCTGTAGATTAATGCACAGAACATAAAACATTAAAGAATAATAAACAGGAAAGCAATTTGTCCCAGAAGTATTTCTGAGCTCCATCAAACAAGATGCGAAGAATGCTTTTTCTATAATGATAAAAACAATAATAAAATATATAAAGGAACAACAGAAGCATAGTAGTAACTTGCTCCTAGATCATTTCTACCTCAAATGCCATAAAAATGAGAATGACATGAATAATATTATTTTACATTTTAATGAATTACTAATTATACTGCACCTCAATGTACATCAATGTTCATTGAAATCTCACAACAACCATGTGATATAGATAGGGTATATATTAAATCCACATTTTGCAGATGATAAAACTGAGACTCAGAAAGGTTGAATAATTTGTCCAATGTCACACAGGTTTCCTGATTCCTACCACACCTGCTTCCTCTGAATGAAGCAATTATGCCTCAAATAAGTATGCTAGGTGGCATAGTGGATAGAACCCTGGGCCTAGAATCAGGAAGACCTGTGTTCAAATCTAGCCTCAGACACTGTGTGACCCTGGACAAGTCACTTCACCCTTTCTGCCTCAGTTTCCTCATCTTTAAAATGAGCTGGAGAAGGAAATGGCAAACCACTCTAGTATCTTTGCCAAGAAAACCCAAATATGGGATCACAAAGAGTCAGACATGACTGAAGTGACTGAACAACAAAAACTGTCTTTCAAACCCAAACATTCGTCATATTCCTTAATATGTGCTAAGAATGCTCTGTGATTTTTTTCCAATTCAAAGAATTCTAATTTTACTAGCTGAATAACAAGAAGTCTCAGTTTCAACTAAACAGCCTGGTATTTTTCACACATATTTGTTTACTGACAAAACAGGCCCCATTCAACATGAGCTTTTTTCTCCCCTCTTTCTATCTCAAAACTTTGTCATCTTTCCTCATTCCTTCTTTTTTACTTTCATCCCTGATGAAGGGTGCTCTTCTCTTCACCACAGCCAATCTTTCTGTTTGTACCTTTGATCTCCTTCCCTTCTACCTCTTCCCTCTGACAGATTAATGCTGCAATCAATCCTTTATAATCATCAATCTTTCCCTATATACATAGGCTAATTTTCTGCTGCCTACAAACACATGCAGGTCTTTCCCACCTGTACCTGACCCAACAATCTCCTGAATCCTATACTTTGCCTCAGTTTTACAGCCAAACTCCTAGCAAAAGCTGCCTATACTAATTGCCTCTATTGTTCATCCTTTCATTCTCTTCAACACCTTGGAATCTGGGTTCAGGCCTTAGCTCAGTTAAAACTACTCTCTTCAAAGCTACCAACGATTTCTTGACAAATACAACTATATTTTCTAAATCCTCATTCTTTTAGACTTTATTGTAACATTTGACATGGCTGACTACCCTCTGCTCTGTATTTTTGTCACACTGCTCTCTCTTGGTTCTCTTCTTTCCTCTGACCATTTCTTCTCAGGTTCCATTGCTGGATCATCATTCATGTCATGCCCACTAATGGACTGTACTCCAAAGCTCTGTTATAGACTCTCTTCTTTCTACAAAGTGATCTCTGAGTATCTCATCATCTCTCACAAATTCAATTTTCATCTCCATGCAAATGATTTCCAGATTTATTTATCCCATCTTAATCTTTTCTTATGAGCATGGTACCCACACCAATTGTCTATTCTTATTTCCCAACTATAAGTATTTCAGATTTAAAGATAAGGGGACAGGACCTATGACTTCATCTACACAAGGAATTCCTAGGAGAGGAAATTGACTTTGTCGATGCACTGTCCAACCCCTACTCAATAAATATCAGTGGTTGGGGGCAGCTAAGTGACACATTGGATAGAGCACAGCCCTGAAGTCAGGAGGACCTGAGTTCAAATTTGGTCTCAGACAAATAACACTTCCTAGCTGTGTGACCATGGGCTAGCCACTTAACCCCAATTGTCCCACTAAAAAAACAAACAAAAGAAACAAAAATAAGTATCAGTGGTTTCTGAACTCCAGGATCAAATATAAAATCCTCTGTTGGGCAGTCAGTCCTTCATAATCTTTCTGGGCTCCACTGAACCCCTTCCCAACTTTCTAGTCTTCTTCTGCCTTGCTCCCTACCACATACTCTTTAATCCAGTGGCACTGGCCTTCTTGCTGATCCACAAATAAAACACTCCATCTCTCAGCTGCAGGCATTCTCTCTAGCCGTCCCCAATGCCTAGAATACTCTCCTTCTGCATCTCTGCTTGTTGGCTTACCTAGCTCCCTTTAAGTCCTTCATCTTCTACAGGAAGCCTTTGCCAATCCCTCTTAATTCCAGTGCCTTCCTTCTTTCAGTTGTCCTGTTTAGCCAGTAAATAGCTTGCCTGTATAAATTTGTTTGCATGTTATCTTCTCCCACAGACTGTGAGCTCCTTGAGGGCAAGGTCTACTGTCTTTTGCCTCTTTCATATCCTCAGTGCTTAACACAGTGTATATGGCACATAGAAGGTGTTTAATAAATGTTTACTCACAAACTGACTGATTCTCTGCAACTTCTGTCTCAAAGAGTTACCAACAATATTGAGAACGAACTTGTCCAGGATCACTTAGAATAGTGTCAGATCATCTTGGTTAAGCCTCCTCTTCATGCACTACATCATGTTGCCTCAAACTTAAATGGGTCCAGAACAGAATTCATTATCTTTCTCCTAAACACACTGTTTTTTAAAAATTCCCTATTTCTGTTGAGAAGCCACCATCCTTCCAGTCCTACCAGTTCATAACCTTGAAGTCATCCTTGGCCCTTCAATGTCTCTCATCCCTCCATATGCAATAATTTGCCAATGCTTAATCAATTTTACTTTCTTAACATTTCTTGCATCTACCTCCCTTTTTTCAACACACACAGACCTTCAAATCTAGTTCAATTTCTCATCACCTCTCATCTGGACTATTGCAATAATCTCTGAATTGGGTTCCCTGCCTCAGGCCTATCCCCTTTCCAGTCCATCTTCCACCCAAGTACCAAAGGGATATTCATATAGCATAGGTCTGACCTTGTCACTGTCGTCCTCAAAAAGCTGCAATTATTCCCTATTGTTTCTAAAATAAAATACAAATTCTTCTGCTTGGCATTTAAAGCCCTTGACAATCTAGTTCCAGACCACCTAATGTCCTTTATGTAGAATACTCTTTCTCTAGGCTCCATGCCTTTCCCCAGGCTGATTCTTAAGTCCTGAATGTGCTTCCTGCTCATCTCAGATTCTTAGAAGCCCTCACTCCCTTCAGAGTTCAGTTAAAAGCCATTTCCTACATGAAGCCATTACTGATACCCCTGGGGACTAGCATCTCCTCTACTAAAACTACTTTGTTCTTACTTATAGGCATATGTGTTGTTTTCCCCAGTGAAATGATAGCTTCTTAAGAGGAGTTTGCTTTGGCACTTAAATATTTGTGGATTAACTGGTCAGTTCCATAATAACCTCCCTGAATATCACCTCTGAGTTATCATGAGAAAAATGCTTTGTCAAACCTAAAGGATCTAGGGCTTCAATGGATCTGTGATCTCATCAACCATAGCCCATCCATGTTTGCCCATCCTATGCAACTTTTAGCCTTGGGCTCTCAGAAGCTACTACAGAAGATTTCACCCAAATGGGTGATGGATGTCTCTTCACAATGAGTGGCTATCAGTGGAGCAGGAGAGCTATCAATTGGTTAACCCTGATTCTTCCTACGTGACCAACCCATCTTTTTTTTTTTCTGGTCAGACATTTCTCTGATAACACTCATTACACTTCATGTCCTTTGCAATTACTCATATATAATGTACTGCAGTCTCCTCACATATATCATACACTTTTCATAGGCTTCTGGGTGATCCTCTATTTCAATTATTTGGAGACTTAGTATCCTAGGATTTGCACCCATATAGTACCAGAAGAGTACTGATATCAAAGGACAGATCTTTTCATAGGGAGAAGATTGGGGTCATTAAAAGAATGATATAATTTCTTAAAAGTATTTTAACCCATCCTACTCTCCTGTTCAATGCAAACCTTAAGACACTATATAAATGTGAGTTGTGATTATGATGGTGATATAATTGTAAACATCTTGAAGCCAAGGACAGTGTCATATTTTATCTTTATACCCTCAGAATCCAGTACATGATAGGAGATTAAATAAATGTTCACTCAACAAAATACTATTGCTGTTGAGATTATTAATATACTTAAGTATTTTAATAGTCTTTTTTTTTAAAAGGAGAATAACAGTTGGTTAACCTACTGGAAGGTTGGTGGCTTGGACCACGAGGTAACAACAAACAAGGCAATAAAATTCATTATGCAAACTGTAAGCAAAGGAGCTAAGAGTAAATTAATACCCTTTAGTTCTGAGATTTCAAGCTTAACTGTATAAAATGACAGAGATATCACAAATGCCATCAAGCAACTGCCTGAACCAGATCCCGTCCTCATGTAGGAGGTCTGGATTGAGGAGGAATTAATGGTTCTCCTATCTTCTGAAATAGTTTTGACCTGGCCTAGAGCTTCTGAGACCAATGTTTTGTAGAATCAGGAAGTTGAGATGGATACTAGAAATCTAGACTACCCTCCTCACTTTACAAATAAGAAATCTGAGATACTGAGAGGTTACAGATGTATATCAATAGCAGAAATAGGACTAGAATCATGTCTCCTTACTGCTGGTCCAGTACTCTTTTTACCCTGTAGGATACGATGGTCCCCTCAATCAGCCTTCAAGTGGCTACATTATGCTCAGGGTATACCACAGATCCTAGATTAAACTGAATGATTAGGACAGGCCAGGAACTAAACTAGTTTTCCAGGAACCCTCTATTCTGGTAAAGATACTTGCTATTTCCTTCTTCAGATCATTTTGCAGATGAGGAAATTGAGGCAAACAAGGTGAAGTGTCTTGCCCAGGATCACACAGTGTCTGAGGCTGGATTTGAACTCAGGTCTTTCTGATTCCAGGTCCGGTGCTCTATCTACTGTATCACCTAACTGAACCCCATAGGACTTGGCCAGAAATAAGGAAACATTATGACAGGGAGAGGGGACAGAAAAGTTTGCCAGTCTATTCAGCCCCACTGGATTCACCTTTGAAATAAATTTTCTTTATAATCAATGGGATAACAGGCCAGGGTGCTACTGTCCTTTGAGGACTTTTTCCTCAATGACACTGGCTACATAAGAAAAACATTTCCACTCTTCACACAAGTAAGGAACATCTGTAACTTATGCCAGAACTCAGCACTGATGTCTAAAGTTAGCAGTGGGAAGAAACTGCACTTGGCAGCAAGAATAAGTCAACACTGGTTATGATAAAAATATTGGCTGCTGTCCTGGCACTTACCCTACCTTAAATCAGGAAACTGGAATGAAGCCAGTCTGGCTGCTGTTTACAAATCCCTAACAATGTCCATCTTGGACATTGCCAGATAGCTCAGTGTCTCACTCCCTGAATAAAAAATGTAAGCAATAGAGGGGTCTTCCTCCAATACAACTGATACAGAAAAAGTGGGGAGCAAATTAGTACTAAACTGACTTTAACTGTGGGCATGTCTGTTCAGAAAGGTAGTTGCTGGTAAGGAGAAGAGGTACTCTCCTTAGAGGTTGTACTTTCTTAAAGACAATCTTTTTTGGTCCTCCCTCCATGACAGTTCTAAAAGCTCAGAAAAGACAGCCTTTATCCCTGGGTAATCCATTCTAGCCTTTAAATACTAGTACTCTCTAGTTGTCTACCTTACTTTTATCACATGTACCTTGGATCAAGTTTGTATGCAAATCTTCCCTTTCCATTACAGTGCAAGTTCCTTGAGAGTTGGAACTGTTCTGTTTTTCCCTCTCTGTAACCTCAGTGCTTAACACAGTACCTTGTATGCAACAGGAGCTTACTAAATGTTTATTGAATTTAGTTGAATTGAATTACCCTGTTAGGGAGAGCTTCTTTATAGAGAAATCACATTTAAAGAGCTCTTGCTACAACTTTGCCAACCTATCTTGGTTCTACTCTCAATACTATTTAAAAGAAGGTGATTCTTTTGTGTGTGTGTGTATGTGTGTGTGTATATACATATATTACACACATATATATATCAACACAATATACACACATATATTATGCATATATAATATATTAGATACAAACATACATTACATACAAACACATTGAATAGATGGTGGTGGTTGTCCTTCATTCTTGAAGACCAAAATGACATCACTATGTTGGGATCAAAGTTCTGGGTGTCCAACTGTATATATACATATTCACATACACATACACACAAGCACATAATGTATACACATAAATGCATGCAGAAAAGAACCATCTTTTACTATGTGTGTATCATCAAGTGTTAGCTAGGTGGCACAGTGGATAGAGCACTGGCCCTGAAGTTAGGAGGACCTGAGTTCAAATCCAGCCTCAGTCCAAACACTTGACACTTACTAGCTGTGTGACCCTGGGCAAGTCACTTAGACCCAATTGCCTTAAAAAAAAAAAAGATATCTCATCATCAGGAAACTCATCATCCTTCCAGACTGCATCAGTCTTGGTACAGCTTTCAGTACCCTCTCTCCCTCTGATTGGAAGGCTGGAGGGTACAGCAAAGAATTCTTCCTAAAGAATTCTTGTCCATCTGGAGAGGGCTCCTAGGCCAGCCATCTCTTCATTTCCCAGCCCCTGTATTCCTTTGGACTAAACTCCATCATGCCCCAACTTGGGTGCCTTTTCAACCCCCCATCCCTTTTTAGCTTCCTTTTGTGTGTTGTCTTCCCTCATGAGATTATAAGCTCCTTGAGGGCAAGGGATGTCTTTTTCAGATTTGTATATCCAGAGCTTAGCACACTTAAAAATGTTTATTGACTGAGCATACATTTCATATACCATGCAACAATTACTGATCTTTATTTTTTATAATGCCATCTAAAGGAGAAAATAATTCTGTTCTTTGGATATACTACTTTATAGCAGTGCTTGTGCTAGGGGAAAAAAAAATGTGAGTTAGGCAAAATTTGCCTTGGATGGTTCCTAAACCCCAATCTCTTCAGGATCCTCCTGTAACACTTAGTAGGGGACAGTGGTACAGGGGAAAGAGTGTTAGATTTAGGTTCAAAGATTCTGGGTTCCAATCCTGGCTCTGACACTTGTTCACTGTGTGATCAAGGTAGCTAAGCTCTCTGGCACACAGAACTATGAAAGGACTGCCTCAGTTGGTCCCTCCCTTTGAGCTCTAAATCTACAAGTGAATAAATACTTTTTCCCCAAAAGTATATCCCATAAGTCACTGTAGGTCTAGACGCCCTAACTAGGTATCTTCACTCTGCCACTCCCAGGCCCAGTCGCTCTAAAGGGATATTGCACTCAATTCAATTCAATAAACACTTATTAAGTGCCTACTATGTGCCAGGCACAAGGATACAAAAAGAGGCAAAAAACTGTTCCCACCCTGAAGGAGCTTACAATCTGTTGTCTTTCTCTGAGGCTTTGTCACCGTTATTTTCCCTCCCCCATCTCTAGTTCCCTACTTACATTAATCTCAAAGTCAGACTCTGGTTCTCTTAGATATTACCTAATCTGATCAACTAGTTTCTGATAAATGAAGGCTAAAAGACAGCTGAAGACGCTGATCCACCTCCAAAGCAATATATGTGGTGATCTTCTGGAGATGATGTTTGTTATAGACCATATTAGTACATTTTAGGGTAGCTTGGTGGAAAGTACAGTACTTGGTTACACCAGCAGAAAACATAAAAACACCTCATTATCCCAAGAAACAGAGCTTTTTAGCATAAATGAACTATTCAAATAACTACAAAGGCACAAATATCCTTTTAAGAGAGGAAATGAATATTATATATGAATATAATGTGTTGGGTGGCTAGGTGATGAAGTGGATAGAGTGTCGACCTGGAGTCAAGAGGATCTGAGTTAAAATCTAGCCTCAGACACTTATTAGTTGTGTGACACTGGGCAAGTCACTTAACCCTGTTTGCCTCAGTTTCCTCATTTGTAAAATGAGTTGGAGAAGGAAATTGCAAACCACTCCAGTATATCTGCCAAGAAAACCCCAAACAGGCTCATGAAGAGTCGGACATGATTAAACGACTGAACAGCAATATAATGTATGTGTACATGTTATGCAACAAATTTTGCTTTGACTTTTTAAGCTGTTTTCTGACATTTAACATTTTCTTGATTACCTAGGGTAATCATTATTTATTAACATAAATTAATGTTCTATGAAATATAATAGTAATGACTTTGGAATCCATTGAAATATAAAGCTATTTGCCCTTTTACCAAATGATCCCAGGCAGTTTTTTTTAAGTTCTTGTGCTTTTGATAATGTTTCTGCCTCCTTACTCATCCGTCAGGTTGTCAGCTGTCACTTCTTCCTGCTGTCAATATGTCTACCCACCAGTCTTCCTTTCTAATTTGCTGCTTCTAATGTAAATTTCCAGTCAAATGCAAGTTGTTGTTGTTAAATAAGATTGCCTTCTTGATCCCCAGTGTCTAGTACAGTGCCTTGTTCTGTATGAAGAATCTGTGATTTCAGTGTAGGAAGCTCTTGCTATGGGAACTCTCTCCACTACTCAAGATCAGTCTCTGACTTCATAGATAGGCCAGGGAACTTAAAGGTTAATTGCCTTGCCCAGAGTCATACAGTTAGTGTTAGAACGGAATCTGAATGTTGGTCTTTCTGATTCCAAGCCTAATCAACCAATCAATCAATGAGCATTTATTCAACATCTACTCTGTGATTGGCACTGTGGTAAGTGGTGAAGATACAAAGACAGTAACAAAATAGACCCTACCTTCAAGAATCCTACATTCTAATAGGAGAGGTAACATGAATCTATCTATATCTATATCTATATCTATATCTATATCTATATAGGTATGTTCAAGAAACAAACAAAATAGAAAAAGGTGACCTTAGAGGGAAAAGAACTAGCAGCTGTGAGGACTGGAAAAGGTCTCCTGCAGGTGGTCCTTAAACTAAGCTTTGAAGGAAGCTGGGGAGTCCAAAAAATGGTGAGGGGGGAGAGCATACCAAGTTTAAAGAAAGACCATCATACAGGCACAGGGAAAGAAAATAGAGGATCCCGTGGGAAGAACAGGAAGAAGGGCAGTACACCCAGACCATGCAGTACATAAAGGAGAGTAATGTGTAAGAAGGCTGGAAAAACTGGAGTAAAAAGTTTTAAATGCCAGGCAGAGTAGTTTATATCAGTCAGTCTGTAAACATTTATTAAGGGCCTATTATGTGTCTGGCACTGTGCTAGGAATACAAAGAAGCACAAGAGATACAAAGAAAAGTAAAATACAGCTCCTGCCCTCAAGTAACTCAGAATCTAGCGGGGGAGGCAACGTGTGAACAGCTATGTGCAAACAAGTGACATACAGGATAAATAGGAAATGATCAACAGAGGGAAAGCACTAAAATTTTAAAATATATATTCCTTTATTTATTTTCAGTTTTCAACATTCACTTTTATAATATTTTGTGTTCTAACTTTTCCTCCTCCCTCCCCTACCCCCATCTCAAGCTGGCATGCAGTTTGATATAGGCTATACATATACAATCATATTAAACATATTTCCACATTAGTCATCTTGTAAAAGAAGAATCAGAGCAAAAGGGAAAAACTCAGAGAAAGAAAAAAAAAAGAGAAAATAGTATGCTTCGATATGCATTCAGACTCCAAAGTTCTTTCTCTGGATATGGACAGCATTTTCCATCATGAGTTTTTTGGAACTGTTTTAGATCATTGCACTGCTGAGAAGAGCTAAGTCTATGAAAGTTGGTCATCGCACAATGTTGCTGTTACTGTGTACAATGTTCTCCTGGTTGTGCTCACTTCACTCAGTATCATTCATGCAAGTTTTTCCAGGTTTTTCTGAAATCCACCTGCTCACCATTTCTTATGGAACAACAGTATTCCACAACACTCATATACCACAACTTGTTCAGACATCCCCCAACTGATGGACATCCTCTCAATTTCCAATTCTTTGGGAAGGCACTAAAATTAAGAGGGATTTGGAAAAGGCTTCCTATAGAAGGTGGGATGTTAACTGGGACTTGAAGGAAGCCAAGAGGTGGAGATCAGGGAGAGCATTCTACACATAAGAGACAGCCAATGAAAATGACTAGTCAGGAGATGGAGTGTCTTGTGCTAGGAACAGTGAGGCCAGCGTCACTGGACTGAAGAATATATAGAGGTAAGTAATGTATAAAAACACTAGAAGGGTGGTGGTGGGGGGCTAGATTATGAAGGAGCTTTGAATACCACAGGAATGTGTATTTGATTCTGGAGGTGATGGGGAACCCCTAGAGTTTGAGTGATATAGGGTAATATAGTCAGACCTGTGCTGTAGGAAAAATCATTGTGATGGCTGAGTTGAGGATAGAATAGAAGGGGAGAGAGAGACTTGTAGCAAGTAGAACAACCAGCAGGCTACTGCAATAGTCCAGAAGTGAGCAGCTTATTCACTTCCCATAGCTACTTATCTCCTGAAATGCCCACCTTCACCTTAAAGCACTGCAAACTACCACTCTCAAAACTTTTAGGCTCTTCCCCAGAACTTCAAAATCCCGAGATATTTTATAGCAGGAATTCTTAAAGGTAACAGGGAACCACTGGAGTTTACTGAGTGGCAGGATGGGGAGGGCTTACCAGCACTGGCTACACTCTCTTCCTTTCCCTCTCTCGAAGCCTTGGTGAATCAGTTCAAGTCCATACTATACAATCAAATCCCTCACCCACTTGTCCTCTCCCCAATCAAGCTGTGTCAATTACCAATTTTGGATTACTCTCACCATATGCCACCTTCACTTTTATTCACATCCTGCTGAAGAAGGCTTGAGGTCATGAAACCGTGGTGATTAGGAGGCCAGCACCAACATGAAGTATAAGTAAACCTGAGTTTTAGCCACTGGTTTGCCAAGAAGTTCTTGAAGAGTGATACCTCTGGGGACCCCTGCATCGGCATCATCAAGAGTTACCAGAGTATATATACAGAAAACAATAAGAGAGCAATAAGCCTGCATAAGGGCTGAAATTCATTGACTATAGTAAAGAAAAATCTGAAAGCTCTTCTTAACTTTAAAAGCCCTTTTTTGGTTGATCTTTTGGACTAAAAAAATCAGGATAAGAAAAAGACCATCTGACAGGAAGATGACTATTGATTATATCTAGTTTTTAGAAGGATTTCCTTAAGCTTCTTTCTTATTTATAGTAAGGTCATAAAAAGCTTTGTTATTTGCTTTCAGGGTGATAGATGCTACCTCTAGCTGGTTTGGTTTATTTCAGTATCAAATATGGTATAAGAGAACATTTATTCAAATGATGATCATAATGCTACTTGGTCAGCAGTCAGCTTCAACATGGTTTATATAAGATAAATATGGAAGTCAGGATGGCTGTATTTTCCTGGGAGGCTGAATCCTTGAAGCAAAATATTGGATAAGGTGGTTGGTTGTTGGGGTTTTTTTCCCCCGGAAGCTGGATGGTTGAAATTCTGAGAATGACTCAGTACTTAGGTAACAAAAATTTTAATTTGGTAGACTACACAACAGCTAAAGTTGTAGGCTCCAAAAAAAGGGTCAGTCTTCAAGTAACAACTGCCCTTTTAAGATTTAAGAAGATTCAGAAAAAGGAAATACTTGAAGGCTTCTAAGAAATTCCATTAAGAGAACCTGAGCACTGGTACTAGGCACACACATTTAAATGACAACTACTTTTCTTTGGATCTTTTGTCCATTAAGCTACAAAGTAGGTGGGGAGGCACAAAGTAACTGTAAACCAAGAGTAGTTATTTATTGCATCTCTGTGATTTCAGATGTCACAAAACATTCTGGACAAACAAGGCAAATAAAGCAGCCTACTCCTCCATCCCAAATAACCAAGTACAAAAGAGTTATGGCACTTCAGAATGCGAGAACCCTGTAAAGAACACCCCACGCCAAGAATGGTCTACAGTTCAGCAGTGAGTGCTATGGCCCTTCCCACTAGAATGTTTCTTTATAGTCATTATGACCATTCTTGGAATTGAATTTAACACCCAGGAAAATCAAATTCTGCATCTTTTAGATGGCATGCTCAATAAATTTGGAGATGATGTAAAGTTGGGAGGGGGGAGGCACTACTATACTGGACAACAGTAAAAATCCAAAAGATCTTAACTAATTGGAGCATTGGACTCAATCTAATAACATGAAAGAGATAAATGTAGTCTTAAACAACGGATTAAGAAATCAAATTAACAAGTAGTCATTGGGGGTATATGGTTAAACAGTCCATGGGGGTGCTAGTAAAACTGTCCTGTGACATTCAGCCCTAGGGCAAAAAGGGTCTTTCAGCACTGACCAAGTCAGAGGCATCTCCTAAACTGAAGGACACTGGTAGTCAGTTTACTCTCATACCAGGCATCCCACTAAGAACCCTAGTTTTGATGTGGGATTCTAGGAGGTATACTGCTAGGAAAAGAGCATCATGAGCTCTCGGAGTCAGTATCTATACAGGCATTTATGGCAACCTCCATGTCAGTCATGAAGGGTAGAGTTGAATGCAAACCTTCAGAATTACCCATGTCATCCTGTGTAGCTAATTCCAAACAATACTTGGTCCCAGGAAGCATGAAAGCTATTTCATCATTAGTGATGGATATAAAGGAGACTATTTTCTTACACCAGCTCCCATTATAATAACCTTGTGTGGCCAATGAGGAGTGAGAGGGAGCTAAACAAAGTTGTCATACTGATCTTTGTGGCCATTCCTGACTTGTCAAAGTGGTGGACCAAATAGTTCAGTCCAGGGCTGAGTAAGAATTACTGATCTTAACAATATCTTTTCCTCTATTCCTGTGGCTGAGACTAGTCAGAAGCAATTCACTTTCACCTGGGAAGGTGTTCAATTTGCCTTCACTATCCTTCTCCAGAACAATTTGGATTCTTCTTCAGACTACCACAGTCTGGTGGAACTAAAAGAAGCCCATTTTCTGAAGCACCTATGGTACAATGTTGGCCAGACCAGACAAGGCCACAGTGGCAGAGACCTTAGAAAGGATTACCATCTATAACAAGATCATATGAGGAATAAGGAATGGGAGATCAACCCTAAGAAAATTATGGGTCAGACCACTCAGTTAAGTCTCAGAGAATTTAATGGAGAGGGAAAACCAAGAAAATTTCAGACATTATCTGATATAAACTACTGATGATCTCCAGCAGAACAAGCTCTAGCAGTAGCACAGGCCTCAGTAGAACGAGTAGTAATGCAAGCTGAAGTAGAGTGGGCAGTGTCAAGCAGCACAGGTCCAAGCAAGGTGGGCAGTGCCATGGACATCAACAGAAGCAACAGGGGCAGCTAGATGGCTCAGTGGATAGAGCACCAGCCCTGGATTCAGGAGGACCTGAGTTCAAATCTGGCCTCAGACATATAACACTTACTAGCTGTATGAACCTGGGCAAGTCACTTAACCCCATTGGCTAAAATCAAAAACAAACAAACAAACAAAAAAGAGAAGCAACAGTACAGGAACCAGTAGATTGAGCAATGATACTGGTCCCATGGACTAGGAAGCATAATGGACATTAGCAGGGTGTATGATTGCCAACAGCATTCATGAGGCGCCTTAGTTGTACAGTGGATAGAGTGTCAGGCCTGGAGAAGACTTCTCTTCTCTTCTTCCAGAGTTCAAATCTAGCCTCAGACACTTATTGTGTGACCCTGGGCATGTCATTTAAAACTATCTGCCTCAGTTTCCTCATCTGTAAAAATGATCTAGAGAAGAAAACGGCAAACCAGTCTTTGCCAAGAAAACCCAAAAGGGGTTCTGACCTCAAAACGGATCACAAAGAATCAGACATAAATGAAAAACAATTAAACAACAACAACATTCATGAATAGGTTGTGACTCTGCCAGAGGCTGAGGTCTTCAGTTCCAGCATTGATGCCCACCCTCTCCAATAGCCCAATGATGTTCCTTGTGCCAATCTTATTTGGTCCTCAATCTCTCTGTGATCAGCAAACTACTAGTCCACTTCCTCCAACTAAGGGGAAAGGGTTTACCATTATTAACAGCTTTGTCATCATATCCTGACTATTGAGATTAGATGTCCCACCTCTAAGATTCAATATCTGTAATTGGCACCACCCTAAAAAGGGGAGAGCTCTATAGCCCAGTGGTTTCTTGTTTCTAGCCTCCTAGAAGACTAATCCAATAAGCATGAATGGCTTCTACATGAAGTTCTGGTTAAGCCTCTCCAGCTATTTCTCATTCATACCTTCTCTGTAGTATTGTAGTCTCTGTCACCTTGAAGAACTCCATATAACCAGGGGAAATGTTCCCCTCAGTTGGCAAATCCCTCATGTGATCATGGCAAAACCTCCCATATGAGGCTCAGAAAATGCATCCCCAGGCAGGGCTTGGGGAACCAAGGAGTGGACTTATTGGAAATGCCTTAATTTTTAATGACTTTAGAAAGGTTAACTTGTGTTTGCATAATTATGGTCACTGTGAATAGGAGATCTTAGCCAACCTGGTGGCAGTCTCAAGTCTCTGAATAAAAGTAAAGGAGAGTTCTTATCTAGCTCCCACAGAAGGAGGTGATCTTTCAGTAGAGGACTCCAAAGAGCAAAGATCTGGTCTCACCTCCCTGATGGGGCCCCTAAAGAAAGGAGAGTTCTAAACGGTGGGCCAAGAAATTGAATGGGCAATGGTATGGGGCAAATCAGGCCCTGGGGACAAGGTACGTTACCAGGCTTATGACCTCATAGCTATCTAATTATAGATAAGCCTGACTGGTGACAGAGGTACCAACATCTGGGGTACAGACCCAGCGTCTCTAGTTGCTCTTGCTCATTGTCTCTGTTTCTTACTGGGGGCTGTGAACTGTTCACTCATGGGGCTGTTACATTGTCTGATATCTTTCTGTTATAATTTTTCTTTTACATGCCCTAAGCTCCTAGCCAATTGCTGCCTGTTTGAGGCTTTTTCCCCCAAGGCTTGGATTGCCTAGTGGCAGCTCTAGGAGGATTTAAGTGTTTAAAGTGCCCTTTGGAGGACTCACGGGAACTTGCCACCAACAGCCAGGATGTGGTAGAAGTAGCATCCGTTATACTTAGGCTAAGCCAATTTATTTTAAGAGGCAAGGAAGCCATCATCAGGATTTGTTTAGTCTGAAGGATGTATATCTCTAAACCTGAAATTCTTAACCTTTGTGTGTCACAGGCAACCTATTACAGTCTATGGACCCCTTCTCAGAATAATGTTTTTAAGCATATAAAATAAAATACACAGAATTATAAAGGACACTAATTGTGTTGAAATACAGTTATCCAAAAATTAACAACATAAGTTTAAAGACTCTAGGTTAAGAATCTCTGGATTATCGCCTGAATCTTAGGTGTGGCTTTCGGGCTACTTGAGGACTAAAAGGCCCAGCCTATAAGGAGTCTAGATTTCCTAGGCTAGACAGAATTCCCACTTCTGTATGAATCACCATACCTCTCTTATTGAGCCTCTAGGTAGCACAGTGTATAGAGCACCTGGAATCAGGAAGACTCAGACATTAACTAGCTATGGGACCCTGGGCAAGTCACTTAACCTCTGTGCCTCAGTTTCCTCATCTGTAAACGGGGATAATAATAGCACCTACTTCCCAGGGTTATTGTAAGGATCAAACAAGATATTTGTAAAGTGCTTTGCAAACCTTAAAGCTCTACATAAATACTAGTTATTCTTATTATCAGCTATGACAGATGTAGAGGCAGAGAGGAGCCATGTCTTCTTGAATTAATACTATATCCTTATTGATCCTTTTCACTTGTGAGTAAACTTATCTTTGTTAAATATTTTATAGCAACTTGCATGAAGAAGGAGGAGGAAAAGGAGAAAGAGGAGAAGAAAGGAGGAAGAAGAGGGAGGAGGAGGAGAAGAAGCACTGAAATATTTTTTTCAGTGCACAGAAGAGAAAGAAGGTCAGAGGGAAACAGACGGTCAGGACAGCTTTAAAGCTGTGTTGAATTTTATCTGACACTTAGAAACAAGCTGTACTGATTAGAGATACACGCTTTAATATATAAACTTTTTCTGTTCTTTTTTGCATATGAAAATGTTCATGTTGGGGCAGCTAGGTGGCACAGTGAATAGAACACCAGCCCAAATCTGGCCTCAGACACTTGACACTTACTAGCTGTGTGACCCTAGGCAAGTCACTTAACCCCGACTGCCTCACCAAAAAAAAAAAAAGCAAAAACAAAACAAAACTGAAAATGTTCATGTTTGCTGGTATATGTCAAGTTCAGAATAACAAAAAATAAAAACTGTTAAAATCAATTTCTGTCAGACTGCTTTCTAGCTTTCCCAGTAACTTCTGTCAAAATTGGCCCTTTAATAATTAGAGTTTGCAAAGTGCCTTACAAATATTATCTCATTTGACCCTTACAACCACCCTGGAGGGGGTAGGTGTATTATCATCCATAGATTTATCCAACACTGTGCAATTTTGTTTGATTGCTTCTGGTTTGTATATCCCTAATGTATTCCAATGGTCAACTTTTCCATCCTTCTAATTTTTTTTCATAATTTCCCTTAAGATTACAGATGCATATTTTAAAAAGATTCCTTTTCAGTTTCTCTAGAAATATCAAGGATTACTATTTCTCTTAGCCTAGAACCCTTTCTAAACTTTTCCCTTTAGGAAAGTGGGAAAAACAAAGGTTAAAGCCCTTCTATGAAAGTGAGTAGTAGCAATGCAGGAGCAGAGTGAAGTGAGCTTCCATCGAAAAACTCCTCCAAACAGCAACCTGAAGAGGATATCCAGAAAAAGTCACAGTGAGTCATTTGTCCAGCCCAGCCTGGCATAGCAAGATAGACAGGGAGGTCTTCAGACATTGAGACTGGGCCAGAAGCACTTAATTGTGAGCACCCTAGAGCCCAGGGAGAGGCTGTGCACTAGGGACAGAGGAAGATCCAGACCCAGAATGGATCGGCCTCTGACCCGTAATTGGGGAGAGGTACAAAATGGCAGCTTTGTTGCCCACTACCCAATTCTGAATAAGGGACTTGTACAGAATGCTGGGGTCAGAAGGCCCTGGGCTAGGTATGTGATAGGAAGAAGGTCAGAAGCCAGCGGCAGCAGCAGCAGTGATGTGGTTCAAACTCTTGGGGAAGCAGGGTCTCTCTTCTAGCATTTAGCCCAGCTTGCAAAGAAATAAACAAGGCAGAAACGCCAGACCAAAGTGGAGCCTCCAATTCTGCTGCTCTTAGAAAACAGCTTTCCAGCTGGCTGACAGAAACTGAGTCCTGCAGCACTTTACCAGTGCTCAGATGGTCAGGAACTTTCAAAGCTCAGACCAGGAGGGCAACAATCAAATTTTGCCCTGGATGAGATCACTCTGGGAGCCCTGAAAGCTTGCAGGTCCTCAGCTGTCACTGAGCCCCTGGAATAACACAACACTCCATAAACCAAGAAGAATACCCCAGGACCAGCCCAGACCTTCCCTCCAGAAGTCTGTTGTTGTTCCATGTCCAACTCTTTGTGACCACATGGACTATAGTACATCAGGCACTTCTATTCTCCACTATTTCTTGCGGTCTATCCAAGTTCCTGTTCATTATTTCCCTGATACCATCCATCCATCTCTGCTGTTTTTTTGCTTTCAATCTTTCTCCACATGAGGGTCTTTTCTAATGAGTCCCCTCTTCTTATTATGTGACCAAAGTATTTAAACTTCAGCTTCAGTATTTGACCTTCCAGCAAATAGCCTGAATTAATTTTTTGAAGTACTGACTGATTTGATCTCTTTGCTGTCCAAGGGACTCTCAAAAGTCCTCTTACCTCTGCAATTTGAAAGTATCGATTTTGCAGTGCTCAGCTCTCCTAATAGTTTAGTTCTCACAGCCACACATGGCTACTGGAAAAACCATAGCCTTGACTATACAAATCTTTGTCAGCAAGGTGATGTCTCTGTCCAGATTTGCCATAGCTTTTCTTCCAAGGAAAGCATCTTTCAATATCATGGCTGCAGTCATTGTCTGCAGCGATCTTTGAGCCCAAGAATAAGAAATCTGACACTGCTTCTATTTCTTCTCCCTCTGTTTGCTGGGAAGTAATGGGATCAGTTTTCAAGATCTTAGGGTTTTTTTATGTTAAGCTTCAAGTCAGTTTTTATATTCTCCTCTTTCACCCTCATCAAGAGGCTTCTTAATTCCTTTTCACTTTCTGCCACCAGAGTAGTATCATCTGCATTTGTGAGATTGTTGATATTTCTCCTGGCAACCTTAATTCTGGCTTTGGATTCAACCAGCCTGCCACTTCACATGATGTACTCTGCACAAAAGTTAAATAAATAGGATAACTTAAAGTCTTATCATACTCCTTTTCCAATCTTAAACCAATCAGTTCCAGGTTCAGTTCTTGGCCCACATACAGGTTCCTCAGGAGACAAATAAGATGATCTAGTACTCCCGTATCTTTAAGGACTTAGCCACATTTTGTTTTCATTCACACAGGTTCACATTGCCCTTCTTTAGGACTGGGACCTAAACTGATCTTTTCCAACCCCGTGGCCATTTTTGTGTTTTCCAAATTTGCTGGTATATTGTATTGAGCAAATCACTTTAGCAGCAGCATCTTTTAGGGTTTTTAATAGTTCAGTTGGAATCTCATCACCTCCATTAGCCTTATTGTAACCAATGCCTCCTGAGGCCAATATGACTTCATTCTCCAGGATGTTTGGCTTTAGATCAGTAACCACACCATTATGGTCATCAGTGATGTTAAAATCTTTCTTGTATACTTCTTTTGTGTATTCTTGCCACCTCTTCTGAATCTGCTTCAGTTAAATCCCTACCACTTTTGTCTTTTATCATGTCGATTTTTACATGAAACTTTCCCTTGATATCCTTAATTTTCTTGAAGAGATCATTTGTCTTTCCCATTCTATTATTTTCTTCTATTTCTTTGCTTTACTCATTAAGCAAATCTTATCTCTCCTTGCTATTCGAATATCTGGAATTCTACATTTAGTTGTCAGCCCTAACATCAATTCTTCGGTCAAGAAGCACCCTGCAATCTAGCCAAACTGGCTTTCTCTCAGTTCCTTGCATACAAAGCTCCATCTCCTCTCCCCTTGACTTTCCACTGGTCATCCTCCATTCCTAGAAGGCATTTACTCCTCAATGCTCTCTCAAATAACCTCTTATATCCTTCAGAACAAATCTCAATTCCCTCAATTGCCAGTGTTGTCCCTTTACAAACACCTCTGCATTTATACGTATTTAGTTTCTTTATGTTTATCTTACATATACTATAAATCTTTTTTTCTCATTCAGAATTTAAATTCCTTGAGAGAAGAGATTTTTTCACTCATATTTATATCCTCAGCAACTAACACACATAGTAGGGGCTTAGTAAATATTTGTTGGCTGATTTTCTGATTACATTATTGGAGGGAATACCCACATCAATAAGCTCTCAGAGCCACCATATTATTAGAGTAAAATTGCATAAGCTTTTTTAAAGCTGCCATGACTAGAATCATTTTTAGACTTGGAAAGGACCTTTAGAGACTGCAAACCCAGGTGTAGCATACTAGAAAAAGAACTGGATTTAGAGTCAAAAGACCTGGGTTTGAATCTCATATCTGCCATTTACTACTATGTAACACTGGGCAAGTCATTTAACTTCTCTGGGTTTCCATTTTTTCATCTGGGAAATGAAGTGATTGCAGTCTCTAAAGGTCCTTTCCATTTATTAAGGGCCTACTATGTGCCAAGGACTATGCTAAGCTCTTGGGATATCTTCATGACCCCATTTGGCAAAGATATTGGAGTAGTTTGACATGTCCTTCTCCAGCTCATTTTACAGATAAGGAAACTAAAGCAAACAGGGTTAAGTGACTTCCCTGGGTCACACAGCTAGGAAGTGTCTGAGATCCAGATTTGAATTCACAAAGATGAGTCTTCCTGACTCCAGGCCCAGTACTCTATCTATTGCGCCATTCAACTGCCCAAACAAGCTATATATTAGATAAACTGGAAATAATTAACAGAGAGAAGGCACTAGAATTAAGAGGTATTGAGAAAGGAAGGCTTCCTGTAGAAGACGGATTTTAGTTAGGGCTTAAAGGAAGCCAGGGAAGCCAGTAGGTGGAGAGGAGGAGGGAGAGTTTTCTAGACACAGGGGACAGCCAGAAAAATGTCCAGAAATGAGAGATAGAGTGTTGTTTGTGGAAAAGTAAGGAGGCCAATGTGAATGGATAGAAGAATACATATTAGGGAGTTAAGTGTAGGAAGATGGGAAAATTAGGAGAGATCTAGCTTATGGAAAGATCTGAACCCCAAGTAGAGGATTTTGTATTTCCTCAGCACTTTTGAAACTTCCTTTTCCAGAAACTGGTGAGAAATGAGAACAAATCATGGAAAAAAAGGTATAGATGCTTTCATTTGCAACTACTTCTGGATCAAGGTAGTCTGGATGAAAGTGATATAGTCTCGAGGGACTTGACTGTGGGAGCCAAGACTGCTTGGGGGAAGAATAGCCAAGAAAGATGATGACAAGTACAAATCTTCAACCTTGGTGATAGAGGACAGTAGAGAGCAGAAGCTGGTGGAACACAACTGAGCAGGAGCAGTAAGCAGAGATAGGTGTAATCTGGAGCACAGACAGTGGTTATCTGTCAGTGATAGGGCTTTTTCTGGGTACTTCTCTTCTGTCTCCTGTTTTCCACAGTGCCTAGGAAGAGAGATCAGCTTTGCTACCTCCCTTTGGGGCTGACTAAGCTACACAACTGAGGAAGTTTTTTTGTAGTTGTTGTTTTGGGCCTAAATCTGCTTTAATTTCTATGCTATTAAAACTGTGCCTAACTGTTAAACTGTGTATACTAGTGCTTGGATCCACAATTAAGGGAACGATTAGGAAAAATCAGCAGATTGAAAACTGCTGCATTGCCAGTATCCTCTAGCTGAGAGCTCATAGTCTAAGAGAAAATTTACTGATATATTTGAACAATGTCCCAATTTGGAGAGAAAATGCTTTCACCTTAATCTCTCTTTGCCACATGGCTGGATCTGAAAGAAAACTACTCTCCTAGAAGAGACAGAGGACATTTCTAGGGAGAAAGCCATGTTCCAAGGGAGGAGTGCACCAGGAAAACCTCATCCATTAAAGGTGAGAGAAGGTAAAATAACTGAAAACTCTGCCTGCCTGTTAACCACCCTAGCAAGCACCAGAACACTTTGTATCTTCTAATGCCTAATATGTCTTTGTTCAAGTCACTGACTGGGACAGAGCCAAGGACCAAGATCTTGCATACAGCTAAAGAACTTCTTTCTCATTTATATCAATTTGTTCATTAATCAACATTCTTTGAATATAGTTGCTGAATCAGCTTCTTCGGACACACATGCAGGGCAAACCATTTATACTCTCCCAACCTCAGTTTCCTCCTCTGTAAAATGGAGATAATTACACATTCTGAATGTGTTCTTCCCATTGAGCTTTAACTTAGGATACCAGATATGACAGCATGCACCATCATAGCTTTGTCTAGCTTTATGCTTGATGTGTCTTGTCTGGAGAAGACCCATATATTTGTAAATATCATCTTTGTCTATTGGTTCTATCTGACCTCAGCATTCGAACTAAAAGCCTTGTCTTCTTTTTCTTTTCACAAATTAAGAACTTTATACTTATTGAGTTCAAATGACATTTTGATATCACTTGAGACAATTTCAATGACAGGGGGAAATTAGTGTGTTTTTAGGTAGAATCATATGACTTCATGTACATGGACCTATGTACATCAACTGATTAATATGATGTTTCAATGTGACTCTCCTTTGAATCGAAAGCCATACTCAGTTTAATTCAAAAGAGATCATGATGGTTAGGACTGGCCTAAATCACAACAGGATTAAACTGTCTCTTTGAAAAATGCCACATCTTACAATATATCAATTGTTCTTGACATTACTGTGCTGGTGGTACTACTGTTATTGCTATTAATACTTTAACTGGACCTGTAATTTCAGCAGTACAGGCAGCTCCAGATAATGAACTCCTTCTACCAATGTAAACCAACTCCTTTTCTGCAACTGATAATCTTACGGATTTTCCTGGGGCATGAAGAGATTAGGTGATTTGGCAATTAGGATCACAGAACTAATGTGTATCACATATGGGACTTGAAACTAGATCTCCTTGGCTCTGAAGAACAGTCTCTATCTATCACATTATGCTGCTTGCCTGTTATTGTTCATGATTATTATTATTACTATGACTGTTGTAATTATCATATAAAACTAGTATTTCCATTTTGCTTAATGCAATTCAGATAGAAACAGTCCTGGAACAAGTCATTCTCGCGTTCCTATTCATTTCCCATGACTTGGAGATTATGAATATTTGGTATGGTGACATCTGTTTAAAAAAAAAAAGGTTGTTCTTAGGTTGTTATGGGTGATTGTGGGCAATAGTTTGATATGCAATACTTTATTGAGCAAGTTCTCAAATGTATATTGAGATTTGTATTTGTAATATAGGTGCTTGTTGTCTGTCAATTCATGAAAGATAGTGAGCTTCTAATGTTAGATCTAGTCACTGGGTCATAATTTGGTAGTGCTAAATTTTTGCTGCCTGTGGTAACGTGTAGTTCTAGTTTCCTTACATAGTATACATTGATCATTCTTATTTTTATTATTACATAATTATCCAACCCATATTTCTTTAACTTATACACAAAGATGTCACAAGAGACTATCAGGTACCTATCTGAAGCTGAGATGCACCATTAAAAAAGAAAATGAGCTTAGTCTGGCATAACTATTTTTTAGTGAAACTATTAGCACAGGTTCCATCCTAGAATCTACCCTAGAATTGTATGAAGCATTGATGTTAAGCTTGCTAATCTCTGTTTTCCAATATCCACCTTTTTCTACTTTGAAACAAGTATTTTTAAGCACTCATTGTATGCCAGGCACTATAAAATCAGGGCATTGGCTCTCTCCGGCCTTCTGGCACTCCTGCTGTTCTTCATGATTCCCAAAAGATTATCAAAGGCAGGCTGCAATCACAGCCACAAGTTCTTTAAAAATACTTGGATATGTTTCATCTGGCCTGGAGTCTCTAACTTAGATAAAACAGATATGTACTCTCTTAGTATTCCAATATATGGGTGTGCAAGGCTGAGGTGACAGCTGAGAATACAAGTAATAACAATAATGATAATGATAATAACTCCCATTTATATAGCACTTGAAGGTCTGCAAAGTGCTTTATGAATATCTCAGATGGTTTTTATCATGAGTAATGGATCCCCACAGAGGCCAAATATAAGACAGGGTCACTCTCTAGACCAGGGGTTCTGAACTTTCTTGTATCATGGATGCCTTCCCAGAACAAACATTTTGAAAGCATAAAATACATAGGATTACAATGGAAACCAATTATATTGAAATCAGTTGTCAAATTTTAAAAAGTATTTTTTAAAAAACAAATTTATGGTCCTTAGGTTTGGAACCCATGATTTAGACCATACAGAGCACCAAAGTGAAACAATAAAACAGATGTTGACTGCGAAAGGGAGAAACAGCTAAAAATTTTCATAGAATCATAGAACCCAAAATTTGGAAGACATTTGAAAGGTCATCTAATCCATACCATACCTGATTCAATAAAAGCCCCAAGATGTGATTATCCAGCTTCTGGTTGAACAGAGGAACTGTTAATTCATAACTATGGAAAGTTATAATTGACAAAAAGTTTCTCCTTACATAAAGTATAAATCTAGCCACACATATCCATTTTTGCATTTTCCTTCTCCAGCTCATTTTATAGATGAGGTAACTGAGGCAAACAGGATTAAGTGATTTGCCCAGGGTCACACAGCTAGTAAGTGTCTGAGGTCAGATTTGAACTCAGGAAGATGAGCTTCCTGCAACACTATCTACTGTGCCACCTCGCTGCCCCAAGAAGGTGACTACCCCTTAATTAGATGAACCACACGTCCTCCTTAGTTAGACAAACATCCCCAATCTCAGACTGGACAAAAGAGATCTTCAGGTTCTTTATAATAACACTTGAGAGTATGGACTCTTTCATTTTTTGAATTTGTATCCCTATCATAGTTCTTGGTTACACTGTAGGTACTTAATAAATTGTTGCTGTCCATTGACTGAATGACTGTGAGGTACTCTAGAATAGTGTAGGCCCTTCAGTTTCTCTAGAGATATCAGACAATAACTAAAAACTAGAACAAAGCTAATGCCCAATGACTTTTGGCCTCATTCTAAAACATTACCGCTGTGTAGTGAAGAAATGCTGAGCACAAAGGGCACCTAGAAAAGATCTCTCATTTGAGGAAAAATACAAATAGGGCTTAGGACACAGTTAAGATTAAACTGTAGACTATATTACCTGGAGTCTGAAGAAAGCATCACACTGAGTGGGCCTCACTCACCCCTCTTCTTTGATTTTCCCTGATGCAAGGTACATATATGACTATGCACACTATTTTTATCCTTAGCTACTGGAAAACACTAAGATGTACCTTTCAAAGTTCCTGTCACTTCCATTTTATCAACTGGTTGTCCTTTCTACAGTGGTCAGAATTAATTCCTTTAAGACAAATCTCAGAAAATCATATCAAATAACGTTTGTAATTACAGGTCTTACTGTGATTATTTACCAGGAACTGCCTGGCTCCCTGGCCTCACTCTCCTACTATATCTAGGTGAACCTCCTTATCTCCCTTTATGTGTTCACACCTCCTTACACTGAAACTAGTTCTCCTCCTGAACAAGAAGGATATAAGGAACCCTTTACTCAGGTGATTCGATCAGTATCAAATGTTTCTCTTGCTACTGTTGGCACCTTTTTTTGCTTCTCCCTGTGCTGGCACCTTGACCTGGAGTCCTCATCTTTTATACTGGGTGGTTTATCCTTTTCCTGACTGCCAGTTTCCTCTGTCTCCTAACATACGTGCTTTTCCTACTTCGTACATGTTAATTCTGCTACTGACTCTGTATCTACTCTCACTCCAATCTGTGCTTGCCCTACTAGCCATTTGCCTGCACTATCACTAGGTCCATGGCACACACACCTATATAAAGTCCTGTATTAAGTTCAGGGGATCACATTTTAGGAAGGACGTTGATAAGCTAAAGAGGAAGCCAAACAGAACAGTGAAACACCTTGAGATGAGCCACATGCAGATTAGTTGAGGCAACTGCAGATATTTAGCCTAAAGTAAGGATCACATGATCCCTTCTTTGAACACATGAAAGCTGTCATGGGGAAAAGATATTAAAACCGTTCTACCTGGCCCCATGAGCAATAGGAGGAAGTTTTGATTTTTCTAGCCTTCATCCCTTTACTGAGATCCAGTTCCATGTCACCAACTGCCTGAGTATTTTCAACTCAGTACATCCCACACCTAATTCATTTATCTTTTCCCCTAAACTTATGTCTCTTCTTAACTTCTCTATGCCTTACAAGAGAACTATCATTCTTCCCGTCATCCAGGTTCACAATCTGGCAATCCTTGATTCTTTGCCCTCCCTCACTTTCCATATCCAAGACTAGTTAGTCATGTTCATTCTACCCCCACAACCTCTCCAGTAGCCTTTCTCTTCTTTCCACTCACATTGCCACCACCCTAACTCAGGTCGTCTTCAACTGATGGGGGAATAGGGAAAATACAACAGAGCTGACCAATTCAAGAGCCTCCTAATTGGTCTCCCTTCATCCAACCTCTCCCTTCTCTAACCTACCCTCCATAGAGCTGCACACTGATGTTCCTAAAGCACGGGTCTGATCTTGTCACTCCCCTGCTGGAGATACAGCCCTGCTTGTAGGATAAAACACAAACTTCTCCATTTGGCATTTCAAGTCCTTCACAATCTGGCTTTACCCTAATTTTCCACGGTGATAACACATTACTCCTTACACTCCGTACCTTCCAGCCAAACTGGTCTGCTTACTGTTCTCCATTTTCAGGCTCCACACCTTGGCACAGGCTGTCATCCCTCGAGCTTGGAATGCTCTCCCTCCTCCCCGCAGCTGCCACCTCCTGCAAGAGGCATTTCCTGATTCCCACAGCTGTTAGTGCTCATCCCCTGCCTGAAATGACTTTCTATTCATTTTGTATTTACTATCTGTGTACATATTATTAAGTAAGCTCATTCAGGGCAAGGATGGTATAATTTTGATCTTTGCATTCATTCTCAGCACTTAACAGCGTCACATAGCAGACACTTAATAAACATTTGTTGAATTTAACCTAAGAGAAGTCAATTAATCAATAAATCTATCGGTTGACAAGCATTTATGAAGCACTTCCTTTATGTCAGGCACTGTGCAGGGTGCTGGAGATATAAAGACTAAAATAATCCTAATACTCAAGGAGCTCACATCCCAACAAGAAACAGCAGTATATAGTTAAGTATATAAAGAATAAATATAAGACTAATGAAAAAAGAGTTAAATACAGGGGCAATGTGGAGAATAGGGATTGGCAATTGGGAGAATCAAGAAAAACTTCCTGTAGAAGGTGGTGTTTGAGTTTCATCTTAAAGGAAGGGTGGCATTCTCTGAGGCAGAGGTGAAAAGGAAGCAAGTTACTGGCATGGGATACAACCAATGCAAAGACTGGAGACCAAGAACTGTGGATGAAAATCCTCTGTGGGGAGGAGGAACTGTAGTTGGAAGAGACTTGAGGATAGAAGACCAATTAGTAGACCTCTGCAATAGTCTTGGCAAGATGTAACCTGAACTAAAGTGATGGTTGTGTGAGTGGAGAGAAGGGGTTGAATGCTAGAACTATTGTGGAAGTAGAAATGACAAAATTAGGCAACTGTAGGGTGAAGGAGAGTGAGCAGTTTAAGATGATGCCAAGGTTATGAATCCAGGAAAATGAAAGACAGAAAAGGGGAAGTGTGGAAGATTGGAGAGGAGGCAGTGTCCAATAGGTAACTGGTGAAGTGAAGTTGCGGCTGTGACTGGATATATAGATCTATGAGTCATTTGCAGAGAGATGACAATTAAGCCTTTGGGAGGTATGAATCTTCCAAATGAAAGGAGAGAAAAAGAGGGAGAAGAAGAAGGAAGAGCAGGTGAAGGAGGAAAGAGAAAAAGAGGAGAGAAGAGGAGAGGAGAGGAGAGGGGAGGGGAGGGGAGGGGAGGGGAGGGGAGGGGAGGGAAAGAGGCCTAGGTTAGGAGCCATGAGTAAAAGCTCAAGAGAGGCAAATTTTGGCTTAATATTAAGAAAAATTTCTAACAACTGCAGTTACCCAAAAACAGAAGGAGCTACCTCAAAAGGTAGTGGGTTCCTCTTTATAGGAGGTCTCAATCAAAGACTAAATAATCACTTATATGGTTATATTGTATTGTAGAGGGGACTGTGTTCATGCATGGATTGGACCAGACGACTTCTGAGTTCCCTTCCAACTCTGAGATTCTGTGATTCTATGAATACTCATTGTGCTCTATCTCGCAAGGTAGTTATGAAGGTTTTGTAATCCTTAAAGTGATATCTAAATAGGAGCTATTACATAAGTAATATAATCCAACCACTTTATTTTATAAAGGAAGAAAATGAGATGCTAGGTGACCTGGATGATTAGTGACAGTGCTATTACAAGAGCCTGGGACCTCCGGATTTCAGTGTTCTTTATGTCACAATACAATGCCTATCTCTCACTAGTCCTTTACTCTATGTGTAAACCAATATTTACTGAAACCCCATCAGAGCAGAAAAGATAAGTTTTGAAGCTGGCTAAAGCTAAGTCCTTTTAACCTTCTGATGTGAATGTGGATTTCAAGGAAAACTTTTACCACACATTCTCTTCTCAAGATAGAATTCAGCCCAGCATTCATTTCTCATTTGTTGATATTGTCAGACTGTGGAGCACTGGAGTAGAGATCATCCCTCTTCTCCAAGAAGCGCCTTTTCATTTTGCGACCACATTTTGACTATAGAAAAGGACATGTCCTAACCTGGAATAGTAAGAAATAGAAGCTATCTCTAATTTATTTCACTCATCGTAGATCTGATCCACAGAAAAATATTTCTATTTCTTAAGGAATATCAGTTTCTTATAATGAAACATTTGACCTCCTAAAAAAGAAAATGTGAATTCTTTCCAGACAGAAATTGATCACTTTCACATCTCTAAATAAACTTTTCCCAATAAAATGGAAAGCAGTTACACTGCTTACCAGACAAAAAGAACAGAGTTTCTGTCAAAGCTCCCCTCCTAATGAAATTATTTATAAAATAGATTATTATAAATAATTTTCAATTATTTCCATATATTTTCAATTACTATAAACTTATAAGGGGTATGATGAAATTTTCCAGAAAGACTTTAATAATATTCATTATGATCAGAGACCTTAGATGGAGAGCTGGTTGGCTGGGGCCTCAGTTTTATGATCAGACCCTGAGTTTCAGAACATAAGGCAGCTTGTCTGAACTTCTACAAGTAATAAGTACCAGAGTCAAGATTTGAATGAAGGTCCTCTTGACCTTCAACATCATATTCAGTAATCTTTCCACTACAGTAAAAAGTCAAAATAAATGATAAAGCATCTTATTATAGTAGTAATAGTTACAGTGGTAATAGCATTAATAGTGGTAGTGGTAGTAGCAGTAGTAAGCAGTAATATAATGATTTTAGGTTTGCAAAGTGCTTATGAGATAATATCTCATGCTATCCTTACAACAACACTTGGAGGTAAGTGCTATTATTATACCTATTTTACAGTTGAGAAAATTGAGGAAAACTGTGGTTAGGTGAATTTCCCAGAGTTACACAGCTAAGTGTCTGTGGCTGGATTTGATTTCAGGTCTTCCTGACTCCAGACCCACCTGGTGTTCTATACACTACACCACCTAGTTGCCTAAACTAAAAGGCATCATCAATTGATGTTAATAATGAAAATAACATTTTATCAAGTATATATAATCACCATTAAAGTCTTAAACCAATGGAGACTCTCCAAGCAGAACATTAGTTCTGGCAGGTCATTCTATGCTGGAAAAGTTTCAAATATGGGTGCAATGACAGACTACATTTATCACCTAAGGACCAGTTCAGCTAAACTCCAAGGCTCATTATCATGCTGGTCATAGGACAATGACTCTTTCAACAGCAGCAGGTCTTAATGATAGTCTGCCCAGTCAAGGAGAGCTTGGGATCTGTGTCACTAAACAGAATACTCATTCCAACAAACTCAAGATGCTTGGAGCACCACTGAAATAAGGGAGGACACAATCTATATGGGCACCAATGAATATCAGTGATGAAAGAACAGGTAATAGAAATGTTCAGACACGAACACGTCAATATGAACTTACCTCTGATACTGATTAAAATAGCAAGTGAATGGCTGAGAACCAATTTCATCTTCCCAGTACTGTTGCCAAGTCATGACACTTTCCAAATTCTTCTGATTTTCTCTTTCGCAAGGAGGGATATATGAGCACTAGCAAAACAGAACACAGGAAGTAAAATTAGCACTTTGCATGACATTACAAGATGTGGAGAAGATCTAAACTCTTACTAGAGAGGAATACCACAAATATAGTGGATCTAATTAATTTTAGTTACCACAAAAAATAAATTTTATTTTAAAATTCCAAGTTAAAGCAATTATAGAGATGTACACCATGTCCATTAATTCACAGGAATAAGGACACTACCCTAAACAACTGATAACAATAAAATAGGAAAACAAAAACCATACTCTCTGAGAGGCAGAATGTTACATGTTCAGATAGTGATCTTGGGCAAGTCTCTTCTTCCTAGATAATAGTTTTCTCATCTTTAAAATGAGAAACCTGGACTGGATGACCCCTAGATCCCTTCTAGCTCTAAATCTATGGTTCTGTGATCCACCTGGGGATTATTATCCAGAGATGGAGGTAAAATAAGCTCAACTCTATCTTTTTCCTCTCTAGAAACCATCCCATATTCCTGCACGTCCCCCTTTCTGCACATCACCTTTCACATATACTCTTAGTACACAGCTGCACTGATATTCCTATTTATTTTCTGTCTTATTAGACCTTCCACTTTTTCACAGTGGAATATTCTCCATAGTCTATGAGAAGACACTTGTTTTCTGAGTATACAATCTCAAAGGATTTTCTGAAAACACACCTTCTGGACAGATGTCTAATAAGGGATGCTCTCTAAAAGGGTTCCACATCCCCTACTATTCCGCCTTCATTCTGGTTTCATGAAGAGATAGCCCTTCTCCTTGCTCCTCCTCCTCTACATGGACCATTGAACCCAAACTCAACAGGCTTCTCTGGCAGACTGCCCCTACTACTATTCCCACTCCCTTTCTATAACTATTAGCTCCTTCCTGGATAACTATAAATATGCTCATGGTGCTCCCTCATCCTCAAAAAGCCTTACTTGTATATACCATAATTTGTCCAGCCATTTTCAATTAATAAATGCCTTTTAAGTTTCCAGCTCTTTGCCACTACAAAAAGAACTGCTAGAGATATTTTTGTACATATTGGTCCCTTTCCTTTTTTATTGCTCTCTGGAACATAGGCATAGTAGGTATACTGCTGGATCAAAGGATATGCAGAGTATGGTAACTTTTGGAGCATAGTTCCCAATTGCTTTACAAAGTGCCTGGGCCAATTCACAACCTCAACAACAGTTCATTAACATGCCTGTATTCCCACAGCCTCTGAAACATTTGTCATTTTCTTTCTTGGTCAACTGCCAATCTGATGGATGTGAGGTTGCTTTAAGTTGAATTTCTCTAATTATTAGTGATTTGTAGTATTTTTTCATATGGTTATAGATAGCTTGAATTTCTTCCTTTCAAAACTGTTTATATCCTTTGATGAGGTCTATCCCTTTCTAACTCTGCTGCAAGTTTAAATAAAGAAAGCTAGAACAAATAACATTTGTACAGATATTACCAAGCAAAACATGTAGACATTTTTATATTGAGCACCCATAATGTATGAAATGCTCTGTTGTGCCATGCATATCGAGATTTCAAAAGAGAGAAATGAAATATGATTCTTGCCTTTAAAACATTCACAATTTTAGAGGGTGTTAAAGTCGAGGCTCTAACATAGCACCCTCTTAGTTCAGATTTAATGCTGGGATGAAATGAAGTACTCACAAGTTATTTAACATTTAGCAAAAAACAAAGGAGGTTTACTTTGCCTTAAAACATCAAGAATATGCAACAAGTACATGATACCACTTAGTTTTTCTGGATGCAGCTTCATCTCTACCTGTAACCTTGCCTGGTCAGTAGGTCATCAGGGTTATTCCCATGGTCTTAGTCTTAGAAGTACAGAATCTGCATGGCTGGGACTTTTTATGTCGCTAGATGACCAAGAAGCTAGAGCCAACCAGGTCCTGGGAGCATCTTTGTCCTATCAATATACCACTCCTTAGTGGCAAGGTCCTAAGGATCTACTAGAGTAGTGGTGTCAAACTCAAATCGAAATGTATCCCTACAGGCTTCCTATTGACTTCGAAAAAAATCACAAATTAATATTGTCTATGTTGTACTGTATTTTCAATCATTTTGTTAAACATTTCCCAATTACATTTAATCTAGTTTGGGCCACATTTGGGAGTTTTGCAGGCAGTGAATTTAATACTTCTGTTCTAGAGGACACTGCACTCTTTAAATGCTTATAGAGATTTTTATTGGGCAATCCTTCTGGCATGGGCAGTACAAAAGGTGAAAAGGAGGAAAACTGAAGCCCCCTCCTCCACCCAATGTGGTAAATACACACCCATCATAGCTAAATATCAATAATTTCACCTATTAGCAAGCAAATGACCTCCCAGCAATAATACCTCTTGTCCCCCCAAGTTCTTTCTGGGAAGAAGTTCCCTGAATCATCTCACAGGAAAGGAAGCCAGCCAATTGAGCTGCTTCTGAGCCTGAGCTACTTTTCTAAGGTATATGGAGCCCTCTAAAGAGGCAAGGACCTTCAGACCAGGGTACCTCTGCACTGGGGAAGGAAGTACCAACCAGAATTCTGTCCAAAAACAGTGCATTCTTATCAGATAAATCTTTCTGAAGACAAAATCCAAGAGAAATCATTAGATGAGGACCTTTCCAGGGTTGCATTGATTTGTCACAGACGAGGCTTCTAGGACATAAGATATCTGACTTGGGAAGATGCATAATGATGCACCTGTTGATCAGCAGGGGCAAAACTCTCATCCTGAGATAGGAGAGTGCCTATCTGGGGAAAGGTTGAGAGCCACTTGGTTAAGAATAGCTGTCTTGCCCTTAGAGGGATCGTCTGGTCCTATGGCTAGCACAGCATGTTATCATTATCCAAACGTCCATATTGACACTGGATCCACTTCTCAATATCTGTTGTCCTTGTAATTCTTCCAACCTAGTTGTTTAGCACATATCTCTCATGGGTGCTAACATATCCCACAAATAACTGATTGCAGGGGGAAGCATTGGCAAGATTCCTCCATTGGTCCTGACCTCAAAGGGGAGAGATCTTCTGTTTGTCTAGTGCTATGTTCTCCAGGCCACACACTGCTTGGCCACACGCATAGCCACAGCCCAGAAACTCTCTGGCTAAAATATGTGATAGTATAAAGGAGAAGGATGGCAAAGACATATTGGCCTCCTTCCCAGGTGAAATAAAACTATTCTGACTAATTTTATATCCACAGGAGTAGAGTGGGAAAAAGCGTTGGCAAGGTTGATGGACCCATACCACTCACCCTGGATCACTTTCCAGTAATCCACTGTAATCCTGCAAGAGATGAAGATTAGCAACTTGCCTGTCTTGTAAGTCTTAGCTAGTTGCCCAGGGCAGTGAGAGGTTAAATGCCTTGCCAAAAGTGACACAGTAGTATGCATCAGAGGTAAGACTTGAACCTTTTTTCCACTACATCATGTTACCTTTTGACTTTAAAATACTCTCCCAAATTTCTAAAGATAACATAGCATTGAAAATAAAATGTATTTGCCTTCACATCTCAGGGGTGGCTCTCCAAAGCATGCATAAAGGAAACCGAATGATAGTGGGAAAACGAGGTCTGGACATGTTAGGAGAAGAAAGAAGTACTGCAACACCCACTCCAAGAGAAGTGTGATGGGGTAAAGAAGGGTCCGGATTCTGCAGAAGGTTCAGTCAGTGCTACAGAGAAGTGTCAGCTCTTTAGTATCAACTGGGCAAAGCCAGTACTCTATGAGGACGGGAAGACAGAAAGGAGCACAATAGGATAATGTGCTGAAGCTGACAAAAGAATAGACATTGGCATCGATTTTTATTATTTCCTGAGGAAGCTTTACTGATATGAATCAATTGCCAAAAAGAGCACCCCCCAAAATGGGAACCCACATTGGCTAGCAACCTGCTCTCCTTACAATATCTATAGCTTTAGACAGGATTCCAGAGAGGCATTGTAAGTAAGTTTAATTCTATAGCTGCAAATAGTAACCCAGCATGGAAGGAGGAAGGGAGAGGGATTGAACCCATGATTTGCTTTGTACAGAGAACTTCTGATCAGGAAACTCCTTTGACAATGCAAGAACCGAACCTACTCAGCAACTCAGAGTCTTAGTTGCCCAGAACATTGAGAAATTAAAGAGCTTACTCAGGTGCACATAGTCAGTATGTATGTATCAGAGATGGGCCCTGAACCCAAGGCTTTGAGCTATCCCTTACAACAAAGAGATTCACAGAGGAAGAAATAGAATGTCTGCCAGCATTCACTCACCCTGTTTCCTCTAAGTCCCTTGTTTTTTCCAAGCTCCTCAAAAATCCTTTGATGTCTATCCTTGCCCCCTTTGTAGGCCACAAATAGTTACTTATCACTTCTTATTACCTTTATAGATTCATAATTTGGGAATATAACTTGAATGATACATTTCCTGAGAATTCTAAGCCCTTTGTAGGAAGACACTTGAAAATAAATGTTATGGTAGTAAAGCATAGTAGAAAAGACTAGTGTGAATCAAAACGCCATACCACTAGCAAGTGAATTCTCTGTCACTAATCCGCCTGAACTGGAATGGGAACTGTCTTCTTTGAAAAAATGGAGGAAGACTCCTGCTGCACAAGGATGAGGTGATGTATTATGTTCATTTGTTTTCCTAGTACATTCTCTGAAAGGTGGATTAAGACCTTTTTGGCTTGCCTTTGGGTCCTTATTTGGCTAGGTGGTCAGTCTCTGATGCCATCAATACAATTTCAATTGGGCTTTATTTATGGGCACAATGGCCTTACTTGTTGGGACAATAAGGTTTTTCTCAGGAGAAACTTCTGTATTTTACATCTAACCTTTCTTATTTTTCATTTGGCAATGGCCACATATTATTAACTTCTGATTACATCAGTATCTTGGGAGTACATCTACAAAACACATCATAGTAGCTTGACTGCCTGAAATTTAAGGAAATCTTCTTTAAAAAAAAAAGTCACGTGGGAAGTATGTAACTTTCTCTTCTAAATAAGTATCTTAAAATATCCTGAATGTGCATTAGTGAACAAAGCTAATTCTTTTAAGTAAGCATACTTGGATAACATAAGGTAAGCTTCTGTGGAGTTTGATTAGGCAAGATATAACTGTCATTCAAGACAGAAGGGTTGAGTGATGTGTCTACATCTTCATTTTTAAAAAATTTGAATCTAACAAATTTCAGAATGCAATCTCTTCTCCTCTGAAGTGCATTTTATCAAAACTTATTGCCTAATCCCAAATGTGGTGGTTGCTGTCTACTGGTTGCTGAATCATTCCTCTACCTTTCTCATGGAGTTCAAAACTTGACTCATTGTTTTTTTCCCCAACTTCTTTCCTTATATTAGGATACTTGAATAAGCATGTAAATGCTCCCTCAGATACCCTAATCTTCCTCTTCCTCAATTTACTAATTTCCTATGTCCTCCTCCTTCATTGCCCTTCAGCCACAGGCAGAGATGTCCCATGCTAGCTCTCACCATCATGCATGAGTGTTCTACTTCCATGATTGCCAAGTCTCACATTCCTTGAATTGGGAGCTGCTTCAGGGCAGAGACTATCTTTTGCCTTTCTTTGTAGCCCTAGTGCTGGGCACAGTGCTTGTCAAATAGCAGGGCTTAATAAATGCTAAATGACTGACTGATCTTATCATTCCATCTATTCCTACACCTTACCCCACCTAAATGTGTTCTTAATTTTCACCATGACCTCCAAACCTTCCACCAGGTCTGTACTTTCTTAGCCCATTATTCCTATGCTGATGTCACCATTCTCCCTTTTGAATCTCAACTCTATTGTTAACATGTTCAATTCGACACTGTCCTCTACCCTTGAAACTCTTGTCCCTTTATTGCATTATCATTTATTCCAATTCATTAGATTAAGACTCAGTCTCTCTCCTGAGCTCTAGTTTTACATCCCATGTCACCAACTGCTTATTGGGCATTTCAAACTGGATGTCCCAAAGATCTCAAATTCAATATTTCTAAAACAAACCATATCTTTCCTGAAAAACCCACTTTTCTTCTGAACTTTCCTATTTCTATTAAGGGCACAAGTTTGGTGTTATCCTTGATTTTTCACTCACCCACATCTCATATATACAATCAGCTGAAAAGCCTTGGCTTTTCTACCTTGAATCTGTCCTCTCCTCACTACTCACAGAGCCACCACCCTATTTCAGGCCCTCACTACTTTTCTCCAAGGCTACTGCAATGGTCTCCTAATTAGGATCTCTGAAAGATTTTCTGTACTGTAGTTCATCCATCACAAAGCTGCTAAAATGATTTTTCTTAAACACAAGTCTGACCATGTCACTCTCTCCTCAATAAACTGCAGAGCCTCCTTATTGTTTTTTAGATAACACACAAATTATTTTCATTGGCTTGCCTGGTACACAGTAGCCCCTTAAAATGTTTATTAATTGATTGATTAAAATCCTTTATTGCCTGGACCAAACCATCTTTACAATCTCATTATAAATTACTTCCCTTTTTGTACTTAATGATCTAGCCAAACTGGCCTTCCAGCTGTCCTCACACAAGGCACTCCTTATTTCCTATCCCTGCGTCCATCCCCATGTCTGAAATACACTCCCTCCTCAACTCTACCTCAGAATTCCTTTATTTCCTTTATGATTCAGCTCCAATACTACCTAGTACATGAAGCCTTTCCTGATCCCTCCAACTACTAGCTCCCTCCCTCCCTTAAACTAACATATTTATTTTGCACTTATTCAATATATACTTACATATTCTGTACATATTTGTTTCCCCAAATAATATTTACACTCCTTGAGAAAAGGAACTCTTTCATTTAGTTAACAAACCGCAATTAAGCACTTACTCTGTAAAAGGCATTGAGCAAATATAAGTAGAAAGAAAGATAATCCTTACTCTTGAGAAGTTTACATTCTACTACAGGAAGGCAACATATACAAACAAATTGAAAAGGAAGAGGAGGTACCCAATTCCTGGTCATAGTAGAGAAAATGAGTGCACCCTGGAGATGAATGAGACATAGCTGGCCTGGGTGCCTTTCTTAAAGTTCTGGAAGGAACTTTTAATCAGAGGGAGAGGCTACGGTGTATGATTTCCAGGCCTGGAGTGAGTTTCCAGAACTATGAGGTTTCTGGGGCATGGTGAAAAGAAGCTAGGAGCACAGCCTAGAAAGAAATGAATGTTTTATTTTTGTCTTTGTATCTCTAGGACCTAGCTGCAATAACAGTAGGTATTTATTAATTGTGTTTGTTTCTTGACTGGATGATTTAGTTAGTCATAGTAAAGCTGCCTCAATCATGCGTCTCAACATTTCACTTTTTATTTCTCCTGATTTGGTGTTTTTATCTTTGTCCTATTCAGTTAGCAGCCTGATTTTACACAGGCAATAGATTCAGAAAAAAAGAAAAATCTCACACATTGGTAACCAGCCATTTCCCGTCTGTTAAAATATGATCAATTTCAATTTTGTGATGTTATTTAGTACTTATCATATTCAATGCCTCTTTACTCTTCTCAAAGCATTCATGATATACGGATATGAGGTTTCTACATGGTCTTAAAGACTTGGGTCTCTCTCATTGCTTGTTTCCAAACAATATTTTCCTTGTTTGGTTTTTTTTGTTTTGTTTTTGTTTTTAGGCACTTGGGGTTAAGTGACTTGCCTAGGGTCACACAGCTAGTGTCAAGTGTTTGGTCTGAGGCCGGATTTGAACTCAGGTCCTCCTGACTTCAGGGCTGGTGCTCTATCCACTGCGCCACCTAGCTGCCCCTCCAAACAATATTTTCAAAGATATTTTTTGCCATCCTTCAGATTCAGCCCATTGCAATGAGGTTTCCAAGTTATCAAAGGGTATGTTGACTTAATTTTTAGGGTTTTATTAAACTCTTCATAGAATTTCCCTATTTTCTGCACGTTAGTGGCACATCAGTTACAGTTATTTTAATGGGCGCCTTTTGGCAAATGTTTATGATAAGCAATGCAACATGAAATGACCAAGTGCCCCATGAAATATTTCTTGTTATCTCTGGATGCACAATAAAACCAACTCAACCAGCTCCTTTTTTTGCCACTCCAAGGAGGATCTGTGAGCCAGCTTACCTCTTAGCTGCAACTCCCTTTTGCCTTTAGATTTCTAAAACAGAGAGAATGCAAATGCTGATATGGTTCAGTTCCTCTAGTAGTATTTCTATCTATTGGTCATACGAGCGAGTATAATTTTATGTTTTTTCCTTGTTTCATTGATTACTATAATCAAATAATTCATTATTAAGTGACCAGCCTACTGGTACATAGTAGGCATTTAATAAATGTGACTGACTGACTGAAGCTGAACTCCTCATCCTGGGGACTATACATACCATAATAGCATTTTGTAAAAAGGCCACGATGGTATCATGATGAAGACTTAACAAAAGTCCTACCCTGATGCTCCGTTGTAGTACAGAGGCAATCCTAGCTTCCTAAAGGTTATGCTGTTGCAACATGAACTCTGACATGTTCTACAAAAATTGAACATGAGATAAAATTCTATTTTTAAGATATAAACAGGCTAATATAAAATAACACTTTATGATAAAGGAAGTTTTTCAAAATTATCATTTTTTTAAATCAATATATCCCTAAAAGTGAAAGCCTAGCAGTTATGTCTTTCTGAAAATATTTTCCAACACTTCTCAAAGTAGGAACACTTCTCTACAACCTGGAATTTTTAATCCCTGAAACCTTTAAATGCCACATATTGATGCTATTAATTTTCTACTCAGCTGTTCTGTGAAATCAAATAAACATCAGCTCAAAAACACTGAAGGACAAAGTATTAGAAATTAGCCAATGTTAAGCAGCAAAGCAGCAGAATACCACATGAATTTGGATGATAAGCTGGATTAGGGGTGGGGAACTTGTGGTCTCAAGGCCATATGTGGCCCTCTAAGTCCTCAAGCGTGGCCCTGTGACTGAATCCAAACTTCACAGAACAAATCCTCTTAATAAAAGGATTTATTCTGTAAAACTTGGGACTCCATCAAAAGGCCGCACCCAAGGACCTAAAAGGCCACAGGTTCCCCACTCCTAAGCTGGACCTTAAACCTGTTATGGATGAGTGTTGCTGATGAATTCCTACGTAAATATAAGAAGTAAATGCATAACACTGAATCTTTCAGCAACCTCCGGTGTCTGCCAGTAAATCTGCAAATATCTACCCAGATTAATTAGCAATGATTTTTTTTTTAAACAGACTGACACCACCAGGTTCCAACAAAGAAGTCACAAGGAGATAAGAACTGAGTGTCAGCCCTGACATAAGGAAAATCCAGGTTCCTGCTTTCAGACACTGACTGGTTGTGTTACCATGGGCAAGTCACTTAATCTCTCTGATCGTCAGTTTTCTCATCTATAAAAGGGGAGATACTATTGAAATAACCAACGTAAAGAGCTTTACAAGGTTACTTAAAAACAATATATATCTCAAGTATTTTTAAATAACTATAAAAGCTCTACTTTAAAAGTTCTAATCAATGTTTGAATGTTAATTACATGTCCTCCTAAAGTGATTGCATAGTATGGCAGTTGTAATAGGCCTGAGTGACAAAAGAAAACCAGTTTAAATCCAGTTAAGCTCAAGTCATTGATTTTTTTCATGCCTCAGTGCTGTGATCTATGACGTTAGCAGTGTGTTAACTCCCTCTAATGGTGCACATTACAACTTATTTCTGCCAACTCATTCCATGTAATCCTTGTCAGTCTCCCCCAGGAAATCTTCCATAGGTGATACTCCATCTACCTAATGTGCTAGGGGACTTTCTCTGGCTCTTTTGACATTGTGTGGATGCCAGTGGAGCACATGGGCTGTTCACCTATTAACCTGTGTCCTCACTACATCACCAGTCACCTCTTTTCAAGCTGGCTATATCTCTGATGAAATTCTTTATGACACTTTACCTGTGTAATTCTTCATTGCTTTTGTTACCACCTACTCCCAAAGGGTAATTCCAATGTCCTTTATTAGGTGAACTGCAATCTTAATTTCTCAAAAGTGTTTACCTAATTTTTTTCAGAGTCTATGAAAAATTCTTAGGATTCAATTTGTTCAAAGAGTTAAAGAGGTCTAATTAACATGACTGCTACTAACTTGAGTTTATGTAAACTCACTGTGGGACAGTCACACTGAAAATACAATAAAGTTTATTTGGATTCTCTTCCAACATTCTTCTCTGTCAAATGATGCTCATGTTAATCACTTTGAAAATCTAATCTAAATTGTGGGTTATTCAAAACAAATTGATTTTCATAATGACAAAATAAAATGCTTTAGTCACTTTTGCTTGAGTAGGAAAAAGCAGGAAAAACCTTCAATACATTGCAATTTGATGGATTCAAGATAAACTTCAAACCTTTATCTTTTATCATGGAATCATAGAATTTTAGTGCTAGGTCTATCCCTAAAGATCATTTAATACAGTCTCTTAAATTCATAGATAAAAAAAAATGAAGCACTGAGAAGTTAAATGACCTGCCCAAGGCCACACAAATAAATAACAAAGGTACTTAAGTCAGGTCAAAACATTATCATCACAAAGAGATACACAGTCACGGAATATGATGCCATTTCTTGTCTCTGGCTCTGTTTCCTCACCTTTAAAAAGATAGGGCTGATCTAGAATAGAGAATTGCTAAGGTCCCTTCTAACTTTACAATTTTGTGATTATCACATATGGTCTCTACCTTCCAGGCACTGGGTTGAGGCAGGGCATATATATAAAAAAATAACTAATAGTATAAAATTGCATGGATTAAGTACTAAATAAATGGCACAGCCAGTAAATGGTACAGGAATTCAGATGAAGAAGTTATTTCAGAGGGCCAGGGCATGATCCTCAAAGAAAATCAGTCAATCAATGAGAATTTTTTATGCATTTGTGTCAGGTACCATGATCAGCATTAGGGACTCGAAGACAAAAGTGAAAGTCCCGGACCTCAAAGAACTTACATTCTAACAAAGGAAACAACATGTAAATTTATAATTATATACCGAATATGTGCGAAATGAATACCAAGTAGTTTGGGGATAAGGATACTAGCAGCTGGGAGGATCTGGCTTCATGTGGAAGGTGGTGCTTTGAGCTAAGTTGTGAAGGAAACTAGAAGTTCCAAGAGATGCAGATGAGGTGGAAGCATACACCTCACATGGAGAACAGCCAGGAGAAAGACAGAAATGGGAAATGGAGCACCATGTGTAAAAAACAGCAAGTAGGCCAATGTGGATGGACTGAAGAGTTGGGGGAGGGGGGGCAGAACAAGAGAGAAGATGTGTAAAGCTGAAAAGGATCCATGTTTTGAAGAACTTTAAATCTCAAACAAGGGAGTTTATATTCTAGCTCTAAATCTATAATCTTATGAAGATCTATAATGGTACAAGTATGATTCATAAGATACTTTGAGGTTTCCAAAGCAACTTCCTTAGTAGATAATTGAAATAGTTCAATGTGAATATAAAAAAAGGGACATATGGGAGAGACATTCCAACTCTTTGATCTTAAGACAGCATGGCACCATGGCGAGGATGCTGGATATGGACTCAAGAGAATCTGGGTTTGAATCTCACCTCTGCAACTTACAAACTGTACCCTTGAGTAAATCACTTTCCTTTTCTTTCTCTCAGTTTTTTCATCTGTAAAATGAGAATAAACAAGATGACCACTGAGCTCCTTTCACGCTCTAATCTGTCACTTTATAAGTATTCAAGCATGACTTCAAAATTTTGAATCTAGGTTTCCATTGACAAAAATAAGGTAGACCGGCAAGGAAACATTTTGTGGGGAGAGGAAATAGTGAGTTCTGTTGGTGATAACAGCATTGAAAAAGGTAAACACAAGAATATTGTAATCAATATTCATTCATTCAACAAATATTTGTTGATAACCTAGTATGTGTAAGCTACTAGATACTATGGGAGACATAAAGATATATAAAGGGGCAGTTAGGTGGCACAGTGGATAGAGCACCAGCCCTGGAGTCTGGAGGACCTGAGTTCAAATCTGACCTCAGAACAAACACTTAACACTTACTACCTGTGTGACCCTGGGCAAGTCACTTAACCCCAATTGCCAAAAAAAAAAAAGACATATAAGAAGTGAAGATTTTACAAAATAACGGTATTCATTTCTGTTAATTCTTTAACGGTTTTCAAATATAGTTCATTGTTGCTTTGGTAAACAATGTATATTGATGGGATATAACAGTACAATTAAATTGATTATATAGAAATGACCAGTGATTGAACTTCTACTTTCTAGAAGATAAGTGAATCAGTTCCTGTTCTAATTTTTCCTATTGAAAATAATATGATATCAATATAAATTGTTTTACTGTGATATTGTTAGATGGGAAATAACTAGCAAATGAAACCAGGCCCTGGATCCAGGTGCCTTAGTCCATTTGTTCTGCTGCATCAATAATGTCACAGAAGGCACAATCTCTGTCTGATAGCCTTGTACTTGTACTTAGGGGTGGAAAGCCTCCCATGATCCAAGTTGTCAGACTGTGTTACTCAAGCAAGTAATAAAACAAAATAAATTATTTAAATTCACTTATTTGCAGAAATATTATTCACAAAAGGAAATTGTTTCATTTAGAAAATGGTTTGCAATCAAGAATACTGCTATTTAATGAGCTTACAGAAGGATAATGTTCACTTCTGCCAAATACAAAATGTGAAAACTCAAAGAATATCTTTTTCATGAAGTGATTTAGCAGAATTGGTTTATGACCTACAAATAACCCAGGTAAGGAATAAGAGATGGCTTAGCATATTTGTAATATTTGAGACTACTGTGTTCATGATTATGCTACAAGTAAGTAGAATTTAACCAGATGATAAATGTACTGTTTATCTAGGAACTCAAATGAAAATGAAATTCGGCAAAAGAACTATAAAATTTGTAAAACTACTTGAAGTAAGCAAAACTTTAATTGTTCACTTATGTGTTGCTATACATGAAAATATAATAAAATCTGTGTAAACCTTATGATGATGGTTGAAATACAAATGCATTTTCTTTTTTTTACATTCTTTCTTCAAATAAAACTACAGAAAAGGTATATGTACATGATAAATCAGTGTTGATAATTTGTTCATTTATTTAATCATTACTTATAGAAGCATATTTCAAAGAGTCTAAGATGTAATTTAATAATAACAGCACAAAGTAGTTAAAATCAATATATTTTATGGTTCACAATATAATGAGATTATATTAAGAATCACTAGATCACTATCACTATCAAACAAAATTTAGTATCTCATTGTTCTTTCATAAATACATTTTTTTCCTAGAGGCTTTCCAAGCGATGGTGACTTCTATACACTCTACCTAAAGATGGAAGTTAAAGAGGGATAGGGTAAAGCAATATATCTATTTCTAAAGCTTATACAGACAAAGATGAAGGTAAGTCTTTTCAACAGACTAGTGGTTTCTTGTGATAATAACGAATGTTTTAAGAGCTATTTTAAGATGCAAACAAAATTATTTAGTATACTCAATTTTTAAAATAAGATCAGTATAACTCTATAGTTCCTTTCCTAAAAGAAAAAAGATTTGAAAAGGTGTTGAGACAAGAAATTTTGGCCCTGACTTGGGAACCACAACCTGAAACTCCATTCAAAGCCTGAGTCAGAGATTTTAGGCTCAACCTTGAGCCTGGTGAAACTAAACACAGGACATGTGAGCCCCAGAAGCAGTTTTTTGTTGTGCTGAGTATGCTGCCAATAGAACTAAACAACCTCTCTGGGTATGTGGCAGGAGGAGAGGGAAGAAAGTTTTGGAGACTTGATGGGTTATTTGGGTTATTATAAATGATAATTCTTGGAAGTCTCTTAACTTTGGCTATCCTTCAGCCTAAATTGCAGAGTCCTTTTTAGTCATTTTACCTTTTTTCCCCTCCCTTTACTGTATTTTCTAACTCCTTCATAGTACTTTACATTACTCTTCCTCCTAATTCTTCTAAAGCTTTAATAATAGTTAGCATTTATATAGTGTTTTAAGGTTTGAAAAGCATTTTACACATGTTAATTTATTTGATCCTCACAACAACTCTGTGATATAGGTACTATTATCTTTATTTTTACAGATGAAAAAGGTGAGGCACAGACAGATTTGCCATGGCCAAAGCTAGTGAGGCAAAATTTGAACTCAGGTCTTCCTAACTCCAAGTCTCCAAGCTCTGTTCACTGGACCACTTAGCTGCAAGTATTCTGCAGACAGAAGAGCACTTTGAATATTTGTCTTTATTCAAATGTAATTCACTGAACTCTCAATTATCCATGTTAATGCAGGAAAGCAGTAGTATAAATGACCTAAAATATTTTGGAAAAAACAGAAACCATTTATCTTCAACTCTGGAATTCTTTATTTCATTTCCCCTCGATTTAATTTCTTAATTATGTTTTTTAAAATTAATAATAAAATGCATTTATATCCCCTAAGCACATACTAACTCAATGGCCCAGGGAAATAATTCAGAAGAATGTTATCACCAGGATGGCAAAGAGGAAGCTCACAGAAGAGTTAATTTGTCTACAAATAATGGAGGGTTAACTCTAATATTGCAACTGATTAGCGGAATCACGTCTGTTCCAATTTTCTTGTCCCGCAAGATCAAAAAAACAAGAGTCAAAATAGATGCTGATAATTAAGTTGAACAGAATTAAAACTCCTTTAAAAGTTAGATCAGCTGGCAACAAAATTTATTCACCAGTGTTTTTAATAATACATGATTTTCATGGTTATATGTTCTCTGTAATAGTTCCAAAACTCTTCCATTACAATTAATAAAGTAGTCTGTAGACTTTAGGGTTGGGCAGAAGATGAAAAAAAATTCTTTAAAATCTTGGTCTAATTTTTTTGAGTGATGTTTACTAAATTTTGCTTCTTGTGGGGATGGGTAATGAAGAAGAAAGAAATCTTGGATTCCTGGGGGTCTAGGCTATTTTTGGAGGTGGGGATACTCCCTACATGTTCTGGAAAGGGACTTGGGAGGCTTAGGGAGTTTCACATAGAGGTCATTGGAAAGAAGAAAAAATCAAAAAGTGGATTAGAGAAGGAGAAATTTTGGGAAGGAAGGAAGGATTTCTTTCTTGGTGGCAAAGTAAATTGGGAATATTGTCTGATATGGTTTGATGATGGGCAACTAATTTAGCCTCTCAGTGCCTTAGACACAATGATTTTAAGTGGCAGAACAAAAGTTGACCCAAATACAAAGATGAAGTGCCTTATCAGGAGCTCCCTAACACTGATGAAATAATAGGTCAGGAATTAAAAAAATAATAATAATTTTTACTTAAACATTCTGCTTCTGTACTAGGCACTGCCTCAATGTATTTACTTATCGTTCATTTTTCCAATAGTGGCCCATACTAATCTGAAAAGGAAAGACTACAGCCACAGCATAAATTTGTATTCTATTAATATTACAAATTATTAACAATTTGGATGAAGCTCCCATAGTGAAAATGCTGGCTGGGGGAGATTTAAATTTTGACTAAGATGCTCTACTTCAACCTTAAATTGAATGTCCCTTATTTTTCCAAAAATGTGTGGGCATAGGTATACATGTATGTTTATATATGTATACACACAAGCCTATATATACACACATGCATATATATACACATACATATGTGTATTTTTCCTAGACTTATTTCTTGAATTCTATTACAGCTTCTTTAAAAATGTTATTTTGCCCAGGTACTCCTTCAAGATCTATCCTGCCAGCATCAGAATTGGCACTCTAAAGAAACAGACTCTTGGCATATGAAATCAAATCTAAGTATTACATAAAGTATTTGCTTCCAAGTGATTTTAAATCTATCTTCTAATGCTTCCAATTTTTCTCCTGCCAGAATTTTCAAAACTTGCTTTGAGATTCTAAGTCTTTGTCCAAGGTATTTTACAAGACTTAGTAATTTGTCGTTTTTTCTGTCTTGTTACTAGCAATAGAAAGAGCTGCATGACTTGTTACTGTATGAGAAATTATCTCTTAAAGATAACAGAGCTTCACTAACTTTGTCTCCATTTTTAAAGTGAAACTGACATGGAATAGATGTTCTCCTAGCTCGGAAATTCTATGGTCTTATGATTCATTATTACTTTCTGGCACTTTTTTGGTTTTGGTTCACCTCTAAAAAATGATGTTTCTAATACTTTGATTATCTGAAAATTATCTTTACACAATGGAGTATTAAGCAGGTTAATTGGCAATATTTATCTTTAAGGCATCATTACCTCCTGGCAAGTTTGAAAATTGTATTTCCTCTAACCTCTTATGGAATTTTGCTTTGCTTCTGAAATCTACATTTCTAACTAAAAGTGAAGAAAACTCTATTTTCTTCAAGATCACTTAGCAACAAAGGACTCCTAGGTTAAATAAGCTCCTTTACATCTCAAATCACGAATTTAAAGTTTAATGCAACAGCTTTCACAGGCCACGGGTAAAGGTTCCTGTAGTACACATTTGACTGTTTAGTTTTTAATACTCAATGACACCAACTCTCAAAATTTTCTGTATTAATGAAAGATAACTAGTCAAAATACCAACACAAGTGGAACACTGTTCCCTTAAAGGGAGACTAGAAAAACTTCAAGCTAGTAGTTTCAACTTGTAGACCTTAATTTTGCTTCTCATCATGGATCCTCTCTGAATCTCTTCCTTTTAATCATGAAGCTAGGCATCAGGAGGAATCAGAAAAATCTTGAGTAATTTTGCCAAGATCCATCCTTTCCTTTACTGTGTCCGATGGAAGAAAGAAAAGAGAGAAAAGGAAAAAGTCTTTCTGGTAGCCCCAAAAACTCAATTAATTCCCAGACTAAGGACATTGCATTTTATAAGCAGAACCCCCTAACAGTTGTCCTAGTGTAAACTGCACTTCCCAGTCCTGCTAAGCCCCAGAGATGTCAACTCCTCCTTTAGAAGGCAAGGTCTTAGAGGTTAAGGATGGTTTCACTCTTTGTAGTGGAATCCTAGCACAGAGTCTGGCAAATAGCAGGCACTTAATAAATGCTTGTTGATTTATCAATTACTTTTCAATAAAGTAGAAGTTGAAAGGGAAGGATAACTTCGCTTTCATTTGACCATATTTGTATTTTAAAGAAATATCCCTAAATTGTTTCATTCTTTGTATTTTAGCACAGTGCCAGACACTTCATATGAGCTTATTAATTAATTTTTCAATTAGGCAGGAAAAGTTTCTAGGGAAGGCAGATTCAATAGATTTCATTTGATCAGATTTGTATTTTAAAGAAGTATCCCTGCATTACGCCCCTGCTTAAGGAATTGCACCACCCAGCCAGCACCCAACAGGTTCCCGGACTTTCTCTATGACTACCAGACCACAAAATCAGGATCTCTTTCTTTGCAGGGCATTCGTGGATAGCTCCCATTGCCGCCCGCTCCTCAGTCAGTCCGCGGACAGCGGCAAGCCTGGCCCGCGGAACGGGGACTTGCTCCAGGGTGGGTGGAGTGCACAGCGGCCGCTTTGGCTGCCGGGCTTCAACCAGGAGGAAAGAAAAGTTAACTTCCCTGCCAAGCGTTTGTGTGTTCGCCGCGAGCCGCCGCTACCTCTTACAGGTGCGAGATTCCCAGCGAGCTCACGAGGAGGGAGGCCGGTCCGGGGTGTAGCCTCGGGAGCCCGGAAAACTCAGGAAGAAAACCTTCGAGCTGAGGCGGCGGCGGCGGCGGCGGCAGCTCTCGTCCTTCCACGAGCAGAGCGGGGACCCCCGGCTCGCCGGCCGCGGGGCCATCGCCCCCCATCCGCACGCCTCGGCTGCGGGCTCCCTCCCAGGTGAGCTCCCGCCCCCGAACGGCCGGACCTACCTTGGGGTTGGTTAACAGCTGGTGCTCGTCGCGGTGCAGCAGCGCCCGGGAGTGGGACTCGGAGTTGTTGACATAGACCTGGACGCAGGGGTACTGCGAGGTGCCGCGGCAGTCGGCGCCACAGGTGAAGGTGCACTCGAACACCTCGGCGATCTGCTGCACCGACAACACCGTGCAGTTGGCCGCCTTGGCTTGCAGATCCTGCAGGGCGGGACTGAGCCAGCAGAAGCCGAAGATGAAGAGCGACACGATGCCCGAGATGATGAGGAACAAGCCTAGCCGGATGCTTTTGTCCTCCGCTTCCGTGTACTCGTAAGCCACCCTGATCTTCGCCATCGCCCCCGACGCCCCGAAAGCTCCAGCGCCTTCCTCCTCCTCCTCCCCCCTCCCCTCCCCCCTCCCCTTCTCCCGAGCAGCCCGACAGCCTCCGGCGGGAGGAGCCGCCACCACGAGACAGGAGGGGAGTGGGAGGTGAGGGGGAAGAGAAAGAACAAAGGGAGTGAGTCGGCCTCCTGCCAGCAGGAGCGCCCGCCGCCCGCGGGGGAGCGAGCCGGGCCGGCCGAGCCCCCGCGTGGGAGCCCCCTGAGCTCCCCACCGCTCTGAGGCCAGACTGGAGGAGCCGGAGGCGGCCGCGCAGCCCGACACGCGCCCTGCCCCTCCTCTCCTCTCCCCCGCCCCTTGCGGGGTGTTTCCCATTCCTCTCGAGCGCTTCCCAGCCTCCTCCCCCCTTCCCAACCGAGATCGAGGCTGCCCGAGGCTTGGGGGGGGCGGGCGGGGGCACTGCAGGGCGACCCAAGCGCAGGAAAGCGCTCGCTTTCACGCTTCCCTTCCTCAGCGCCTCCCAGCCGGGGTCTGAGGCACGGAGGGTGGGGAAGAGGGAGCGGGGAGCCCCTGACTCCTTTCCAACCCTCACCCCCCCTCCCCTCCCTCCCTGGAAGCTCTGGTTTATACTTTTTATAATAGTGTCCAAAGAGTCCGGATGGAGGGAAAAGAGTGAGGGGAGGGGGGCGGAGAGTCTGGAACCCCAAGGCTGAGGTGAAGGGAAGGGAAGAGACCCCCGCGGGGAAGTGACGCAAAGACCCCCTCAGCGAGCAACTCTGAAGCAGAGACTGAGAGGGAGGAGGCACGAGCGTCCAACTGAGAGAAAAGACCCCTTAGCCCTTGAAGGCTCCTCACACTTCGGAAAGAGAGACCTGGCGACCGAGAAAGAGCGCCCGGAACTGTCCAATCCGGAGGCAGCCATAAAGACGGACCCTCCCATTCCCCCCCCTCGGGGTCTCGGGGAGTAACTGTCCTGGCGCTCTCTGACCCCGCCCACGGGACCGCCCCCCGCGGGCGTTCTAAACGGCTACGGTCTGCGCAGGCTCGCGCGTAGCGGGGCCCACGCGGTCGCCGCCGGCGGCGTCTCTGCCTCGGGGGCTGAAGATGCATCTGGACCTGCTGGGTCGGCTTAGAATTGGTCCGCCGGGACTCATCTCTCCGCCTCCCCTAGCAGTGGCGGGGTGGGGATTGGGCCCCTCTGCTGGTGGAAACGAAATCGTTCTAGCTGCCTGGAGCCCGGGGATGTCCCAGCAGCCAAAATAACCGCCCCGTCGGGGGCCGAAAGGTGGGGACCTGCTGGGGAGCGGGGGACGGGGGAAGAGATTTTTCCTACGGGGCTCCCAAAGACCAGATTTGTGTCCTTTAGGCCACCCCGTGTCTTCAGCCGCTTAGACCCCTGGGGCTGCCGGATTCAGCATCCCCGAAACGCGGGGACCTGCAGACGCACTTTGCGGGGAGGCGGGTCAAGTGTCCCAAGCTCTCATCTCCTCACTGCCCTCTCACCCCAAGCCTCCTTTCTCTTGTGGGATTGTTTGGGTTTTGTTTTTCACTCCTCTAGAGAGGCCCCATGTTGTAGTGGAGAGAATGCTGAACTTGTAGCCAGGAAGACCTACATTCAAAAACTTGGCTCGTTTGTCTCTAGCTAGCCGTGTGATCTCTGGAGAGTCACAACCTCCCCGAGCGTCAGTTTCCTGATCCGTAAAGTGAATGGGATTCATCTAGATGACCTCTGGGGACCCTTCCAGATCCTTCTAATCCCTGTGTATACATCTTCCCCATGTGCTGCCTCTAATTTTTTTTTTCTGGTCTGTAAACCACCAGCATTTTTCCTTTCTGATGAGGAGGCAGGTTCGCATAACAAATAAAGATTCAAGTTAGCTCCTGACTGCCGTTTAGAGGCATCTCCAGGTAGCAGTACTCCCATACATCTTTGGGTAGACCTTGATATTTTTCCTTGATCTGCTGTCCCAAATGACACATGTTCATGGAATTTCTTTTTACGATCATTTGTTATATTTAGTATGTTGCTATTTGAGTCATTATGATCCTTGCGTTTTGTTTTCTGGTGCTCATATTTTACTGATGATTCTTCATTCTTCCGAGAGATGGGCGCCTGCGTTCTCCCTTAACTCTCCACCCTAAAACCAGCTCTGATCGCTTTGAAGTTGCAAGAAAGACTCAGGTGTTGGGCAGCAAAGCAAGTTGCATGGTAGTGAATTGGAAGATGACAAATGATAAATTAAGAAAAGACAGTGCTGCTCAATTCTCATTTTTCTTCTGTTTTTCCCCCCTACTCAGAATCACCTATGCACTGGAAGTGACAGAACAAAAATGGCTGACAGGGAGTTGATAGCCAAGGTAAATGAGGACCTAGTGGGAGATCACCTAGTTGCCCTTGATGAATTCAAGTGGATGCACAGATGAAGTACATCCTCAGGTATTGAAATAACTGGCAGGTGTGTTGGCTCAGCCGCTGTCAGTGCTGTCTGAAAGGCCATGGGAAGAGGTAGAGGTTCTGCAGGGTGCGATTTTCAAAAAGGGAAAAGAACAGTATTGCAAACTAGGCAAATGAGCTTGACCTCACTTTTAGGGAAGGTTCTAGAATGGATGAATGAAGCAATAGTGAACATCTAGAAAAGGAAGTAGCAATTAAAAATAGCATAACTTCATTAGCAAGGTTGTGTCCTACTCACCTTATTTCCTTTTAGTATATCGGAGATACCTGGATTTTAAGAAAGCAGTCAACCAAGAATCATTAGTTGCCTGTTGAGTTGGGAGGTGCTGGGGATACAGAGGAACTTAAATTCTATTGAGGGAGGCAGCATGTACATTTGTAAGTGTGTATGTATAAAAATATATATATATATATATACACAGATGTGTGTGTGTGCACGACACACACGGTAGTTTATGGAGGGAGAGCAGTAGCAGGTGAGAGAACAGGAAAGGCTTCACATAACTTGAGCTGGCTTATAATGGAAGTAAGAGATTCTGTGAGACCTGCGTGAGAAAGAGCATTCCAGGCATGGGGAAAGGTCAGATAAGGCAGGCACAGATAAAAAGATGAAGGGTATGAGGAATAGCAAGGGCAGTTTGGTTGGGCTGTGAAGAGCAGGAATGGCAATAATGTATATAATGAGTGGAATGGTAGAGTGAGGCCAGGTTGTGAAGGGTTAAGAAGCCCAACAGGTCTTTACACATTTCATCCTAGAGGCAATAGGAAGCCATTGGATTTTCTTGGGTAGGGAAATGACATGGGTCAGACTTGTGGCTTTAGGAAAATAGCTTTGGCAGGTGTGTGGAGTATGGATTGGAGTGGGGGAGAGACATGAGAGAGGGAGACCAATTAGGAGGCTATTGCAGTCATCCTGGATAGAGGTAGTCATGGCCTGAATTAAGGAATTTTATAAAGCATTGTTTTGCTATTCTTATGGGAAAGATGGAGAGAAATGGACTAGAAAATAACAATCAAATGGGTTGGAACTGGTTGAAAGGCTAGACTCAAAAGAATATTTTTATTAATGATTCAAAGTCATCTGGGCAAGAGGCCACCAGTAGAGGCCCCAGTGACCTATGGTTGGTCCTGAGCTTTTGAAAATTTTTACTAGGGACTGATAAAGGCATCCTTGACACCTAATGGCATACTTAGCACCTTTGCTCATGACTGGATGGAAAGCTCATCCACTCCATTACTATCCAGGTCCGAAACTATTTGGGGCTGAATGATGAAATTGTAACAGAAGATGAAATTCAGTAGGCATAAATGTAAAGTGTTACACTTGGCTCATGTAATCAGTTTCTTAAGCATAAGATAAAGGAAGCATGGCTAGACGACTGTCTTGAAAAATGATCCATGGGTTTTGGTGGACTGCAAACTCGATATGAGTCAAGCAGTGCAATAAAGCAGCTAAAAAACCTAATTTGATCTTGGGCAAATAAGAGTGATGAGCCTCCAGTACTAAGGAGGATGTCCACGATAGTCCTTCTGTACTCTGCCGTGGTCAGCCCACATCTTGAGTAGTGCTGTTCAGTTCTTGGTATCACCATTTAAGAAGGGCATTGAAAAAGAGAAGACTTATGAGGCATGATAGCTGTCTTCAAATATTTGAAGGCCTGTTGTAGTGGTTAGATTAGATTTGTTCTATTTGGCCCCTAGGGCAGATCTAAGAACAATAGGTGGAAATTGCAAAGAAGGAGTTTAGGCTTGATATCAGGAAAAAACTTCCTAATTATTGGAACTGTCAAGAATAGAAAGAGACTGCTTTGCCATGTGGTTGGTGGGTTCCCCTTTTGGAGGACTTTAGGCCTTGAATGACCACTTGTAGGTTTTAGTGAGGATTCTGTTTAGGTATATGTTGAACTATATGTCAGTTCTAAATTCTGTGACCCGAATTGTTTTTTTTTTTTCTGAATGAATCATTCATTGTCTTGGAAAATCACCTTTGTTGGTATCATAATCCTTTGTGATACACCCCCTTTGTGCTATGTAAGTAGCCCTTTTTTTCATCAGTGTATTCAGTTCTTAGTCTTTGAGGAAGTGATGAGTACAAGACTTGGAATTAGGAAGATCTAGGGTCAGATTCCACCTTTAGACACTTCATAGCTATCTGACCTTAGGCAAGACATTTTACCTCTCTCCACCTCAGTTTTCTCATATAGCAAACGGGGAAAATAATAGTACCTACCTTACTGGGCTTTTAGGAGGATCAAATGAGATCATTTCGAAGTAGATCTTCTTTACTCATGAAGGGATTTAATTCTCTTTCCTTTGTAGGAATGAATAAAGCAAAATAATTAATTACCGCTTAACTTCCACCAAGAGGGTAACTAGCCTAAAATGTTAAACCCTCTTCTTTCAATAATCCTTTTTACATATAATATTCTTCCTCTTCAAGAAAGTGAAGGCACTTTGTCTGGGAGACAAAGTGTTGTACATAGAGGGAAAAAGTTATCCTTTTTCCAAATCGTAAATGATTGTATACTGTTCAGGGTTTAATTTCTAAATGTATTATATTCAGTACTAGAATATTTTTACTGAATTTTTTTTTAAGCTCAAGGAGTTAATTAGTAAAATTCATTAAAAACACCTACAACATTTATGAGGTTATCTGAGGCCAATCTTTTCCCTCTTATTTGGGACAAGATTGTTGACTACTCTGTGTTTCTAAGGCTCAGGTATGCTTATCACCATTAAATTTTTTTTGTCTTACCCCATCCATAGTTTGTTAGTAAGCATTTATTAAGCACCTGTTATGTGCCAGGCACTGTGCTAAGTGCTGGGGATACAAAAAGAGACAAAAGACAGTCCCAGAACTCCAGAAGTTCATAGTCTAATGGGGGAAGACAAAACCAAAACAACTATATAAAAACAAGGTATATGTAGGATAAATAGGAAACAACAAGGAAAGGCACTGATTTAAGAGAAATTGGGAAAGGCTTCCTGTAGACTCTGGCACATAAAGGAAGCCAGGAGCCATATGAAGTGGGAGAATATTCCAGGCATGGGGTTCAGCTAGAGAAAATGCACAGAATCTAGAGATGGAGGTCTTGTTCAAGGAACAAGAAGAAGGCTAATGTAGTAGTTCTTTCAGGTGAGGGACCACAGCTTATTTATCTATTTCTCAGCCCTTAGCAAATAGATGCTTGATACACTTAAATGTGTATTTTTCTTAATAAACATTAAATGACTAACACTTAAAACCACTGAAGTTGTCACCCTTCAGCTTTCTGTTTCCTCTGCCTTTCACCTTCCTTTTTTGCTCTTATATTTTTATTGCTTATCCCTAGATCTTCTTTAATATCTTTACATTACATTTGCAGTCATTTAAATTGGTTAGTAAGTATTCAGTTAATGCAAGAAACATTTAAATCAGTTTCTATTTCTAATCAATGTATAATTGGGCCAGAATTATTATAGTACTATTTTTGAAATATCCTAGTTCTTATTTCTTTGATTTTGTTGTTTTTAACTAGTGGAAGTCACTCAGTTTCCAAAAACAGGTTTTCAGTAGTACTCAGTGGTTCCCAAATAGAGTTTGATTGTATTACAAGGCCCTTGGGAAGCCCCTGGTTCTAGAACAGCTTAGCATGAGGTTATTCTCTTAAGCAGTTTTCCCTCTGTTCTTAGGTGGTAGTATAATGAAATTCAGTCCTTTTCTATACAGAAACTAGAGATAACAGGTTAAAAACAAACAAACAAAAAACCCCAACTTGGAACTATTGACCTCTCAACAAAGTTTCTGATTTTGTTTATCAAACAAAATTGCTAATTTGCCTTTCCTAATTCATGTTTTCAGTGGAATCATGGCCAAATCAAGAAGCTATTTGCTTCATTAAACATAAGCTTACAATATTAAAGCAAGTATCATTAGAACATTACTTTTTATAATTTGTTCTTTTCTTCAGTGTTCTACAGGAAAGTACAGCAATTGATGATAAGTCTATAATTCACAGTGTCAAAAAAAAAGGAGGAAGTCTGTTGCAGGATTACAAAAGGAATTACCATTGGGAAAGGGAAAGATGGTGTAGGGAAGAATTGTAGAATGTTTTGGTATGCTGGTATGGAAAGGAATTTAGATATGTTAGAAAAGTTTTTGGTGAAGAATTGATAAAATGGCATCTTTATGGATTTTGTTTTTGATAATGAAATTTTTTTTTTGCTTATACTACATGCATAATTCAGATAAATAGAAAATGAAGAAATGTTGTCTCATCAGCCGTTCCAGTTAAAATCCAACTTCTGAGTAGGTTTTAGTTCTTCCTGTGAATGATAGATTGCATAGGAACAAATGAAATATATGAATGATATCTCCTACCCTTTCTGTGCCATTTGATTTCTGGAGTTGATACTCAGTGTCAAGACTTTAAATAGATGATATGAAAGTTACATTGGTAAAGAATTCATATAAATAAAATTGGAAGTTAATTTGTACCAAACTTTTCTTTTTCTTTACCCACCTCCCACTCCTCACTCCCCCCCCCACCAGATACCTGTGTTTTCATTTCATAGGCCTTTTTAATCATTGCAGTAACATTTTTTACAAATACTAGAAACCATATTCAGGTATTTTCACCTATCTTAACCATTATTCAAGGTTCATAGTGTTGTATTTGTTTTTTTAAGAAGCAAAAACAATATATGCCATTATTTTCTAATATCATCTGACAAGAAAAGCAAAATACAAGGTTTCTTTTTTTCTTTTTTTTTCTTTGGTTCAGCAAATTGTACTAGATGTTCTATTTTAGCTGTAGAAAATTTTAATTTTGCATCTTCCCAATTCTGGTTAACTTTTAGATCTTGACAGTTATGTAACATAAATAAGTTTCCAGAATGCTGATTCCTAGGAATTGGCCTTCTTGCTTTGCTATGGGTGTGTGTGCTTTCCTATATATGTTCTATCTATACAAATTCCCTGCATGTATCCATTCAGAGGAAATCTTCCAAGTTTATCTTTTAACCTGTTCTTTTCATAAATGTCATCATTAATATAGAGGATTTGATATAACAAAGTTAACAACTTCCTGCTATTTCTATCCATTTAACTGGAAAAAAACATGTTGCTTAAATAAAGACAACATAGAACATTTCTTCATTTTCAAAAGTAAAGAATGACATTATACTTTTTAAGTACTTTAAAACATCTATGATGTCATCAGTAAAGGTCCCCTTGTTACAATTATAGGGAAATTATACTCTTAAATATGCTTACTTATAATTTATAAAATATTGAGGTTTTTAAACAAGGCAGGCAGTTAAGTTCAGTGTCCTATATGTTAATAAACTCTTCATAATCTGGCAAACTAAGTTTACTTGCTTTTTGCCAACCCATGTAACTCAGCTCTAAATTTAGTTTTCAAGTTTAACTTAAGTGCATTTCCAGGAATCAAAAAGTATCATTCTGATTTCGATTTGATTCCTTACACTTGTGCTGGGTTCACCATAAACACTTAATAGCTGGGAACTAGCTTTGAACAAAATAATAGAAGCTGACTTAAGGGAGCTAAGAAACAGCAGCCCACTCCTGGCCTGCTCAGATTCTTCTTGCAAACCCCATTTGTTAGAGACTAGACAACCTATATTTCACATGCAGAACATCAGCCTAAACAGCTGTATACCTGGCAGCAGAAGGGTCATAGAATCATAGGATTTAGAACTGACATAGAATTTAGAACCTTGGAAGCCATCTAGGCCTCCCCCTCCTACAAATGAGGAAATTGAGTCATAGAGAAGTGATGAGACTTCCAGAAGGCCCCATGGGTAGTAAACAGCAGGTCCTCTGATACTAAACCCTGTGCTTATGTAATTTTTTTTTTGTATTTTTCTGTTCATAAAAATCCTTCAAAAATTTTCAAGAGCTGGATCATGTAGCCCAACTTCTTCCATTTACAAGTGAGGTTAACTAAAGCAAAGGCAATTTGAATTTTGTTTGGTGTCACACAGCTGGTTAAATGTTTGGATTTCAAAGGATTACATCTTGGCGTAAGAGTATACACAGTGTACCTAGACAGCAGCAAGGAAAGGGTTTGACCTTGAAAGTAAGAGTTAGTAAAGATAAAGCACAACACTAAAAGTCAATTCTAGCTTCAGTTTCTTCATCTAAAATGACAAAGTTGAACAAGATCAAAAAAGTTTCCAGCTCTAAATGCAAAAATAATAATGATAATGATGCAGTATTAGATGAGAGAGCCTGCATGGTGTTGTAGATAGTGAGCTGACCTCAGAACCAGGAAGGCTTGGGTTCAAGTTCCATGTCTTGACATAGTGGCTGACTGACAAGTGATGACCGGGCAAGTCACATAACCCAGTCTGAGTGCTAGAGAAACTGCAAGTTGCAGAGAAAGTGCTGAGCTGAATAAGTAGAAAGAGTTTCCTCATTCTGGATGCACCCTATACTAACTGAATCCCATGGAATCCTTATTCTCAGGGCAAGAGACTTCATTCACAAATAACAAGAATTTACCCAAGCTGAAATTTTATGTTGAACTATACAGTGATTTATCTTCATATACAAGAGCATAGATTCTAAACAGTGTCTACATCTACTTATTTAATATACTAATTTGAAATGTACATAGATGTACTCTCAAAATGTATCCATAAAACTTGTTTGACTTTTGAAGGGAAATTGAGGTATACAAGTATCTTTTTAATCATTTATAATTATCTCATTAGTTTTAAAGACTATTATGAAAATATTCCTTAGCTATTCCTTAACAAGAAATATTTAACAATTCATTTTCTCTTGTAAAACAGCTTGCCTGCCATGCAGCTGAGTCACATATGGTACTTAAAGCCACATCTTAAAATAAATGTTCACTATGTAACAGATTTAAAGGTAGCTTCAAAACTAAACATACTGGCTGCCCCAAATCTTTTTATTTTTGTACAGAGGGAGAATGGAGCACAAAACCACATTATGTCATTTCCTCATGTAAATTTTTGTTGATCTATATAGTTCCGCAAAATAATCTTAAATTTTTAATCATAGATCCTTTGTTAGAAAACTAACAAGACAGGCTGAAACATTGAGATAGAACTGCTCTTAGACTTAAGATCATATTTGTTTTCAAAAATTTTTGAAGTATTTTTACATATTACCAATTTTCCCCATATCCCACTGGAATAGATTGATGAATTATAAAACTGTCTTAAGTTAAAACTAGAAACATCATGAATAGCATTGAAATATAACCCAAACCACTTTTTGTCAGCAGTCTAGTGACACAAATTATAAAGCATTGGGTTGGACAGTCCTGTTTGAAAATTATTAACCATATCCTATGCAGTGTGGTATGATGTATGTAGTATCTTAAAATGAACCAAATGCCTTCAGTCATTTTAACTACCCGTACAAGGTAAAAATAACACTGGTTTTGTTTTCTAAACAAGTGGGGAAAAATTGTTACTTCATAGGCATGTGCATTTTATTATTTAGTAGGTGTGTGATAGCTGTCATTAAGATCTGAAACGTAAAGGGTAAGAAAAACCCATAAAAAGTACATTAATTGTATTCAAAAGATCAATGGATTTGTTAATCTCATTAATGTGGGTGCCTCCTTTAGCTATGCATATTCCAACTCATCTGTGTCCTCCCATGAATCTGCTACAGAGGATCTACCCAGCTTGATGGGGGCCTATCTGGTTAAATCTTTCTTTTTTTGTTAAAATAGAGCTGTATTTAAGAAACTATGGAAGAAAAATTTTAGGTCATAAAAACTTTTAAGCATGCTGTATTAATGCCATAATTTATTTTAAAACTATTTGCCTAAAATTCTGCCAAGTCAAAGTGCTTTCACAAAATAAACAGTACCTAACTGGGTAAAAGAAAACAATTTCAGTAAATGGAGGTAGCATAAATGAATGCTGGCTTCATAAGCATGACCTGAGAGATTTGAATCTTGGCCCTATCACTTAATTCAGTGGTCTTGAGCAAGTCACTCAAATGTAAAAGGGAGTTGTGGATTACATGTTCCTCAGTATAATCTTCAGACTAAAATTATTTTAAACAAATAAAGCATTTTTGCTTGATAATTATGCATTTTACCCAAAACAGCAGTTATTTCCAATATGCCTACAATTAATTGCCTGATTTAGATTTAGAACATGAAAATAACATATTGTTAAAACTAAGTACTGTAGTGAAAGCAAATGAACTTTTGTCCCAGATGTGACAACAGTCTTGGTGATGCTGTGGTCAGACTTCCCTAGTGGCTGATTTCTCTGGCTATACCTTTCACAGTGGAACCTCTAGAACAGGCTCTGAAGTTTTTGTCATGGACCCCATTTGGTAGTCTGGTGAAATCTACAGACTGCTTCTCAAAATAATGCTTTTATAGTAATCTTGGTATTGACCATAGCTAAAAGAGACCTACTTACTAAAATTTTATATTTCCAATTCCTAATTTAGATGATGGTGCTTCAGATATGGAGGGGAGGGGAAGGAGATGCTTTTAAAAATTACTTATCAGTCAGGAGACCTCAGCTCAAGTAATAGCTGTACTATTTACTAGCGCTCTGCCTCAATTTCTTCATTTAAAAAATGGGAATAGTTGAGGGTTATTTTTTTAAAGTCTACAAATCTTTAATCAGAGGTTCTTGAGCTTTTTGTATCATAAACCTTTTTTTTTTGCAGTCAAATGAAGCCTTTGAGCCCTTAGAATATTTTAAATGTATAAAACAATATGGGATTATGAAGGAAACCAATTATATTGAAATACTATTTATCAACTTTGTAATATTTATGGGCCCAATTTTAAGAACTTCTGTCTTAAAGCCAGATGTAATTGTGAACCTTATTTCACTTTCCCCTTTAATCCTCATAGATTAAAGAAAAGACTTTCTTAAAAATGCTGCCCATTCCCTGCCTTTTGATTTGAAAGAAGCATAACAAGGATCTTGGCCTCTGTTTCATGAGTTAAGTTACTATCAAAAGGAGGAAGCAACTTTAAACTACAACAATGAAATAGCAATAGAATCCATACACACACACACACACACACACACACACACACACACACACACACACACACACACATATACACATATGTATATACACACATACCCAAGAATAGTTTGGTGTTTGAGTGCATTTTTTTCAAACCCAATAATTGTATCATAATCAGTGCTGTAATACTATGACAGTATCTGAATCTCAGGATCAAATAGTCTAATCTCCCACCTAATGGAAGAATGCTTAAATGTCTAGTAATGGCCCCTTCTTACCTTTTTTGCCTTCTTACACCTCACTTCCCTCCACATATTCTACCATCCGGCTATACTGGTTATAGTGTCCTGACTATATTTTCACTGACTTATTCACACCTGGAATTCTCTTTCTCACCTGGCTTTGCTGGCCTCCTCCTAGATTTAGCTCTATCTCAACTTCTGCAGGGGGCCTTTGCCAGTCCCTCTGACTACTGCTAGTGCCTTAGTGCCTTGTCTGAGATCTTTCTTTTATATTGCATGTATCTTTTATGTATATAGTTTTACATGCATGTTACCTCTGTTGGAATGTGAACTACTAGAGGCAGGGAATGGAATGTGAACTACTAGAGGCAGGGAATGGTTGTGTATGTGTGTGTATTGTTGACTGAAAGGAACTCAACTTACAAGGCAACCTATCTGACACCATTATGTAAAGTTTTCTCTCAGTATATTGAGGAGTCATAACTTGCCTCCTCATAATGTAAGGCAGCAGAGGAAAGAACATATCCCACTTTGATCATACATGTATGAGCCTGTGTAAGTCATTTCACATCCCAGTGATTGTTTCCTTACCTGTAAAATGAGGGGGTTAGACCAGCTGGCCTTGGAGGTCCTTTCTCTAGCTGATGCTAATGTTTTCTGAAGCAGTGAAGATATATAGTCTTTCCTTCCTAATGGCCCTTTAAATATTTATAGATAATCTATCTTATTCAAGAAAATCCAAGTTCGGATCCAGCCTTGAAACACTAGCTATGAAACCCTGGGCAAGTCACTTAACCTCTGGCTGCCTCAGTATCCTTACCTGTAACATAATAGCACCTACCTTCCGGGTTGTCGTGAGGAACAAAGGTGATTAAGTGGAAGCATTTAGCATAGTACTTGATACATAGTAAGCTCTCTATAAATGGTAGCTATTGTTAGGCTTGACATTTCTAGTTCCTTCAAATGTTCATGATTTCCTAGAGCCATCACCATTATGGTCATCCTCCTCTGCCGGCTTGTTTTAGCAAATGTGAATGCTGAAGTGAATTTTTGGAATTTGCAATAATTGTGAATGTCGTCTGACCAATAATACAATAGGACCATTTAATCCTGAAATCTGAGCTTGAGAATCAAAACCTTAGGGAAAAGAGCCTTTGAAGGATATCAATGAAACAAATAAATGCTTGTCCAAAGGGCCCCAGGGAAACTGAATATTTGGAATAAAGGGAGATCAGGGAAACTGTGAGTAAATTAAACCTATTTTCATACTGAAAAAATTGTCCCTGAACCCTTTTAAAATTTTGTATTCAGTATTCTAGAGGGAAAAATATTGCTAGTATCCAAGTGTTATCTCCCTAGTCATATATTACATTATACCTGTGCTCCATGGAACAGTGGTCTCCAATCTCTTCATTTTCTTTTTTTTCCCCCCAACCTCTTCATTTTCAAGATGAAGAAATAAGAATAAGAAATAAGCTGAAAGGGTTTAACTTGACCAAGATCATACAGATTGATGACAAAACCAGAACTAAAGTCTAGGTCAGGGGTGGGGAACCTGCAGCCTCATGGCCACATGTGACCCTCTAGGTCCTCAAGTGCAGCCCTTTGACTGAATACAAACCTCACAGAACAAATCCCCTTAATAAAAGGATTTGTTCTGTAAAACTTGGGACTTGGTCAAAAGGCTGAACTCAAGGACCCAGAAGGCCACATGTGGCCTGGAGGCCGCAGGTTCCCCACCCCTGACTGGGTCTTCCAAATCCCAGCCCACTGTTCCTTTTCACTGGACCAGGCTCCTTCTCCTATACTTATATTTACAGTTTAACATTGAGTTTTTTTATTAGTTTCATTATATTTGGCTTGTACTGAGCTCCTGATCTACTCAAATTCCTATGGTTTCTGCCCCCCTTCTTTCCAAAACTGTTGTCAAACCAGGTCCTCCCTTCCCCCCCCCCCCCCCACCCCATTAAGTTAACTGATTTCTGAACCTAATGGTGAGACTTACATTTATCCTATGAACTATCACCATCTTGGTTTCTGCTCAACCTATCAAGATAAATGTTCATTTTAAACCTATTATCTGTTCTGTTAGCTATACCTTCCAGCTTTGAGTCACTGGGACATTTGGTAAGCAAGCCTTGGGTGCCTTCATCTAAAGTACTAAGCAAGGCAAGGCCAAGGACAGAGTCTTGTGGCATGCTTCTAGAGATCTCCCTCCAGGATGACATCTACCCTGTAACAACAACACTCTTGGTATGTGTGATCTGATTCTGTGAAGCTTGTTTTATTGGCACCTGTTTATACAGGTCCCCCTGATGTATAAAAGAACCATGGATAATTAGGTGGAGTAAATGTAGTTCTGCCTTGTATAATCCCAGTAATGTTGGTGCTACTAAGCAAATAAGGAATATTTAAAAGCCTGTCCTGCTTTATGGTGTTATGTTCAACTGCCAAACTTAGATTTGAGGATGGGGCAAAGAGGGAAGTACAAGGACCTTAAAGGAAGAGGGACTTAGTGTTTTATAGCACGACAGAGGAGAATGGGGGGGGGGGAAACACCAAGCTTTAGGGTTTCTTTAAAATGCAGAGAAAAAAAATTAAAATTATTACCCAAGTCATGAAATTATTATTTTTATTTTGTCTACATAATGGGGTTAAGTGACTTGCTCAGGGTCACACAGCTACTTAAGTGTCAAGTGTCTGAGGCCAGATTTGAACTCTGGTCCTCCTGACTCCAGGGCCGGTGCTCTATTCACTGCACCACCTAGCTGCCCCAGTAAATTAAAGTACAAATATTTCATTCATTTCATTCTTAAATAGAATTTTCAGGGACAGAAGACAAGGGGTAAAAGCATTCAGCATTGTATGTTCTACTTAAAGGTATCCTAAGTAATAATTTTAAAAGAAAAGAATAATCTTTAGTTTTACCATGCCATGGAGAATTAGTTTTACAATGACAATCCTGAAAATAGTTTGATAAATGCAATAAACAAAGGCATTTACATGGTACTAATTTTAAGTTCAAAGGAGTTAACTTTTGTAGTTAGAATTTTTTAGGAAAAAAATCTAACTAGATTTAGAATCAAATTGTTTTTAATACAGTCATGTCTTTTAAAACTAAAGACATTTAACAGGATTAAACCTAATAATGATGTGACATATAGTAATTAAAATCAACTTTGATGCATTTGCTGCCACAGATACATGCTTACTCAAATGCTGTCTCTAAACAAGGAATGTAATAACAATTACAGACTTTCGTCAGTTTAAAAAAAAAACAAAAACATAACCTGAATTTTCTGTTGAGGCTAGTATTCTCTTTTGAACTTTGTATATTCTAAAATTTTAGCTGCTTTTAAGTCTTTGATTTTTGAAAGAAGAACCCCCCCCCCCCAAAGATTCTATTACATTAGAAAACTGTGTAAGAAAATATGCATATGGTGGTAAGGTAAGTTAGAGAAAATATTTTTTTTTCTGACAGCACTGATGCTTTATACTGAGTGTCCCAAAAGTCTTAGTGTGGTTTTAAACTTTAAAAGCTTAAACGTAAAACTGCACTGACTTTAGACACTGTATATGTTGGTCCCTATTAAATTTTAAAAAAAATTGTACTATCAAAAATAAGACTTAAGGTCAAATTTTTTCAGTAGGGGTTGGAAAGTTGTGGCTTCTGAAAGTTCTATTTTGTATTGAGAAAAACAAAGATCTTATATTGCCCTGTGTGTCCCATCTGGTTTGGGTGCCATGTAGAAATTATATTTTTAAATGAATTAAATATATTCTGTGTAAATGTAGTCTTGATTTTTAAAAAGTAGTTGTCTAGGATTGTACTACATTTGTCATAAAGTATTGGGGCCTATGAAGATTATTTGCATCATAGGGTGAAGTTTAAGTTAAATTTTGGTATGAAGGTGCTTTGGTTTAAAAAAAGATAAATAATTTGATACATATACATATATATTATGTTAATTTTCTCATCTCAAGATACATACAGAAATGTTGTAGTTAATTTACTATAAGTGGTACATAAACACAGCAATGTTATTATTGTCTAATTTCAAAACATTTGATAGATGACAAACTGTTTTCCAACATAGAAAAATAGTTTAAAACCTAGAATTAAAAAAATAAACTCACATTGCTTTTCTGTCTTTTTCTTGCTTTGGTAATTTTAGTCTTCAAGCACTTAAAAATACATCTTTAGATGGAAAAGAACTCACAAAAGGATAAATTGTGAAATTGCACAGTGAAATGAAAGAATTAATTTTCTCATGATTTTGTTTGGGCTTCTCAGAACATGTGAATAAACCTCTTATCTATGAATAACCATGATATTTTAAAGTGGCAAAATATCAGCTTGAAAGTAAATTGTGACTAAAGATATTTAAAGGAAACTATTTTGGTAAACCCCTAAGAGTATTCAGGGTATTTGTCAAATGCTACAATAATCCATATTTTTCCATGTTTTACATTTTATTCTTCTGGTTATACTAAGACTTTATTTTTGACCTACATGTGAAATGGTATATGATTTCATTAAATTGTCAGCAGTTAAAAGACTTCCTTTTAAGTCCCTTAACCACTGGATAGCATGGTATTTTAAAAACTTCAACAGGTATTCTTTTTCTCCATTTTTCATTGCTAAAGAAATGACTTCACAATCTCAAATCAAAGTCCACACTGCAGTGAGGAGAGCTTTTCTACTTTATTACAAAGAGAAGAAGCCTTTATGTGGTCAGAAAATACAAGATTGATCTTTTTTTTTCTCTTCCTATGAAACGCTGCTGTTCAAACAGCCAGAGTGAATTGTCTCAGTTCACTTCTTTAAGTCCCATCACATTCACTTGGGTATGGATGTCCTTGGCTGCTGAAAATCTGGCCCTTTAGTGCACAGGGCGACAAAGGAGTCCCCTGACCAGCAGTTCCAGAATGTCCCGTTTTCATATATTGCATCCATGCACACCTCCTAAAAATGAGGTACAGCAGGGCAAACATTTTCCAAAATAGATGTCATATATATAATATATACACATTCGTACATACATACCTTTATTCATGTGATGTCCAAAAATTTAAAAAAAATGTACACATTTATTACAAAATCGTAACAAAGACTGGACAGTGTTTTGCTCATTCTGGAAAGATGAAGCTCAGTAATAACACAACCCTAGAAACCATCCAGAGGTTGTGGCCATATCGTTCTTCTAAACAGTCAGATATTCTTGCATTTAAGCTTGGCGAAAAACTGCCTTTCAAAAACAGAAGGGAGAAGTAAAATGAAGGAAGCAGACCTTGCTCATCTTTCCAAATGAAATACGAGAAGGATCTTCACATAAAAATGCACAAACATTTTTTTTTATTACCAATAGTGCTACAATGAACAATGCAAATTTTGTTGTCTAATTTTTTGGGGTTTTTTGCTTTTTTTTTCCTGGGTTTTTTTTCCTTTTTTACATTTTGGAAACTATGTGGTAAACTTTGTCAGTGTACTTTTTTGTCATTACAGATCAATGTCTGCTGTCCAAAAAAAATGGAAAAATTCAGACCCTGCTCAAACTAGAGAAAAACAATTACAAATTTAGTTGTTGGGCAGCACATAATTAGTAAGGCAGGACCTCAAATGGTGACCCTTTGCATGAGCCAACTGCCAGATCCTCAAGGAATTAAAACCAGGGTGCCTGAGCCACATCAGTTCTGCAGTTATGTCGAGTATTGTGCTGAGACAGCCATACCCCAAGAAAAGGGAAGTCTTTAGAAGGCTTGCTGAGCAGGGTTGTAGTTGAAGGATGATGGCAGATGAGGCCTTTCTTCTAATTTGTCATATTCCAGAAGGAACTCCTATAATAGAAAAAAATTAAATGTTTAGAAGATTTTATTACAAAGTCCTCTTGATTGCATCTTTCTTTCTTTCTTTCTTTCTTTCTTTCTTTCTTTGGCCAAAACTGCACTTCTGGCTATCCACAGAAATATACACCTATACTCAGATACCATTTCTTTTCTGCGTAAAGTGCTGCACTGCAGAGAGGTCAGGCATACAGTACATGATGAATAAAGGACAAACAATATGAATATAGGCCTTTCAATTGGGAAAAATATGTTGCTCTATAGTATACTTATGAAAAGACTTATTTCTTTGTTTCAATAGGGAAGCATCCAAAATGTAACTGACCATTACTTAAATATTACTAGCCCCACACATGAAAAAGTAGTTTAAAATTCAGAGCATTACAATGACAATACAGAAGAGTTTACTTGCTTGTCAAAATGCTGCATGTTTAAATTACTACAAGCTTTAAAGGGGATATTAAATGATGCCTTTCAAAGTATGGGAACAGTCCCACCTCTTCAATTTCCTTTAAATCTAGACCTTTAAAAATCAAGCTTAAAAATATATCCCAACCCATTAAGGCTTGTGGGAAACCATGAAATCTCCCCTATCTCCAGACTTCCCAATTTGTAAACCACATGCCCTGAAAAGAAAAGACATGATGGTCTGTACAAGTTTTAGGAAGCTCACTATCAAATGTGGATTATGTTAAAACAAAAACAAAACATTCCAAAATGGAAATTTATTTTCAATTCTCAAAAACTATACTACCACTTTTCATAATTTCAAGATTAAAGAATATGGCCAAGCATTAAAGCCTGTTTTAATTATGCAGGAAAAAATTAGGAATTCTGTTGTTTGAATTTAGGTAATTTATATTGACCTATTATTAAACTGCATGAAAGTTTTAACAATTAGGGACATTTAAGGTTTTTCTTAGTGGTGTCAAAAAAATGAAGCCACCTCCACAATAAATGCCTTATTACCAGGAAGTGACTGAAGAAAACCTGACTTAGGGTATCTTTCTTACCTTAGAGATCTGCTTTTGATTGGACTCTCCCAATACCTTAAAAGTTTTCATTATTTGTGAAATCAAAATGAAAATTCAAGACATCATAACTATAAACGTTCACAGTTATAGTTTAAATGTTCCTTTAGGCAGTTACCAAAATTAAACCGCTAAACTGTTTTCCAGTTTGCTGACAAATGTTTAAAAACAAGTTTTACTGTGGTAAATTTCATCAGAAAATTTATATCCATATTCTTGTTAGGGTAGCTAAGACACAGAGACACTATTTGCTTAAGAGTGAACACTAGAAACAGTAGAATAATTTGTGTTATATTCATCTCCCTAAAAGCTGAGAGAACTTTAAAATTAGTTTGTTATATATTTTAAATATGAGTTTGGTTAGCTAAATTTGTGTTGGAATAAATAAGTCAGTTCAGTTTTTCCATTCTCAAGGAAGATCTGTTTAAAACTCAGTGTGCATGAAACCTATATGAGATTCTGAAATTTTAAGTCGAACTCATCTTGCATATATACATCTTTAATTATGTTATTTATAAGGAGATTCTTTAAGTTCAATTTCCCTAAATATCTTTAGTTTTCACCTTTTTAGTTCTGGATCAAAGCACCTAACAGGGAAAAGATCTAAAAGGTTTGTTTTTCATGATCATGAGTATTCTTGAAAACAGGCCACAAGTTTAAGAACTTAGAAAGGATGGGGGGGGAGACAGTGGGAGGAGGTTCTGCATTTCACTTCTTATAGTTGTTAGGCCTATATTCTCTTAATTTTCTCATTAATAACTGAGTAATTACAAGATCGTTACCATCAGAAAGGCTTTTTATTGAATTATACGCAGGAATAACTTTAAGGAATGTTATCTCAAGCCATCCTCAGTTGTAAAAATCCTATAAGGAGGGTTAGTAGGTTTAGTGACATTGCAATAAAATAATACATATTTAAACAAAGTAGCATAACAAAGGAGATAAACTGGTACCAGTGAATTAGTAAGTCACATCAATAGGAAACACTACCATAAGCTTATTAAAAAGAGGTATGAAAATACGAGCTTCAAATAATCAACTGCTTGAGCGTTTTGAAAAACCTGATTTTCAAATAATTTTCCCTTGTGACAAATTATTTTTAACTTATATGATATGGGTCATATATCCTGTTTGAATCATCACAAAATTTAGAAATATTGGAATCTTAAAAGTATTAATCTGTATAAAAACTCAAGTTTCTTAGAGTGTGTAGAACAAGGACTTGATAATAAAAGTTTCTCCAGATGGATAAACTCATCACACTTTACTCAAAAATGCATTTGTGCAGATGTCAGGCCCAGCCCTAAAAGAAACAGAGCTCTTAAGATATGGAGATTAGTACCCACCAACCCTATCACTTTACACAGCCTAGAGTAAGAATTTGTCCATTGTAAGAGAGAATGTCCTGTCCAGTGTAACTCCTTGTTAAATTATAAAGCAGGAATATTAACACTTTTTCATTAAACATCTTAGTAACAGAGGAAGGGGAAAAGCATTTATTAAGCACCTACTACGTGCTAGACACTGTGCAAATATCCCATTTGATCCTCCATTTAGTAACAACTTCCAAGGAGTTCAGAATATTTTAGGTAAGTTCTCCTTGATAACTATGATAGTAATGCCCTCAACTTCACAGACAGAAGCTGACTCGCTTGATTTGACAGCATTTCTAATTTCCTAGGTAAGAGTATGGTGGCCTGTGATTACTGGATACTAAAGTCTTCTAGTTCCTAAGGCATTTTCTCTGAGAATGCCTCATTTCTTTTAAACATTAACAGAAGTAACAAGAAAAGTCCAATTGTTGGTTATGTCTTGATGTTTAAATTTATATAGTTCTGGGATGCATATTTTAATATGAACAAATGAAGTCCACTGTTAATCTAATGCAAAGTAAAAGCAAATGATCGTAATCTTAAAAGAATTATGTTGCACATTCCTAATGCAACTACTTTACAAAAGATTTCCGAAGAAATGGACAAAACTATACTTCTCATGATTCTTTCTTTTACTCTATTACACGGCTCAAGTTTCAGAAAGGAAATGCAAAGTGAAGGAAATAAGTTCTTAGAATTATAGGATCACATGGTTAAGAGGCCCTTGGAAATCATCAAATCCAATCCTTGCCAAAGCATGACTCCCCTTCTCCAAGATCCCCTTTTCAGTGTTTGGGAGCTCAGTACTTCCCCCCCCACCCCAAAAGTAAGATCTTTCCCTCAGATCTGCACCCAAATTTCCTTCAAGGCCAAGCAAGATAAGTCCAATACCTTTTCCATATGTTAAAACATGGAAAAAAAGAATTGAGATAAGCTAAAGAAAAACAACGGAAACCTTTTTCTTAAAAGTGTTTACCTGACAGAAGAATTTCTTCTACAGGAGAATGAAATCCCAATTTTAGGCTAAAGTTGATATGGACAACTGAAATAAAGATAATTGAAGCCAATTTCCAACCCTACTCCCAAATAATTATATGCTTATCTAAGAAGAAAAATGTTCTTTAGCCTAAACTGCACAATTACCTACCTTTTCTAGTTCACTTATTAATAACACCTCAATTTTATTTTTATATAACAACTTTACTTTCAAGAAAGGTATATGTAACATAAGTACTCAAAAATGCTTCAAAAATGGCAAGAAAAAACAGTGGAGAGAGAAGCTCTGTATCTGGTATTTTGCTAGTAAATGATGTAATTTTATGTTCAACATTTTAAAAATTGGCATTGTGTATTTTAAAGCTGTCAATAATCATTCTTCTGATATGAAAATATGGTTCAGTGGTGTTTGAACAGGAAAATGAAAACTCATGGTAGAAATGGTAATTCATATGACTGTAGTAAAAAAGACTGTCTAAAACCTCAAAATAAGAATTATATAGCTGAATACCACTTTATATTTGTAGAGTACTTGAGTTTTTAAAGCACTTTAACATAAACTGTCTTGAGAATGAGCTGTTATTTAAAAAATAAAAAGACGACTTTTGTTTCACATTTGTTGTTATTTTATTTGTGGGAGTGACCCTGCTTTTCCAAAATGAATGGCTATGGTTGAGATAATTTATTAATTATATTTTCATCCCTAATTACTATTGACATTTTAGTTCTTTTTCCCCCCATTTCTTTTATACAGCCTTAAGGAAAGCTGAAAAGTGAGCAATATTTTTACTACAAGTTTTTCTTAGCAAAAACAACTGCATGGCAATGCAGATAATGAAACTACAGTCATACCATATTATTTTTAAATGTTCTTGTGCTTCTGTTAGATTAGTAATGTTGATTAAAGAAAATGAAAGAACAATACTCTTGATGCCACTGTATTCAGAAAACTTGGTATGTTCTCCCCAAATCAGTCCAAAATGCCAAGTCTCCATTGTTTTTACATTTACATCCAAACTGACTCTATTCATTAAATTTCTTTATGTCAATATGCAGCATTCTTTTTTTCAATAAGTCTAGAAGCAATCACAATGTATAATCAATTTATTTTTGTTATTTAGGGTGAGTGGGAAGAAAATTCTTTTTGAAATAAATGAAAACTACTTGCTATTTACTTTTTCTTTAATTCAACTACTAAGTATTAGCTAAAATGTGAATTTACTGTGTCTATCCTACACATTCCCTCATAAATGTTTCCTGGAGTTTTACATAACACAAAAGAAAGGTACCTACATTCACTATGGGGTCAATTAGATGCACTATAAACACTTTATTAGATAACCTCTTACTCATCCTGTGTGAATTTGGTAATACAATCAGTAGCAAACATTACAATATGGTGATAGCATAGAATAATAAAGAATGCACCTGCAAATTGTAAAAATGTAACAAAGAAACTGGTATGATGTAATACATTCTAAGAGAATCAAAAAACCACATAGATGAAACAATTTTGTGGGGGAAATCACATTAAATACCCATAGAAAAGTTGGGCAACTAGTCCCATCTGGGATACAGACACAAGTATGAACAATTGATTGTGAATAGTTCTACCCTGGCTACACTAAAGGAACATCCATAAAAAATTAAAGGATCACTTACTTGTAGGTTCTTCTTTTGAATTTATCTTCCTAATTTCAAGGCAAATAGTTCTCATAAAACACAGTACATGGAAATATCTTCAATTTTTGCTTCATGACAGAGTTATTCTATTCTGATCTTAATGCAAATGCATTATGTGTTATAAGTAATAAGATGATACTTCACCTCCGATATTAAGAGAAACATATCCTGAGACTCAGGGTTCAAAAAACAAAATTTCTAAACCCTCAGAATTATCAATAGAGTACGCATTCAGGAAAATGCTGAACTTTGGGTGGCAGTATATATTCTCTAGCCTTTCATATGATCCTGGATACAAGAGTATAGCATTGAAAGCAAGACAGTTTTGAAGTTGAGACAAGAAGATGATGTAGTATCTGGGTCAGTAAGTACCTTCCTGTAGATTTTATTAGGAAAAGCCATAGTGATGTGTGTTGTTTATTTTGTTTTGAGAAATCATATGCCCATTTCTCCAACATGCTGGGTTTTACCTATAGTTCACGCTTCTGGATTAATCTAATTTCCTTTTTCAAAACAGTTGTCAAACAAAAACTGAAAACAACTTTCACTGGAATAAGTAAAATGATGTGTAAAAATATATGTATATATTTTAATTAAATCTCATTTGGTTAAGTAATAATATAAGAATACATGACTTTGGGATTGCAAGAGGGTATCTTTATTTTACAATTCAGTAGTCACAAATATATATATATAATATATATATATATATATATATATATATATATATATATATATATATACACATTTCAAATGTTACCAGGGCTTGTGCAAAATTACAAAATCTCTTTACCACGCTCAATCATTTTCCTAACTATTGATGAAATAAATTGTTTCAGGACCCCCTCCTGGAGTCTAAAATCAAGTCACACAAGGAAGTGGAGACAAAAGATTTGCTAAATATCTGGCACATTACTGGAATGGATGTATTGGTACATATACATAAACAGATAAACAAGGAGGTTTAATAAAACAGTTTAGATTTATACATTTACACATTTGCACAAGGAAAAAAATATACCTTAGCTACTTTCCTCCAGTTAAGACAGTCAAAGAAGTAATATGTTCCCCTCTCGTATGTATTGGTTTTCATTGCTGGCTCCATGCCTGGTGCCCTGGTAATCCATACTCGTTCTTCTTTGTGATATCTCCAATCTCGGTTAAAACTTTTAAAAAGAAAAAGAAAATTATTTTTTCCTGTTATTAATTTTCAACACATTTTATTTAAATATGTAAATTCTTTTAGAACTTTTCTAAGAAAAGCATTAGCTTACAAACATGAATGAAAATGCATAATCAAATTTGTTTCACCTAATCATCTTGCTTTATTAATTAAACCCTTTTTGTATTATGTATAAAAAAAATTTCTTAGTATTTTTTGTCAGTAAATTTTTTTTTACTGAATTGTAGATCCCCTTCATGTACCTTTTATTGCTAATGAAAATGAGAAAAAACACAAAAAATATAAGGAAAAAATTTGAAGATAAACTAAATACTTGCCAGATAATTTAGGAAATAATTTTTTTCTCTTACCCAATTATATTTTTGATTATCAATTTAAATGTAATATCGATAGTATGACATTAGTAACTAGTTCTTGGTGTTTGTCTTTATTGACTACTATACACAAAACACTGTGCCAGGCACTGGTGATGCAAAAATAAAAAAATGAAAATAATCCCTGTCCTCAAGGGGCTTATTATTTTCTACATGCACTTATATAAGTAGACACAAAATAAATACATTTTTTCAGGGGGAGGCCCTTAAAAGCAGCTAGGGGAATAAGGAAAGGCCTTATGCAAAAAGTGATGATATAATATATGCATTACAGCTACAGAAAGGCACAGAAAGAGAAGATGATGTGCTGTGTGTGAGAAGGAGGAGGAGGAGCACAATGGTTACTTAGCTGAACCATGGAGTATGGGAAGGGAAGTAATGTAATAAAGAGGCTGGAAAGGTAGGTTGAGGCCATGTTGTAAAGAGCTTTAAACAAAGGAGAAGAGTTTAGTAATAGGAAAGAAACTAGTTTGAGGAGTGAAATGACATCATCAGATCTATGCTACAGGAATTAATCAACACTGGAGTGGAGAAAGGAGAGATTTGAAACAAGCTGCTGAAATAACCTGCAGACAAGTGATAAGGACCCGAACTAACTAGGGTAGTGATTAGGTTAAGAAAGATGCCAAGAGATATTTGGATAGATTTTCTCAGTAACTGATTATATCAACTATGTCTAAATATAATACATATTTTATGACTGTGCAATTGACTATATAAAATTATAAAAACAGAATGGCTAAAAAGGTCCACTGATGACAGTTATTAGACAAGTTAATTAATTTTCATTTGTGATATATGACTGAACCTAAATTGGCATAAGTTAAAGGATAAATTAATTTGACCCTATAGAATTCATTTGAGAACTTAAAATGCAATAACTTTCAACAAAACAAAAAAAATTTCACAAAACATTAAAATGGGCATTTTTTTGGGAATCAATATATTTTTACTAAAGAATTTGCTTTTAGGAAATAAAATAGAGTAAGTAGGATTTATTTAGATCTCACTACAGAAAACAGAAAGCAAAGAAGTAATAATGGAGAAAAGTTGTAACATAAGATCTACTGTTTAGGAAAAATGACAAGGAAATAGTAAGAAGCTTTTTATATTATTCAAAAAATCTGAGGACAGGAAGAAGAACTTGCTTTCTTAGGAAATCAGTGGGGAAAGTGTAAACATTCCTCAGCTCACACAGCAAATGCTAAAGTAATTTATCACCAAAAACAATTTCACTTCCCTTGGAAAAAGTTGTTTATAAAGACCTTTACAAGAAATTGACACTTCTAAATCTAATTGTCTCTTTTTAGTATTTAAGGGCAAAATGCTAATACAGTTAACATCGAAGTCCAGTAATAACATAAAGTACAACCAACTAGGAGAAAAAAAACACTAAGAACTTTTCTTAGGTAGATATAAAAATATTGGGCAAATACCATAAATTGTTCCAGGAAAAAAATGGCCGAATTTTTTTACACTAGCTACTATTCAATATGGCCAAGAGAATGCTATGGATGAGAATGACCTATAGTTTAAAAAATCCGATCCTTTCATACACGTTAAAGCCTTAGTCACTTACCTTTTACTTTTGATGTATATTTAAGACTTTTGTTTTCACTGTACTTTAAACAATCTATTGTTCACTCACTTTTCTTGACTTTTACTACATAACCACTAAATTGCTCAAAATGCAATGAAAGCAAAAGTCTTAAAGATAAAACAAAATAAAATGACATACTGTAAAAAGCTTGAGAAGACATGAACTTAAAAATATGGGTGGGTAGACATGAACTACAGCAGAACCAATGGAATCAAAAGATTTGGTCAATTTGATTGACTGCCAGTAATTTACATAGCTTCAGAAGCAACAGAAGAACTTTCCTTTGCACTGGGCAGGCCCAACAGAAAGTAAGGACCTAATGGATCCTTATTGACCTCTTTACACTCATCTTAGTGAAATACATTAAGTGGATCCACTTAAATCTTTTGGTCAAACTGATTCTCTAGCAAATGGTTGAGTTATACATTATGCTGATTTCAATCTGAAGTTCAGGCTGCAGGCCATTTTACAAGTAAAGCTTTATAATTCACAACAATATAGTAGTATGCCATTATTCACATAATTTAAATATAACTTATTTGGTATTTTAATGATAAAGTACAACCACTGAACTGTATACTTTGGGGGAATTTATTATTTCTTTTAAAAAATAAATTAGCCATCATTATTTAAAGTACTGTACAACTCCTCTATGATACAAAAGTGATCAAATATTTTGAACATACAGTTCTACTGCTGCTAAAAGCTGTAATACGTCTCCTCCGTTCATGTAATAGAGATAGAATAGTAGATCTTCTCCATATCGGCCCAGTTTTATTGCAGCCAGCTACAAAAGAAGAATATTCAAATAAAAAATCAAGCATATAAAACAAGTATAAGAATGGTAATATAAAATACACCATTTTAAAAATGAGAACACAGACTTTTTTTTTAAATTTTGCAGCATGTTATAAGCAGATCACAAAGAGCTACAATTCTAAAACAATTGTTTGGCTTACTAGGATTACGCATCTCTCCCCCCCCAAACTAGGATTACGCATACCTCCCCGCCAGAACAAATACTTATATTTTGCCTGACCAACTGATATAATAGTTTTCAATTTTTTTTTTGCAATGTTAGAATACTTCACTTAAAATTTTGCACCCATGAAGTAAAATCTTTAAGACTTTAAGAAAATTTCCTATTACTACTGGAACCAAATAATGAAGCAAATTTTATTTATTTATTGGCGGGGAAGGGGGGGCAGGTGAAGGATGGGAGGGAAGAGGAAGAAAGGAGGATCAGAATTATAATTTTGTTCAAGTAGCAAATGCCCAGAGTGAAAATTCTCTCATTGCTATAGCTCAGCAACAATTTTGTACCCTACCATCTTCATGAGTTGACTGGGCTACTAATAGGTTTTGATGTCCCCACCGTTAAACAGTTAGCATGTGTCAGAATCAGGATTTGAACCCAGTACTTCCTGACACAGAGGCTGGATTTGTATTCACTTAACCACATTGCCTTCTCAATTTAAAACACACAAAATAACATACTTTTGATTCAGCTTTATTTAAAATATAGTAATATTATAAACAACTTACTCAGCAGGATATGGATATTTGCTATACCTTGTATAGGAATACCAGATGTGATGGCTAACCTTGTAAGACATGTCACAACCCCCCACCCCTTTCTTTTTTACACAAACCAGTATTGGGAACAATTTTTTTAGTTTGGAACTAAAAATTTCAATTCTGTTTTTAAATGTTCTGTATTGTGCTATAAATACTGCTGTAATTTTGCTAGATCTGTTTTTGTTTTAATTTTGGTATGTAACCCCAAGAGAGAGATAGCTGTTACCATATTTTCAGATTGTTTTCTTTGGGAGACCCCAAAACTAGACAAGTTTGCTGTTTACTGCATCTGGCATTTTTTTTCATTATGAAACTTTTTTCATCTTTTTCATTATGGAATCTTGTAGCCTGTTTCATGGAATACCAGAGTTCCACAAAATTCAAGTTATGAAAAGTTGTAACAGGAAGAAAGAGTTTCAGGTTCCAAACCAATGAAAGATGATGCAGTATCTCCACCATTAGAGAGCTACAGTCAGTCTAACTTTCCATATCAAAAGACCTTATATGTATATGAAAATTTTTTTTTCTGGATCCAAAATCTAGGCAATTACTAATCTGGTCCCTGCAAAGTCTGGTGAAAATATGTTTATCTTTTCATGTCCCAATGTCATACTTTCCTATTCAGGTTTAGGAAGCAGTCTTCAAACAGTCCTATGTTTTTCCTACTGGAGTTTCTCATTCCTTATAGAAAATCACAGTCTAGTCAATAAAAAATACTTAATAAGCCCTACTACATGCAGAGAATTGTGCCAAGTAGGGTGATATAGAGAAAGGAAAAAAAAAACACCAGATGCTGCTCTAAAGGAGCTCACATATGGGAAACAACAAGCAAACAACTATGTAAAAGATAAACTAGAAATGATCAATAGAGGGAAGGCACTATAATTAAGGGGGTTTTGGAAAGATGTCCGTCCTGTAGAGGAAGGATTTTAGCTGAGAGTGGAAGGAAATCAGAACATTTAAGAGATGGAGGGAGAGAATTTTAGGCATGGGAGACAGCCAGTGAACATGAGAGTGAGGGAATAAGACTGGACTAGTTCAGGAAGGGGCCACGTTCTAAATGGCCAAACAAAAGATTTTATATGTGATCCTGGAGGTGACAGGGAATGACTAGCATTCACTTACTAGAGGATGATGTGGTCAGAAAAGCAATTTGATAGCTGAGAGGACAGACTAGAGTGGGTAAAAGACTTGAAGTAGGAAGACCAATCAAAAGACTAGTCCAGGTGTGAGGTGATGAAGGATTGCTACAAGGTGATGGCAGTGCCAGGAGACAGAAAGGAACATACAGAAAAAGAGACATTACACAGTGAAGACTGATGAGATTTGGTACCAGTTTGGATATACAGAGTTGAGAGTGAGAAATCAAGGATGACATCTAGATTATTAGCCTGGGGGACTGGGAGGATGGTGCTGCCCCAGACAGTAATGGGAAAGTTGGAAGGAGGGAGAAGAGAGGAAGGAATGAGTTCATTTCGTGATATGTTGAGGCACAGAGTTCCAGGTGTCCAGAAGCAGCTGGAGATTCAAGCTAGAGGTCTAGCAGTGAGGTTAGGTCTGGATACGGAGATTAGCATAGAGATGATAACTGAATCCATAAGAATTGATAAGGTCACCAAGTGAAACAGAATAGAGGGAAAAGAAGAGAATCCAAGACAAAGGCCTTTGGAGGACAACCATGGTAACGAAGCATGACACAGATGAGGATCAAGCAAAGGAGACCAAGAAGAAGTGGTCAAACAGCTAGGGGGAGAACCAGAAGAGAGCAGTGTTGTCAAGAAAACCACAAGAAAAGAGAATATCATTGAGGGTGATTGACAATGTCAAAGGCTACACAGAGGTCAAGAAGGATAAGGGCTGAGAAAAGGCCATTAGATTTGGCAACTAAGAAATCACTGGTAACTCTGGAGAGAAGTTTTAATTTAACGAAGAGGGTGGAAACTAGACTGCAGATTTAAGAAGAGAGTGAGAGGAAAGAAAATGGAACCACTATAGAAGGTCTTCCCAAGTAATTTAATCACAAAAGGGAGGAAAGCTATGACAACAGATTGTGGGAATGAATGGTTAAAGTGAAAATATTTTGAGGATGAGGAAGATAGGGGTTTCTTTGTAGGCAGCAGGGATGACAGAGGAAATAATCTGCTAGAAAATATGGGATAGAAATGGGATGCATGTAAAGGGTTTGCCTTGGCAACAAGGGTTACCTCTTCACTTGAGACAAGGGTGAAGTTGAGATGGTGTTGGAAGGCAGCTGAGTGTTTTGAGATGAGAACAACAAGAAGAAGGGGATAAGAGGGAGCTCCCAACAAACAGTCTCTTTTTTTTTCAGTGAAATATGAGGCAAGGTTGTCAGATGGGAGGGTAAGGAAAGGGGAGAAGGGATTAATCAGAGAAGTGTAAAAAAGCATGGGCCTTGACATAGTGAGGGCCCAGTTGAAAATGAGTAACTCAAATTTGTGGTACACCCAGTCAGCATGGTTTTGTGATTTCTCTCCAGCTTTGTTCAGTAGCATGTAACTAGGAGGAAAAGTGGTGGGAACAATCCAAGGCTGAGGCAGGGCAGGGCAAGATCAGCCATAGGATAAGGGATAGAGAGAATGGAGAACAGAGGACGGTTTTGAGTTGAACTGGTTCACTAAGGAGTCAAAATGGAGAACGGAGGAGAATATAGCCAGTGCAGGGGTGATGGCCTGGGAAAAAAACTGAGGGGCCTAGGCATTGGGGGTTACAGTGGGAATGAATAACAGGGTTTGGGGTTGTAAGGAAGAGGGAGAGGTGTAGTGAGAACAAATTGTGATCAGAGAAGGCAATTTCATGAACATGAAAGTGGAACACTTTGTAGATAATGGCAAGATAAGGGAATTACTTTCTCTGTGTATAGCTGAGGTGGGGTAGAGGAATAAGTTTAGGGAAGTAAAGTTGAACTAAGAGATTAAGGATACTGAAGACTCCTACTATAAGAGCAGAAGTGAGTAGAGGAAAGATAAGACAGAGTGTCTGGCACTGAACTGACTGAGGAAAGAAGAGTGTACTGAAGACCAGAATCTTGACCCAGTGGTAAATATAGACTGAATGAACCTTAAAGGAGAAGTTACTGAATGACGATGGTAGGAGAACCTAGAAGTGACAATGGGGAGTAATGAGTATTCCTACTCTCCTACTTGCCCAGCAAAACATGGAATATGAGTAAAAGTGCAACCAATGCTGAAAAGATGAATATGAAAGCTGTGTCATCAGGAGGGAGCCAGATCTCAGTGAATGCATGAAGACAGAAGGAGAAAGGAAAAGATTTAAATAAAAGCAGCCTTATTTCCTAAGGAGCAAAAATTCCACAGAACATAGTAGAAGCGGTGGGTAGCTTGTTGGGGGTGTAGGGGATAAGGAAGGGGAGTGTTTAGTTGAGGATGATGGGAATAAAGGAGCAGTCATGGTAGGACTGAAACTAAGTTTGAATATTGACAGCTGGGGGTTCAGAAATCAATGGGATAGGAAGGGTATGATGGGGTATGAATCTGTTAATCACTATGGAATGAGTTCATTATCTCAGGGGTTCAGGGGGAACTAACAACACCAGCCTAGGGACAGGCTCAGGTGAGATAAATGGTTGAGACTGAGACAGAAGGATGGACAGGATACTGGGAGAGAGTGCAATGGGATGGCTGTACCAGAAATGCTAGGGTTTAGAATGCTCCTCTCCTTTTCTAGCAGGTGACTGAGAGGTTAAGAGTTCCTCTGAAAGCATGTAAGAGGCATTGTTAAAAGTGGTGGGTTTTAAAGTCAGAGAACCAGAGTTTAACTCTCAGCTCTACCACAGTAGGTTTCTACCTATATGATTTTGGGCAAAGTACTTCACCCCCTTTGTTCCCTTATGTTCCTAATCTGCAAATGAAAATGCTGGACCACATGACTTATGAGGTCCCTTTCAGCTCTAGATCTGTGTGGAGAATGTCAACAAACTACAGTGTGGATGAAAGAGAATGAATTTGCTGGATTAGTGATAAAGGGTGGAAAAATGACATGCACCATCTGTTTGGAAGCAACTCTTTTGCCTAGTAATCAAAGGCTCTTTCAATCTGGTGCCATCTTACCTTCCCAGCCTTGTCTCATTTCTACTCTCTAAACTTGTACCCCCATCATTCTCCCACCTTTGCTCAAATTCCTTCTAAGCCTTAAGACCTTACCTCACCCCTCTGCCTATTTAATTCCTCCCTATCCTTTAAAATCCAACTCGAATACCATAAAATGTAACTGACTCCACGGTTCATGACTCGCCCAAACACTCTTAGATTTTGCTTTGTGCCTCTAATTATTTATGTTATCAAGTAAAATTCTACATTCTAATTATCTCTATTTATGTTTATTCCCATCCTAGCCTGTTTACTCCATGAGGGCAATGTACAAATATCACCTACAAATCAAGAACTCAATTATTTGTTGAAAGAATTAGTTTGAAAACTAGGATCAGTTTCTTTGTCAGTTCATGATTTTAGTACGTTTGACTTAATTATCTTTCACAAAATTATAGAGTTTTGAAATCTTTTTAAAATAAGTTCTCAACAGCTGACACATTTGTTCCCGCTTAAATGCCTATCACTTAGTTTCAAAGAACTTCCCTGACTTTATATATTCTTCCATTGTTATAAAATTGGACATAGTGCTTTTTACTGACCTCCTCCTCCCTGTATTTCTGCTTATGTTGGTTAAAAGGGGTTAACTCAATTTTATATTCTATTACTGAATTTTAAAATACTATTTCTCTTCTTAGATAGAAATAGATTAGAGCTCCTATCTGTTAATACTTGTTTTATAACTAGACTTAGGAGAAAACATCATACAATGAAAACAGAAGAAAATGTATTTCACAACTGAATTTTTAAGCATATGAAATCCATTAACAGAGGTAGTAGAAGTAGAAGATAAGAATTTTGGCGTTAAGGTTAGAAAGTCCTGGGTTCAAAACCTATCTCTAGCATTTTTACTTTGGGCAAGTCATTTACCCTCTATATGCATGAGATAATTCCCCTACAATTTATTTATTTACTAAATAATAGTTGGGATAGTGGTAGTAGAGGGAGTTTCCATACCACACTGAGGAAGACAAAGACCCTTCATGTATTCACAAGACATTCATTTAAAGCCATAATATATAAAAGTCACTTTAAAAAACAATTGTTCACTTTCAAGAACCAGAGCATATAATATTGGAAAAAACCCTGTAAATCAAAGAGGCAAAGACTGCTACATTTGTATACATCATGGGCAAAGGTCCTGCCTGTATGCTGTTACTGACTGCTCTGGAAAGCAAAATATTATCTACAAATAATACTGGGTCACCAAGAAACCATCTGGATGTGAGGGGGAAAAAAGGAACATGAGGAGATTAAATAGAATTTTACAAAATTAAAAAGACACATAGTTTTGCAAATTAAAGGCAGCTAAGTATTTTTGAGATGTAGCATTAAACTGTAAGAAATGTTTTACTTGTCAGATAATTAAACTTATGTTGATTAAGGAGAAGAAAAGCATACTCACCTTATCTCTAATGTGAATGTTCGTTAAGTACTCAGATGGAACGTGGAAGTCTATATAATAAAAAAGGGGGGGTGCTGATTACCTACTTATCTACAGATATTGGGGGTAAAATTGAGGGGACAAGTTTTAATGTGAATAGATTCCCCTACCTATGTCTTGAGGTCGACAAGGTGAAGATGCCCAGGGTGATGCAAATTTGGGATATAGATTTCTGAACAGGAAAACAAAAATTACTATGAAGTCAGTAAAATTTTCCTCAAAAAAAATTTAAAAATTATATATATATATATATATATATATCACAAAGGATTTAATAATACTATAATGTCAAATTTTGGGAAAAAAGATACTACACAATAATTATTTATCAAAGGCTCTTAATATCTTTGGCACTAAGTTCTACTGTTGGAATCTGGCGGATCTGAATTTATGAATAAAATCAAGATACAAGCTTCCTCTAATTGTTGACTGATGGAATAAATAGCAGAAGCAAAAATTAATAAATTAAAAGATCAGAACAACATAAAGGGATATTTTTCCTTTTATATATTAACCCTAGAAATGTAATAAACACAAAATAGCCCCTGAAGGTATATGTCAAATTTGAAATTTTCTACTTTTATTTTTTTACTCAAAGGGGGTGGAGGGAGAAGAGGAAATTATATAACAATTTCCAAATGGAGCTTAATGTCTGTATTTGCCTACTTTTATAATCAAAGCAATTTTCCACCTTTTGTGGGGTACATTCATTGGTATTCGTTCAGGCATTATGACCCCTCTTCTACTTTTAGCATGTTTCTCTAAGCATTTTGCCAAACTAAATATGGGACAACTAATATCTTAATTAATTTTATTATAAAAGGACTAATATGGTAGAATAGCATAAATTCTCACAGTTTGGTTAACAAAAGCAATGTTAGATTTTTATATAAAATGCTATTAATTTTTAAAAGTCAATTTAAAACAGTAATTATCTAGTAGAAGTACAGATCCCATATTGTTAAATTAATACTTTTGGATTACGAATAGGACCCCAAATTAAAATACTTAAAGGACTGATGGATTAAGCAGTTATCTGGGCATTTGATAAGGAGCCATTTGGTAGAGGCATTTCAGCTTAAAAAAAGAGTATTTTCTAAAAGTTTGTAAAAAGATCTAGAATGTTCATATATTAAAGAAAAACAAATAAGCAAATCTTATTTGAAAGGACAGTTATAAAGCTACTGTAATGCCCACAGGGAATACTACAAATTGCTAGTCTGATGGAAAGCTTACAATGCTAGCTATTCCAATGACTTTCTTCAAAATGTATGGGGCTATTTTTACCAAAAAGAAAATTTTAATTACACTGACAGTACATTTCAATGCCTAACTTACAAGATAGCTTTACTTTTTTTTTTTAAACTAACACATAGCCAAAATGAATCTACTATTATGAAAAGCAACACAGCTATTTTAAAATGATTTTGTTTACTGAGAAAACAGACTTACTCAGGAGAGTTGAGATTGAGGCCTAGTGTTGTTAAGTCACTTCCTAATGCAAGATGTACCATTCCTGGGTCTGTCTCTGCTGCTCTAATAAATGTCAGCAGGCCAATCATTCCAAATTGGTCCGTCACCATCCCTTGAGGAATGTTAGTAACCCGACCTAGATAAGAACACCACACAGACTTTATTTTTAAGGAAAAGAAGTGACGAAAATACGTAAAAAATTCTGTTAAATTGTCTCTTATATAGGCCCACCATCAGGTAACACCTGGATCCCTTTTTTCTGCTGGTTGTTGTTTTGTGTTGTTGAACTTTTGTCTCCAGGGAATTTAGGTCCATCTGTACTTGAAGATGTCTTACCAGATGTATTCAAATTCTAAAACAAGACAGAATTTTCAAAAGTGAATGTGAAGTCTGCTATCTAAGAAAACTCTCTAAGTCATATATTTAACACAACTTAAATATATCTGTGAATCACATTTAAGTTAGTGGCAAATTAATATCTTTTTCATAAGGTACAGCATTCTATTCCATCTTTGAAAACCTCTAGTTCTTAACCTTTTATGTCATGAACCCCTTGAACAATTTAGTGAAGCCTTCTGGATCCCTTTTGGGGACTTTTGAAATGCACAAACTAAACTATATCGGATTACAAAGTTATCAAAATATTTTTAAAACAACAACAATAATTCATGGACTCTGTGAAATCTATTGATGGACACTATGTTAAAATCCTTACTCTAAAGTCTCCACAGTACTCCATGAAATATTAGAATAAATTTAAAATAATTAAGGTTTTTTTTTTTAATTCAAAGTCCATAATTAACAGTCACATTTCCCTGTATAGTTAAGAAGCTAAAAAAACTACGTGGATAGCTTCATGTTTGGGAGAAATTTAAAGACGATTTTACAAAAGTTCTCCATTAGAAAAAAAGATTTACCTAACATAGTTCCATAAACAATCACTACTACTGCTTAGAATATGTGATTTCTTAAGTTGTTCTTAATCTCCTTATGTTTTCAACTGTGATAATAAACATTATTTTTCAGTGAAAGAGATACTTCATAAAGTGTGAACAAAGTAGACATGTTGGGTAAATCAGAAATAGGAAGCCTATTTGCTTGAATCAACACAGTAACAAAAATGGTAGAAAGAGCCCTCAACGAGAAAATTCATTCCAGAAAAATCTAGCTTCTTAAAAGGATGCAATATTTCAAACATTAAAGGCTCCAGGTGACAAGGACTACAATAAAATTCTAACCTAACTCTGAGAACCTCAACAGCAACTTACAAACTGATAGAAATAGAGAATGATAATGTCTTCTGATAAATTGTTTTCTACATTACTAAGAATTTACCTATTACAAGTTTTCTTAAGAGCAGCAGTTTTATAATAATATATATACACAGACATATATGCATAGACATTTATTTATATAATATATGATAACCTCAAAATGCCAAATAAAGTTAGAAAAGAATAACCATTTACAAAAAAAAAAATTAAAAAATGATTTACAGTTACTTACAGATTTACTGTCCTCGTTACTCGTTGTTGGATCTTTATAGCTGGAGCCTGGCAATGCTGGAAAATCTTCGTTGTGTATTGAAAAGTCCTGGGATTGCTCACTTGCTGGTTTTGTTACCATTCCAACTACATAATGAAAACAGAGAATTACAGATGTTTAAAAAAAATCCTTATGACCAACATTTTGCTTTATATTATTAAAATTTAACATTCTTATGCTAATGAAATGGATTATATATGTATATTTAAAAATATCTGTGCTTTTAAAAATAAGGTATGACTATGTATTTCTTTATAAATATTTAGAATCCTGCTACAAAAATGTTTTATTTTAATGTTGGCCTATCTCTTAATATCTTTCTCTATAAAAGAATACAAGGGAGGTCAGTGGTAGCACTGTAGCACTAAACTAGTGCTATGTTACAGGTGCTTAATATTATCTGACATCAGCAATAGTAGCAGTAATTCTTTTATTTAAAAAAAACTTGCTTTCTTTAAAATGTTAACTAGATAATATACACACTAGTTAGCTTTCAAACACAAATGCATAAAGTAATTTTAAAAAGAACATGCCAATATTCTACTTGAAAATGACTTACAGGGTGGGAAAATTGCAATCAATTATATAACAACTCCACATTATTTCAGATTTCCTTTGGACTCCATGTTCTAGATGTATAACATGCAAGAACTGGGAAGTAATCCTCCCACTATACTTGGCATTGGTCAGGCCCTTAATAGAGTACAGTGTCCAGTTTGGGGCTCCACAATTCAAGTAGGATATGGAGAAACTGGAGATGGTCCAAGGAGAACAACGGAAATGATTAAAGGGATGAAAAATTGGACCTATGAGGAAAGGTTAAAGGCATTAGAGTCTGAATTAAAATTTAGATAGCTAGGTACTCAACTTCCTGGGCAGATCAATTTTCCTTACTTATGGAACACTGTTTTGTATACTTCCTATTATGAAAAAAGATAATTTTTTGTTTCATGATCTGGAGGCCCTTGAAATCTTTCTTGGTTAGAAATCTTGATGGATTTTGCTGTAGGGTAGGAGCCTATCCTTTTAAGTAAGTTTTCTCCACTCATGCCCTACATCAGACTATTTCCAAGGGTGTAAATTTTCCAAGCATACAAAAGAACTCACACCACACATGCATTATCATCACCTGCCTATCAGTTCTATGTAGATTAACTACATATTATGTTATTGGACGTTTCGATTTAACTCTTCGGTTTTGTCATTCTGTAATTTTTCTCTGCACTCAGGGGTTATAGGAGATCTGAACTCTACCTAGGTTACACTGGTAGCTCCCACCAGTTCAATCCAAAAAATATTTATTAACTGCACATGTAGCACACTGCTAGTTGTATGGCCTTTGGCAAGTCACTTAACCTCTTCTGGACCTCCCTTTTCTTGTCTGGGGAAAGAGGAGAGGATCAGATTGATTACATCAGATGTTTTCTAAGGTCTATTCCAGCTGAGACTCTTATGTTTCTAATCTACGCAGACTACAAAATAGCTTCCTGCACCAGGAGAATGATTTTCAGACAATCAATTATTCTCTTTCTGCAGCCAAAGCTCACACATGACAGTCCATCTCCATTCTCCCTTCCTTTCTTTCTCCCTCCATCACAGAGAACCCCTTTAAGAAGAAGTTCAAGTACCACCTTCTCCACAAAGCCTTTCCTAATTTCCCCCATTTTCTTGCTCTTCCCCTCCCAAACTGCCTTGTGTTTAGTTTACTATAGATTATATTTATACACAAGACACTTCTTACTTCCCTCATCACAAACACATTTCAAGTAGGAATGGTTTCACTTTTTCATCTGTATCACTGGCACCTAGCACAGTGTCTGGCCATTAGCAAGCACTTATTAACAAATGGTTATTGATTGATTAATATTGAATATCTTCTCTCAGAAAATACTTCAACTATGTGTGTAAGACAGAGCAAAGAGAAGACAGAATCAGAGGTAATTAAAGGCAACCGAGGACTCAAGAAAACGGTGTCTACATAGCTCATTAGGGAGTTCCTGCTGGGTGTCTATACCTCACTGACTATATCTTCGCATTTATGGTTTTTCCCTGCCCCAGATATCAAAATTCTGAAGCAAATATAATCAATGAGGTATCTTTAAAAAGCATTTTGAATACATCAACTTTCTATATTCATATTCTAATCAACTGAAATACACTCACTGAAATTTCTTTTGATTTGCCAATTTAATGCTCCTCCCCCACCCCTCCCAAGCTTACCATAAGGAGCTCTTCCAGCTAAGGGGTTTATTAATGGAGTTGGGTTACCACTTCCTTCCCTTCTGTTTCGATCTGCTAGTGCTGGAAAATCTGAAAGGTCCAATCCTGTCACATTTTCACTTCCATCTAAACAATAACAAAATACATATGTTATAAATCTTTGCACTTGTATAAAATCTCATGATTTTAAGTAACTTAAATAATAAAAACCCAAATAGCAATATTATGTTGCATAGACATTTGAAACACTGTACTAGCCTTCATCATTACCCACCTAAGCACAATGCTGGATAAAGAAGATGTTTTGTGCTTACAAAATAGGTGCAGTTTGATTTCACATCTTTAGGTGTTAACAAAATACCACTTAAAAGAAAAAATAAAAGGTTAGCTAACACAAAACATTTTGAACTATGACAAATTCCTAAACTCTGAAGTACTGAACACATAATAAAGAGTATTTAGAAAATATTCTAAAAGTGTAATTTTTAGGTAATGACAGAATTATGGGAAATTTAGGTACCACTATGAATAACTCCTAAAATATATTACGCCAATTGTTACTGAGTTGTATATGTTGATAAAGTACATTCAAGCATAAAACAATATATTTCCCAACTTAATAAAACTTTAGAACCAGGCAGGGTTTGAAGTTATTATTTACACTACTCTAAATGGACAATTTGTCTGAAAACTGGATCAAAGTAAAAACTAGATTATTTTCTACTTAGATTTAAAATGGACACTTTAAGGGTGATGCTATAGACAAACACTCTTAATCAGTTGAACTGACAAAGCTCACTTTTCTTTTAAAGTGACAATGTCTTAAATTCATAACTATGAAAAACAACAACAAAGTAATAAAAATTCAGGAGGACTAAAAAAGGGGAATGCAGTATGGATGATATAGACTTCATCTGTTCTCTGTTATTTCAGAACTTGGAGGATCTATGACCATGGGTGTGCATAATCGTTTTAACAAAGCAGATCACAACCCTGCTACACATACAATTTCAGATAATTACTATACATGAAAATTTTCATCACCTTATCATCGCCCTAGAGAGAGATCGCTCTCAGAAGTTAAGAAATATTTTGTACTACAGCTTGACCTTCTTATTTTTTCCCAGGCCTTTAACTGATTTGATCTGTTCAGGGCACTCTGTGTGTAGAAACTCTTTACACAACGACAAGAATCATCAACTCCTCCATCCTTTGAACATCAGCCCTCTATTCATTATACCATGATGAAGCCTCTCTTTAAAAAGCTTAATTTAGGTAATTTTTCAAAACTGAGATACAAAAAAATCACAGTAAGCCAAATCTCTTTATTAGTTAGCAACTGACCAAAAAAAAAACCAACCCCAAAACCCTATCATTTTAGTTATACATCATTTTCTTAGCATAAAATGTACCAGACTCAGTTCAAATGAAGGTTTAAAATTTATCCCAAAATTATACAGTACTTTACATTGTCATAGAATTCTGGTATATTATAAACTACATAAAACTGCAATATATAATATAAAAATAAATCCCAAAACATATTTCAATAATATTTTTACTCATCAAAGAATTGTACTATTCTCTCATTTAAAAAAACTTTTAATTATTCTTGTATAAAGTATTTGCTAAAAGTTTCAGAATTCTATAAAGACTTAACTCATTCTACCTCTTCTTGTTCATGCTAAAACCACCTCATCTCTGCTTCTAAGTCTATCTCACCCACTATTTTCTTACCTTGCTCTTATTTCAATTTATTTCAACCTTAACTTGAATTTTTTCTCCTTCCTTTTCTTTTTTTGTTCCTATGTTCTCAGGGATCAACTCAACACTGAGGTTCTTGCCTTTCCCTTCTATGAGAGGCAAACTGGAGTCAGTGTGTATCCTGTCACTAAACAGTCTATTACACAGTAAAGGATTTGGTTAAAATCAGACACAAATGATTTTTAATGTAATCCAATTTTATTTTTCTTTCAATAACTGTAGCAAAGATTTGGCTCATGAAAACTTAAATTTCAAAAATTATACATGTGATCAAGTGTCCATATTTTGTAAATTTCCTATAGCTTTTTAAAGACTGTTTTTCCATATTCAATGGTGGGGAAAACAGCTTCTGAAAGGCAATGGCTTCTCATATGGATGAGATCTTTAAGTGTGCTGATAATATGGACAGCTAAAAGCTGCCCATGTACTAGTATAATTTATGCTTTATAAAATGTTCAATATTTGTAAGCAGATAGCAAACATAACGCACACACTATGTAGCTAAATAGCATCTCTCTCTGCCACTAAATAATTGGTAACATCAAAACATTGTTAAGCCCATTCACAACATTAAAAATATTGTGTATCAAGATAAACAACCCAAATGACTTTATGCTTCAATAATGTAGAGTATTTTTTTCTAGGCTACTGTTTATGAAAGAAGCTTACCTGTTCCATTAAAAATGTTACTTGATAGAGAATTATTCATTCCAAATGCCTGATTCCTGTTCATTCCAAATCCAGACATACTAGGTACACAGAAAATAGTTTTAGATATAATGTAAGAAGACTAACTTTCAGCTGAGGAAAAAAAAAATAAGTGTATACTCTTGATTTCCTTGGATCAGATTACATCACCTTTGGAAACTGATATTAATCTTATTTTACTAAATTCAATTTTTATTCTGCTTTAACTTGCCTGACCTGTTGTAACCAATTGGATGAAAAACCAGGTTTGGTTTTTTTCTTAAATATTTTAATGAACAAAATAAACATAAGAATGAAAAGAATTTATACTTACCTAGAAGATAACAATGTTATAACCAAAATATCATTTAGTGAACAGAAAGAGGCCAATTACTATCCTGACAGAATAAACTAAATATACAGCTCAGTAGTTTTACTCTAAGATTAATTGATTTGTACTGGTTTTCTATGGCTGTATTTTGCTGTGCTATACAGAATATTATCATCAATGAATTAAAAGTCTATCACAATATATCACTTCATTTATAATAACACTGAATCTCCCAAGCTAAATTGTAAATTCCATAAAAACACAAGCCAAGTCTTCAATTATTTTATTATCTCTCACCTATGTATGTACACAATTAATACTCAAAATATGTGTTGAATCACATCTTTTTAAAGCACTCTTGTAAATTTTTAAAAGCTCAAAAGCATGTTCTTGAAAATTACTATAAAACTGAATCTAAAGAAAATTAGGTGATAGATGTTATCTTCAATACTTCAAAAATCTGGGGTTTTATCAGTGTGGATGACTATCTCTACATACTCTCATCACAAGTCCTCTGAAACCTACAGACAGTCTTAAAAAACTATGGTCCCCTAAGTTGAAAACTCACTGGCCAATCTCTTATGATAAGCCTCTCTAAACTTAATTACAGTAGCCTCAATTTAATAGGCATACAGTCTATCATTCAGAGCCTTTCCAGTTTAATAGGACTTGCCAGAGCTTACATTCCAATAATATAGCCTTCAAGAACATAGGGTGCCCTCATGATAAGGCATCAAAAAGGAGGCCTTCGGGTTACAAATAACTAAGAACTGTAATTTAAAAAAAATAATAATGCAAATCCTATGTTGACAATGTATGATTATTTATGTTCCTCCTGATCAGATGGCCCACTGGTTTTCCAGCCAGTATTGGGAAAATGCTGTAAGTTGATTATAATGTAGAATGACAACAGACTTACTTTTAATCTGTACTAGTAAGGTTAAAGGGAAGTAAAAATGTTTACAAAACATGCAGCTAGATTATTACACATTAGAAGGAAGCAAGCCAAGGGGCAGATTTTGAAAGATAGAGTTCAAATTGGTAAAGCAAGGTATATTCTAACACAACTATTTCACAGATGAGAAAATTTGTCAATACAGGAGATACTGAAAGTGGCACTTCGGAGCTTTGTATTTGACAGCATTTAGAAGTTGTTCATACAAAAAGCCAAAACATCCAAATATATTTTTAATGATAGAAAATAAATAAAAATAACATGGAATGTGCTGTTGGAGACAGCTCAAACTGGTTCTGAAGTCCATTGTTAAATTTTCGATGTCAGCATGTATAGCTCAGAAACAGTAAAACACTACAAATCAGGGTTTGATTTATTTGTTGTCTAGACTTAAGTGGTGGAGAAAATGTTAATAATGGAAATTAAACTCAAAATGTGTCACACACATTTTTCCCCCCAGAGTGGGCCATTAAGCATTTATCAGCACACTCCTGATAATAATATCTAGCAATTATGTAGTACTTTTAGATTTGCAAACCACTTTACATATGTATCTCATTGGTTCCACATAACAATTGTTGGAGGCAGGTGCTATTACTATTTCAGATTTTACTGATGAGGAACTGAGGCACAGAACTAGTAAGTGTCTGTAGCTGGTTTTCAACTCAGGTCCTGTTGACTCCAAGTATAGTTCTCTAACAACTCTGTCATCTGACTTCCTCACCATAAAAAACATTTAGTAGGATATGAGCTAAATCAAGTATAAAGACAAATGGATACAAATTAGAACATAAGCACAAAAGCACAGTATAAAGGGGTATGAGATTAGATAAAACATTATAGGTAAAGAGATGACACCATATAAAATACTAGATAGCAATAAATTACAAAAGGGCTGACTATAAGACTAAAAGTATAAATAACAGGAACTTGTAGAATGAAGAATAAATAGGAATATTAGGAACTACCTAAAATATCTGAAGTATTTATAGGGTACAAACATAAAAGAGAAAGTGCAATAAAATACGATCATGTCAGGGCCTTCCGAAATTCTTTCCTCTTCCCAGAGTTCCCTATACCTTTTTTTTTTAACAAACATTAATTAATTAATATTTAATAAAGTACTACTGTTTTAAGAAAGTTTCATCTTACTGACTGGACACAACTAAATCATCCAAACTGGAAAACCATTTAAATGTGGGTAAATAGTTCTATTGCTCCCTTTCAAGATCACAAAAATGAAAATGCCAATATAATCACACATTTTCCCCCTCTAAAACAAAATTTTGTTTGACTGACACATAACTGGTCTTTAAAAAACAAAAACAAAACCAAAAAACTTTCACCTCCATAAAGCTTACAGTTCTTAAAAGCAGAATGGTGAATCTTAACTGGGACAACAAAATCAGTACACGTACCTTATAATTTCATACATTGCAGAGACATTTTGTAGTGAATAAAGCCATTTTCACATTATGTCATCTTGAGATAGATATGGCATACCTCATTTTACTGGTGAAGCAAACCCCTGAAGAAGTGACTTATCTAATTTGCCAACACTAGGTAGTAGTAAACTTAGAACCCTCATTGTCTGATTCAAGGTGAAGCATTCTTAAAACTTATCACTTAAGTGGACTAGAAGGTTGGTTTGAAAATCACCAATTCTCTTAAATGATATGCTGTGTTAAACAAAGTGCAAGACTTGTAATAACACAGGTTTTAATAAAGGAAAAACTTACCAGCAAAATTTACCTGATGAAACCCAGCAACAGCCATGATTCTATATGATGGTAATTATACCAATTTTTTTGAACCAGATCTGTGATGTCACTGGTAGATGGGACTTATGATGCATACACTCTTCTACCAATACAGAATGGTACTTGCTATGCAAAGTAGAGACTTGGGGAGTTGAACAAGGCACTGAGTTTAAATGACTTGGTGTATGTGAAAGGCAGGGTATAACCTTAGGTCTTCCTGACTCTAAGGTCAACTCTCCATCTACTCTGCTGTGGTATCTCTCATTATAGCTACAAGTTGGAGCTCTCTTTGTATAATAAGGTTTTATCATTCAATATTAATTTTTTTTAAAGTTTACAAAAATTATATAGTGAACCCTAAGAGAGACAGTATAGCACAGTGAATCAAGAACAAGTCTTGGAGTCAGGATAGCTTGAGTTCAACTAAATTGCTCCAGGAAGCTCTTTAAGAAGCTAAGATTCAGAGCAGCTGCCAATCTGCATCAGTAGAGGATTCCCCTCACTGGGAGTGAATGAAGTCACAGGTCCAATTCAAAAATAAGACAGAATACAAACGTACCTCCTAAAAGCTGATAAGCTACTGAAATAGATCCTTCTATTCCTGTGTATTATATGAGACAATAATTGCTCTAGCTGCTCTTTCTTCCTTCTCAATAAAGACACCTGGATAGATCAATACAACTTAATAGTAGTCTCTGCGATTGAACCCCTTGGCTCTGGTGCTATCACAGTTCGTGCCTGTCAAATCTCAACTCTAGATTACTCCCACCTCCTGTCTCTTTCCCTCCTTCTCAGGTGATGCTGCACAGAACCTGGAGGAAATCAAAAAACTATGCTGACAGGGTACGCTATAAATCTATGCCAGCTGATCTCAGCCAAGTCCCTGCTATAGCACAGTAATCCTACTACCCTCAACTGATTTCCTGTTCCACTCGTGATAGTTGCTGTCCCAAATTCTTTTTCTTCTCAATACTCTCACTTTATCTATGGAAGACCTTTGCTTCATATTTCACTGAAAAATTGAGGCCGCTCTTTTCCCTTCCTCATCTCATATCTTCTGACATCATGTCCTACTAACTCGCTTTTCACTCCAATCTCCTTCTGCTTGGTAAGGTCAACTCCTCTACAGGTGGAATCAATATTCCATTCCTTTCCATCTTCTTCAGTAGATTAAATTGCCTCTATCAGCACCCTCATTGTCTCTAAAATCTTCAATCTTTCCCAGTTTCTCAGCTCCTAAATCTGTTGCCTACAAACATGCCCAATTCTTCACCATCTTTTAAAAACACAAAACAAAACCAAAAACTTTCACTGGATTCTCAGCTACTGACCTACATCTTTTCTCCCCATCTCAGCTAAACTTCCTGAGAAAGCCTTCTACACTAGAGCCTTTCCTTTCTTCTCACTTGCTTCCAAAAACCCTCTGCAATATGGCTTCCTACCTCATCACTCAACTGACATGGCTCTCTGTAAAGTTACCAATGATCTCTTCTCTGCGGCATACTTATGGCCCCCTTCTATGTACTCTCTCCTCTTTGGATTTTTGTGGCTCTGTTCTGCCTTGGCCCTTCCACTTGTCTGACTAACAAGTAGGATCTTTGCTGGATCTTTATCCATGTCATGCTCATTAACTTTTAGTACCCCTCAAAGTTCTTGTCTTGGCCTTTCTTTTCTTTCTATATTCTCTCACCTGATGACTTAACTCTCAATAACATTAACTGTCATGGGCTCCATTATCATGTTTAGGCAGATGACTTCCAGATCTGTATCTTAAGACCTATATGTCCTGAACTCTAGCCCTGCTTTAGGAAATGCCTGTTGGACATTTGAACTCAAATTTCCTATACTAAACTCAACATGTCTAAGACAGAACTTACCATCTTTCTTTTCAAACTCTCCCACCTTCTGAAATTCCCTATTATTGTCCAGAAGACCATAAGCCTCATAGTTACCCAAGTTCAAAATGTCAGTGACATCCCTGACTCTTCTCTCTTGTTTACCATACATATCCAATCAGTTGTCAAGTTCCATCATTTCTTTCTTTAGTACATCTCTCATAGATGTATGCTCTCTACTCACATAACTACTAGTTAGTGCAGATTTTCTTGACTGACTATAGCAGCAGCCTTCTAATTGGTATTCTTGCCTCAGTCCACCCTCCACTAATCAATCTATGTCATCCCCCTACTCAATAAACTCTTGGCTCTTTATTATTTCCAAGACCAATCATAAGTTTCTTTTGTTTGTAAGTTAGAGCCCTTTATAATTTGGCCCCTTCCTACCTTTCCAATCTTTTTTACATTCTACTCCTTTCCATCCTCTAGCCAGATTAGCCCACATCTGATCCTCACACAAATACTTCATTCCTCACACAAATACTTCATTTCCTGGCTCCATGCCTTTGCAATGGCTGTTCCTAATGCCCAAAATGTTCTTTATCCCAACATCCGCTCTTAGGATACTGGGCTCCACTCCCTCACTACCTGCTTTAGGAGGCCTTTCCTGGTCACCCTAGCTGCTAGGATCATTTTCACTAAAGTTACTTTCCCTTTATTATATATTTATCTTGTACAGCTGATTTATATATATTGTTTCCCCCCATCAGAATGTAAGCTCCTTGAGGGAAGAGACTTTCTAAAATGTATTTTCTTTTTATTCCCAGCACTTACTATAGTGCCTCACACACAGTACTCATTTAATAATGTTTGTTGATTGAGTGTATATTCATATATTCAACATATACATTTGAATATGATTAAACAATTAAGCAATCTTCTCCACCCCCTAACACTCTTGGAAAAAAAAAATCCTTAACGCCAGGGAGTTTGGGCAAAACTGAGATGGGGGAAAAAAGTGAAATCTTTGATCACAAGTATGAGATGATATACCATTATGAATTCACAGTTAAAGAATTGAGGATATGAACAGAGAGGTCGGCATGAATAGCAATGTAGTCAATAAGCCAAAAGATAAAGAGAAAGACAATTTATATACATGCAAGATGATCTAATTTACCTTACCTGTTCACAGTAAAAGGCTGTCTAGAGGGTTGCTGCTTTGGCATACATATTATGCTTGGCGAGCTTCTGTTAGGGCTACCTAACCCTGAACTGCTCATGCTATTTGTCCTGCTGGCAATTCCAATGCCCTGACCAACCTGGGAGTGGTTGATCATATTCCTAGGATTCATAGGTAATATACCCCTGAAAAAGAAATTGTTTATAAAAGACAGAGTCTTGAAAATCCCTCATTAAATTTCTAAACAAAAATTTGTGTCATAATCTAGATCCCCAGTGTATTTTTCTAAACAACATTTTTCATATTTACTAAACTCTTCATATTCTTTCTCTAGATTCTGATGGAAGAACAGGCAAATCACATTAGGAATTAATGGAAGAAGAAACATAAAATGCCAGAAATAATGGGACAGAATAATATGATATGAAATACCTGAGAACATGACCCTTCTAAAGTTAAAACATGTGTTCTTACTCTCTGTTAACAAATGGCAAACTACAAAAATACAAAGTGCTCTTAGATCCAATTACTCCAGCCTTGTTCAACTTTTTTGGGGGAAGGTACAAATTGAGGAAATGGGAATGAGGGGAAGATATTTGTTAGAATGACTAATGTGTCAAAACAAAATTAAGCAATAAATCTTGTAGCATTATTTTAAAAAATAATACATTCACTCTAATTTCTTAACACTGTGCACACTATTCATTCTTTTTGACCTGAAATCTATAAGGGAGGATATATTTTGCCAATGTTTCACCCTACTACAATATAAATATTTAAATTAAGTGAAAGTATGAGGATAGTGCATCAATTCCCTGCCTCAATGAAAAACACTGAACCAGAAAAAAAAAGTTTCCTTTTTTTTTTAAAATAAAAACAAAGTTATTTACATTACATATCTACAGGTCTGCAGGTATATTAATAGATTATCTTTTTCATAACATAAGATAATAAACACAGATCTAGTGATACCACTATATTTAGACTTATACAGAGACAGATTTTAAAGAAATATTTGAGATCACTAGTAAATACCTGCTTGGAGATGGAGGCGTGTGAAGTGACATTGTTGGTACCCCTGTTGTTGGCGTGACGTGGCTTGGTAACTGAGTGCCTTGTGATAAGCTGCGATTTAACTGAGGGGTATTGTTGCTCATTCCCCTCATTGGAAGGCCTAGTGTACCTATACAGGAGGGAAACATAACCAATTCTGAAAAATCCTAGAACAGAGCATTAAGAAATTGCAAAATTATAGCTTTCTAATGACATAAGTTTAACTTCTCTGAATGACATCTTAAAAGAAATTTTCTACATCAAGATATTCTCTAATCTATAAGATTTTAAACATGGAGATTAGTTACATACATTTTTTATTTTACAACACTCAATTAAGAAGATTAATGTGTCCATGGTTTGGCAATAGACTTATGTGCTTTATTAAAATCCATGGACCAATATTTTGACTTGTTTTATTAAGATTAATGTACAATGTTATACTTTAGAATCCGTTTCTCTCTATTAAGCTCTTTATCTGCCAAGTTAAAGCATCAGTTACTTTGTAAAGAAGTTGATATTATAAATTTTTATATTATATTAAGATATATTACATTTTAATTTTACTTACTTTTACTGGCGTGAGATATGATAAGGTTTAGAGAAAATATTTCCATTTAGAGAATATATTCATAAATAAGAAATCATGCTAGCAAAGGTTAATCAAAAAAGTCTATTCCAAATCTATCATTGTGACTTGTCTACTAAATTTTTTTAAAGGATTTCCATTCATTTCAGACATTTGATACTAGATTAATGTAATATCAGGGAATGAGGTGTTTTAAATTAGCAAATTTCCCAGAAAAGTCTAACATTCATGAACTAAAACACAGTAAGTTGAGCAGTCTTTAATGGTAATTGTCCTAAAGCAGGAGATATAGAAAAATATTTAACCTCTTTTCTTCATAGCTCAGAGAGGCCACCATGCAGCTTTCCTCCATAAAATTAGGCCTTCCAATTTTGAACTATAGAGCTAGAAGAGACCTGAAAGCTAACAGAGTTCAGACACTTCATTGTACAGAAGAAGAAACTACTTCCATGCCTGCTCTTGATGGCACCTTCTCATACAGACCTTTTAATTTGTAGCTTCTAATCTGCTATGAATGGGCATGCAAAGCAGGTCACAAGAATTTAGAGCTGGAAAGGATTTTGGAGATCATCTAATTTTATAAATTATGAGCCCAGAAAACTAAAGTGGGTTGAACAGCATGTGAAAGCCAGAATCCAAACCTAGGTCTCCTAAGATCAAACACTTACTCTTTCTACTATACCCTAAAAATCATGCTATGTTAATTATACCCATGTCTGACTACCGTCTCTGAATTCATAGACAGAAGATTTGTATTATGAACATCAAAAATGCCCTTTTCTATACAGTCTAAATTTATAAATACTTCCAGTACTTAAAAGATCTGTAAATTCATCTGTGATTTCATACATACATACGTGTTGGGGTATGTTCTAGATGGTTCAGGAAATTTGTGCAAAAGGGTGAAGGGAAATAGCATGAATAAAGGAAATTGGCAGATAATCTCCAGTTCTCTCATCTTAACTTTAATAATCACCTTTCTCCTTTCTAAACCAAGCAACATTTCACTGATTCAAGAATCACTAGCCTTTTTTTTTTCAGTGCTGTGAAAAGGTGGCAAGAATTATATGTGAATTAAGAGTCAACACTGCCCTAAATGAGGAATTAATGAATTAAGTACACCACATTAATGCTGTTGTGCACTTTGACCCATATTTTCTTGGTTCTCTTTGAGAGTTACCAGAAGAGTGCTCTCCAGACACCATGAATGTAAAGGTGAGTTAATTTTTCATTCCATGGCATGATGAAGTGCTTTTTCTTAATTCCTGCATCACAACAAACTTTTGCAATACAAACAATGCTGATTTGTTATATCGGAAGCTGGTAAGCTTAAAATTCAGGCTGCAAAACTCCTTGATTTCTATGAACTCAATAACCATAGTTGTCATAATGTATACATGGTGCTTACCAGGCTTTAATTTAGAAATAAAAAACCATGGGGAAGCTGACCCTGTGTTATATACCACCTCTGGGGAGTGCACAATGTCCTGCAGAGCCTGGGGCCATAAGACTATCAGTGAGGCAACTCAAAATTACTCTCTCTTAATCTGCGACACAGCAGAGAAAACTGGATTGGAAAGGAAAAACCCAAATTAGCAACATAAGAAGCGTATCCTTCTCCAAGATTATATTCCTTTCTACTCCAACATAACCTTTCCCTAGGTCACCTCAATTCCTTTATAGTAAAAGGTTCTTAAATTTCTGTGTATGCAGTGATATACCCTTTTGGCAATCTGGCAAAGCCGAGGGACCCCTCCTCATAATAATGTCTACTGTCTACATTAATAACTGAAGGAAATGCTAAATTATAATTAGAAGTTACTGAAAATGAAGATGTGATTTTTTTTTCCAGTCTAAGTTCGTAACCTCTCACCCTTTACCTCTGCCTGTCTCCCCTGAAATCTATACATGGACACTGTAGACTCTAGATTAAGAACCCCTGCTGTATACACCATTCTATACTAAAAATGTAGTTTTAGTTGTAGGTGTCCCAATGAGATTTATTTCTTATCCTCCCTTGCCTGGAAGTGGAATCACAGAATATTACAGGCCAAAGGTACCTAAAAGAAAGATCATCTAGTTCAGCTTTCATTTTATAGATGAAGTAACTGACACAGGTTTAGGGACTTGTCACAATTAGAGGCAGAACAAAAATTAAAACCAAAGTTTCTTGACTTAAAATTTAGTGCTCTTTCCACTACACCACAGATAACACAAAATACAGAGTGGTGTGGATGCAAAACTATGACCCCATTTCTCTTTTAAAGCCCAATTCAAATACTACCACTCCTCTCCAAAATAATACTTCTCCCTGAAGCCTTCCCTAATCCCTAGAATAAATAACAATTTCCTAAGTCAGCAAAGAGCGATCTGCTGACACCTTTCTCTAGGTCATAAAGTTTAACTTATATTTTTTCTGTTCTTTCCCTTGTCCCCATGCTCATTTTTCCTCCTTTTCGTCTTCTTATTTGTTTCCCTGCTCTCTCACCTGTTTTATTATTCTCCTTTCTCTTCTTCCTTTCTCCATCTTTTTCACTGTAGCCAAATCTATGCCTTTAAAAGGCCTGCTATATCTACCCTCCCTACTTCTACAATATTAACCTACAGTTGCTTAATTATTTTCATTTTGACCATTCTCGCAAATACATTTCATGGTTTACTATAAAAAATAACATCAGAAAAATTAAGAACTTGAGAAATCTCAAACCAAGAATTTCTCAAGCAAGTCTTTTAAGAAAGGAAGATCTAAACACGACAAAACATTTAGTCAACTATAAGTTGGCACACTTTCTTCAGTTTATTATTTGTCAAAGAAGATGGTGTGAATAAAGGAAACGTACAGATAATCTGAAATATTCTTATTTTAACATTCCATATTCTCCGTATTCCCTCCACAGAACAATTAACATTTAAATGATGTCAGCTTCAGTCTTGGGAAGAGGCTAACTAGTTTGAGAGAAAGAAAAATGTCAGAAAATCTGAAACAGGAAAATAGGAGTGGGATAATTCCAGATAAAATAATCAGCCTTCAGATATTTAATAATGTACCAATTAATCTCAAAGCTCTACATGAGATCTGTTATTAGGAAACAAATTGTTTTTACTCATTTACTGAACTCTTCTAGCTGATCCATCTCATACAACTACAACCGCTGTTCTGGACCTCTCACCTTGCTTCCTGGCATCCTTGCCTCAATTCTCACAATACCAGGCCATCCTAAACACTGTAACAAAGTAATTTTCTTAAAGGCAGATCTGATCTTGTCACTCCACAGCTAAATCAACTCCAGTGGCTACCTGAGAAATGTCTCTTAGATGAAATACAAATTCCTCTTCAGCTTGTAATGCTCCCCTAAACATGGCCCCAACCAATTTTTACCCCTTTCACTACCCATCACTCCCCTTTTCACACTGTGATACAGGCAAGCTGGCCTTCTTTCTGTTCCTCACATAGAACTCTATCTTCCACTTTGCAAGGGTCTTTCTTCACAGTAGGAATTCACTCATAGGAGGGAATCCCTCCCACCTCATAAGAGTACCTCTTCTCCTTCAAGCCACAGCTCAAGAACCATCTTCTGCATGAAATCTTTTTCCTGATGTCCCCAACTGTAATTTATCCTGCTGTGCCTGACACACAGTAGGTGCTTAATAAATCCTTTCTTGTTACTTTGTATTTAACTATTTCTCTGTTATTCTATACTGACCTATTATTGTCTTCCTTCATTAGAATGTAAGCTCCCTGCAAGTAGGGATTTTACTTTTTAAAATTTGTATCCCTAGTGCTTACCACAGTTCCTGACACATAGTAGGCATGTAAGAAATGCTTATTGATTGACTTATTAAACTTCGGTTTCAAATAAATACTAAGTCAAATGGTTTTATTTACTTAATGAGAAAAGATCATTGCAAACCTTTTATTTTCTAGTATATTCATACCAAACAATAGTCAAATAAACAAAGTCAGCACATAATGTCTTGGAGTATGATGACTAAACAGGTAAAAATAGAAGTATTTTGCCACTGGAAAACTACTATAATAAAAATCAATTCAACAATCATTTATTATGTAACTACTATGAATGCAGCCAAAATGGAGGTTACAGTATAATTTCTATATTATTAGAAGGATATGAGATGAAAACTATAACGCACAAAAGTATATAATCAGAAAGATATAGAATCTGATGGCTCTTCTGCAATATCAGTCCTTCTTGATTTTGGGGGGGCAACTGATGCTACTGAACACCCTTGCCTTCTAGATACTCTCTCCTATCTGGGTTTTCATGATGGCAGCTTTCTTGGTTATCCTCCCACCTGTCTTTCAAAGCTTCTCTCTCTCTGTCTCACCTTATTAGCAAACTATCAGTCTGGTTAACATCTTGTTGTAGATGACTCCTAAATATTATAAAAGAGTATAAGGAATATCTGCCGCTGTCAGTCAGCATCAGCTGAGAGCTAAAGAAATTATAGAGTTCCTCTCCCTAAATCATGTAGCTATGTAGTTAGGGGGAATCTTATCTTTTTTTTTTTTTTTTTTTTTTTTTGCTTTTTGGTGAAGCAACTGGTGATTTGCCCAGGGTCACACAGTGGGAATCTTTAAATATAAAGACAAAGTAGCAAGACCCCACTGCTATGGAGTACATAAAAATTTCTGAGTAATGTAGATAGATACTCTATATAACCCATCTTGCTTAATGGGTCAGAAAAAGATGAATATCACAATATTATAACTTGCAAGAAAACACTGAGTAGCAAGAAAGAAAGGGACTGGAACAGGAGAAGAATGACTTATGAACATCTGAAGGATGTGAGAATTTTATAAAGTAAAAAAAGGAGAAACAAAGGAGGATGCTGAAGTTGGTAACACTGAGAAAAGGAAGTTGAGTATGCCAACTCCATGGCAGTTCCACAGCTGGGAAGAGGGAAGAAGAAGATACTCATAAAAGCACCTATTGCAAAGGGTAAGGACTGAGGATTTTTCTTCCAGAAAGTACGGACAGCAGGAGGAAGTTTGCAGTGACATTCAAAGAGTGATGTTTCTTTCTACAACAGTCAAGTATTTGTTATTTATGTTTAAAGTTCAGCACAGATCTCTACCTACAATGCTAAAAGGGCATAAAAAACCATCTCTCCATTCTCTAGTGTACAAAGACACCTTTCTTTCTTTCTTCTTTCTTTCTTTCTTTCTTTCTTTCTTTCTTTCTTTCTTTCTTTCTTTCTTTCTTTCTTTCTTTCTTTCTTTTTTTTAAGAAGGCATCCTATTAGAAAACAAAACAAACCCAAAAAAGGATTTGCAAAGAGAAGGAAATTCTGACCTGTGTCACTAGGCTAAAAACTGACAGAGGAGAAAATAAGAAGACTACAGATCATATGATGCTATGTAAAAGATGTATAGCTCTTGTTAAAGAAAATAGACCCTCCAAGAAGGAAGCTTGTTATATAAGAAATATTGATATAGATCCAAAATAACCACTAGGAAAGAGATTATCTTGATGGCTGAGAGGGAATCAGATAACTACAGTGCTCTGCAGATTAACTGGGACAAAGAAATATAAGTAAATTTATTTACATATAATAAGCCTTACAACTTTTTACATCTTTAAAAAAATGTTAAATATGTAATATGTCCTTTTTTTTGCTGCAGTCATTTGTTTTATACAATTTGGAACTGAATTCACAATACACTGACACATTCTTTAGTTCATCATGAGACCACATATCACACTGGAGAAAGTGAACCTTTGAAAAACAATCCATTTTACCAAGTCTGCCCTTGATCATAGTCAAGCAGTTTTCAACAAGGTTTAAATAAAACAGTCAATGCACGTTTATCTCCATCTCCTGGACAAATTTCTGGGCATGTTGCAATATTCTATGTCCACTGGGGATTTCTATAATTATTGAATGATTCTGCTTTTCAATACATCAATATATTTATCAGCATTGGCACTACCTCAAAAAACACAAGACTCAGATGGGGGTCCACTAAAAACGTAAAAATTTCCCAAACTTTTTTTTTGGTAGCTGTTTTACAAACTGACAAAGATGTTCAGATCTTATGGGATCACCTAAACTTCTGGCAACAGTTTTGGTACAACCTTGAATGAAAAAGTAAGCTTTATCAGTTTCATTGTAAAAATACCTTTTTTCCAATCTTCAGTATTCTAGATTTTGCATATTCTTGCTCATGCCAAACATTTTTTTCTTCATACCAAATGCTGTTGTTTTTTTAAATAAATGTGTGTTCTCACTGTTCTTTCAACTTTAAGAAAACTACTCCATAAGTTCTTGCACTGTTTTTTGTTTCTAAATGTGTTCCATGTGACTGGCTCTTTTTCACACAGGCTTGAATGATCCTTGAAATGTCTGACTTCCCCACACCAACAATTGCTTCAATATCTCTAACAATCACTGAAGTGTGCTCTTTAAGAACTACACCTTCTGCAGGTGTTCTTGGAGTAATACCCATTCTTTTAAACTACAGAATTACAAACATAACAAGAGAGCCATATTTTTATGGCATAAAATTAAAATCAAATACTCATCTGACAGAGAACTAAAGGTGGAGAACCAGCTCAATTCATTTTCAACTGATCTGATACTGTGAGTTAGCCTAGTATCAGCAGAAGTATACACTCATGACCACTAATGTCACAAAGTGAAATCATAACATAATCACTGTTTATCCCAAGTAATTCCCACATGACTGTATTTGTTAATTTCACTATAATAACACAGAGGTTTCCTATCTTCCCTGTGTATGTCTGCAGAATAGGTAAGGAGGTACTAAGAGAGCACCTAGCAGTCCCTAAAAAGTTCTAGTCACAAAGCTCAGATGAACTGAATTTCTTACTACTAAAAAAACTAGTAAATGGGATGATGGGTCACTGTGAATAGTTTTTGAAAGATCATAGTAAAAAAAAAATAGGAGGTACCACTGGAACAAATAGGGTAAATTCGTCCAAAAAGGAAAAAGTCAGTAAACTATAGGCAAGTGGCCCTGATTTTGATTCCTAGAAAAATCTAGACTACATTATTAAAATGAAGGCAAATGAATACCCAGGAAGGGAAGTAATCACAAAAAGCCAACATGGTATTCATCAAGAACAGTTCATATCAGACTAACATTATTCCCCCTTCCTCCCCCTTTTTCTAGACAGTTTTCAGACTGGCAGATGAGAAAACTATCATAGGAAACAGCTTACCTAAATTTGAGGAAAGCAAATGACAGTCTCACAGAAGATACAAATGTAGGTAAGAGACCTTAAATTAGATGGATTCAGAAGAGGCTACACGGGTGACATCTAAGAGGAGTTATTATCAGTTTATTGTCAGATTAAAGACTTTCCCATAGGAAGGTCTTGCAGAACTATATTTTACTCTTTGCTTTTAAACACTTTTTTAGTATGTTTACCAAACTGACAAATGATAAACATAGGAAGATAGCTAATATGTTGGATGAAAGAATTAGGATCCAAAAAAGAATCAGACTTTATTTGTTGGGCCTACATAGCCGAACTAGGAACAACAGGTACAAATAAGAGGTAGGCAAAGTTAAGCTCCGTGCATGGAAATGTTTAACAGTAAGAGCTATCCAAAAGTGGAATGGGCTACCTCAGAAGGCAGTGGCTTCCTCCCACTTACAGCTCTTCTCTGACTGCTGAGGGGATTCTTATTATCCAGATCCTGTCCAACACTGAAATTCTATAATTTTGTAAAGAGGCACTAACTATACATCTCTGGCTATGCAATAAGAGCAGAGTTATACTTTCAATTAAAAATCAATAGTTCTAAGTTAAATATTAATAAATGTCTCAATAAAATGATCCAAATCATAAGTGAACACTTTTAAAAACAATGTAACAACATTTTGACAAAAGAAAAGATTTATAAGTAAATCAAAAGTAACATAGTATAACGTTTTATTACTTAATGAACTCTTTGGAAAGTCTGACCTGTTCCCTTTCACCACTGTTGCTGTCATCATCCCATGGACTTCATCTGATGATGATGATGAGGATCTCTGACTTGCCCCTTAGATATATTATTACAATTTCCAGAGGTTAACATTTATTCCAGTGTCTTTCATTTTTAAATGAACTTTCATGGTAAACGAAGATCCCTAACTTATAATTTCCCCCTTCGGTCTCTATGATTATCTTTCACATGGATAAAAGTGATATGGACAACACTTGAGTTCTCTAGTATAATGGTCATTTCTAACAATAAGTTACACATTTTGTTCATGATTTCCACAAATCTCACCCTACAGTTTCTTCAAAATTCTCTGCTGGATGCTACTTTGTTCCAGTTATTTATAGCTAGTTTGTTCAATCTATTTCTACTTGAGAAGATAATATGGGAATTAGAGCTTCTTTGTTTTCCTCATTAAGGACAAAAGCAAAAAGTTTTAAGTTCTCTAGAATTCTTTTTATCCCTGAATGTATCTTTTAAAAGTATCACAGGATCAAATGGTGTCACTGATTTTGTAACTGGCTCCCTCTATTCTTATAAATGGCTTTAGAGCCATGCTCTAAAGTGCTCCTCCAGTTCTTTTTGGTTTGCCTAACCTGTATTTTGACAAGAACTATCACAAGTCCTCCTCATTTGAACAATTCATTTCATTTCTTCTCTTTTATCATCTGGGGGAGGAGGCAACTTCCAAATAGACTTCTGTCATTAAGGGGCAAGAGAAGGGGGTGACAACTCCTGAAACAAGGGTACTGGAAAGAGTAAAGGGTCTTCAGCAGGAGGATAAGAATAACTCCTATAAAAGAGAGGTAAGGGACATTAGCAAAGTTGAGGGAATAAAGAGGCAGGGCAATCCAAAACAAAAGGAGATGCAGCATGGCTGCAGAAAGTAGTACCTGACTTGAAATTTAAGAGACCTGGGTTTGAATCTCATCTCCAGTGTTCACTGGCTGCATGATTATGCATAGCTTAACCTCCTGTCACTGGCGTTTCTTCAACTACAAAATAGGAACAGATTTGCACAACCTAACTCACAGGGTGCTGGAAGGAAAGCACCCTGCAAACTTTAAAGCATCATATAACTATACTGTTGATAAAGTGAATTAACCAACAATCAGCTTAGGCTGGAGGATAAGAACTTACATGAGAATTGCTCTCTGGCTTGGTGGTAATGACTCTCTATTTCTATGAGGAAAAGGGGTTAGGGAAGTAGCAAGATAAGACAGAAGCTACATTTTAAAAGGAGGAAGAAAAAAATTGTTCTGGTATTCTAACTCTAGCTTTTCTAGGATGTCTTTTTTTTTTCCTGTAAAAACATATCCAAAATGTGTCAGTGAAAAACAGGGTCTACTATTCAGAATTATGTTTCATAGATAATACTATTATACATCCTGATGATGTGAGAACCACAATGCGTTTTCAAGAACTCTCTTTTTCAATTTTCTTTTTTGTTGTGGACAACAGAAATATTTCATTGTACAAAGAACAAGAGAAAGAATTATATGAGAAAACGAACTATTTACATACAATTTATATTGTAAAATGTGTATAATTTAACAAAGTAACAAAATTTCTCTATTTGTGTTCCTTTTGAACTATTATTTTTCTTTTGTGCATTTAAAAAAAGTCTTACTGATACTCTTTTAAAAATGTTTAGCACTGTACACCAAGCCTCCTCTTCCCAATAATGAAGCAAGACAAATCAATGAATTGGTCACGTTTCAGAGCACATGTCTGATTCTGCAACTCTAATTCATCACCTCTGTCAAGAGTTGGGAGGCATGTTTCATTATTAGTCTTTTGAAGTCATGATTGGTTATTGTTAAATAGATATTTTTCTTTTTATAATTTGTGTAAGTGATAACCTGGTTTAATATAAAAGAAAATGCAATTTACTAATTTAATTACAAATACAAACCCTTTTTTCTCCCAAGGCATATGAATTAAGGCAATTAAAAACCTGTATATATGATACAATAACTGGATCAAAAAAGAAAGAAAAGAGAGTAACACAGATTGTAAAGATATTTGTATTTTATCCTCAAATAACAGTACTAACAATACAGTTAAAACTTAACAATTTATTAAAATTGCTTCTAAATTTTACCATCTTACTCATAACACCCTAATGCCTACGCTGTAGAGACAACTGGTCAAGCAATATTCACTAAATACCCCCTTAGCAATGCCTGGTTCTATTCAGACAGTCATCTAGAAAGTAAAAGTCTATCTGGAACACATGGTAAGGAGAAAAGATACTTAGCTACAGCAACTACAGTAATCATCCACAACTGTTTTTGTTGTAACTGGGATATAGTAATGATATCTTTTTTTAAATTGATACTCAATTTTAATTAGTTGTTTCTTTCTTTTTTTTTTTAAAGGCAATTGGGGTTAAGTGACTTGTCCAGGGTCACACAGCTAGTAAGTGTGAAGTGTTTGGTCTGAGGCCAGATTTGAACTCCTGACTTCACAGGCAGTTGCTCTATCCACTGTGCCACCTAGCTGCCCCTATTAATGATATCTTTAAAAATTTTAAATAACAATCTTTTAAGTTGTTATTTGATTTCCTTTTTAATATATAATTTTATCACCAGATATTATCAGCCATTCCATAAACTGATATGTTACTTAATAAGCTATTTCAGGTAAAACATGGAAATTCATAATTATAATCTCATAAACTAAATTAATATGTACTATTAAACCCTCTAACTGGCAACAGCTGTGAGGAAGACAATTTTGAATAAGTCAGAATTACAAAATATTTTTAAAGAATAGAACGTGTAATTGTAGAAAGAGAACTGATACCAGCCAGAACTCCTGGATTCTAATCCAGAATATAGTCATGAATAAGTCAAATAATCTAACTGGGCCTCAGTTTTCCCATCTATATAATAAATGAAGTGGACTATAAGGTCCTTTCCATCTCTTCTAGTACTGTAAAGACAGAGTAATACTGTGGCAACTAATATGGAGCTGTGCAAAAGAGAAGTGTTATTTTAATCTAGCTAAAGTTGTATTGAAGTTTGAAAAAATATTAAATATTATTTGTATAAGTAACATTTTTAGCATGAAATTGGATTCTCTTAAAATACCTGAACCTTGTAAGTTATCTTAAGTAATATCCTGGCAAACTTGTGCAAATTATAGCACATTCTAAATGAGCAAATTATGAATTAATGAGGTTTTATCATAAGAATGCATATGAAAAAAGACTGAAAATGCCTCCTCTTTTGAAATTCCCCATTAATGCACATATAGATAGCTCTTTATTAAAAAGGGAACCCCGAAATAAATGCAAATTCTTACTTTGTTGCCCGTATAAACTTGCCCCAAACTGAGACAGCTGACCTGATGTTGATGGTGATGCCAGCATCTAGAAACAAATTAATTATATTAGAGCATAAAGAGCTACACACAGCACTCAATGAACTTAGACTTTAGTAATGTTACACATGTTTTATATGCTACTATAACTGTAATTCATCCTTATAGCTCTCAAAGTGCTCATAAGATATGAAGAACATAAAATGTAAGCATAAAATATAAACAATTTAAAAAATCTATTAAATTGGACATTTCTTAGGTACATAATAAGTAGGCAAATTCAAACTGTAAAAATGAAATTAGTTTTCTGTGAGTATGGAATTTTAAAAGTTTTACTAAACTATTACATTATATACTGAATATACATTTTTAAACATTTCCTCATGAAGCTATAAATCCAATTAAAAAATTCTTTCAAAAATATAGAAGTGTAGCATCCATATTATATTAAAAGAGATTATAAGTCCACTGACAATAGAAACTGATAATTGGCTCAGGATATAATCAATGAAAAAGCTAGACTGTTTTATATACTTCTTAGTGCAGTTAATTATTTAGTAATTATTACTTTTTTATAATTGATTATACATATATTTCAAATAAGACTTTCAAACTAGTTACAGTATTCATATTAAGAGGAAAGTGGTCAAAATATTAAGAATGAATAATTACATGTATGGAAATTTGGGTTCTTTTAGGGCTTATTTCTAAAAATCCCAGACCCAAACCATCAAAAAAAAGAGGCAAATACTTTCAATCTACTCATTGCTTTTCAAGAGACATGCTTCTAAGATCAATCTAAATCAATCAATTTAACATGTATGAGAATTTTATCCCAAAGTCAAAATTTTGTGAAAAGACTGAAAAAAGAATCCATGATTTAACTAAGAGATATTAAAAAATTATTTGAAATCTAATGATTCTAGAATTTTAAAATACCAAGTCCAAATTTCAAAGAACTATCAAAAAAGTAACTGAATAGCTGATTGCTGCAAACACTTCACACTTGCATTTTTCGATTCAATTCAACTCAATTCAACAAACTATATAAAGTTATACTATTAAGTTTATTCTTTGTGCAAACTACAGTATGCTAAAAGCTGGTTCTATGCTGGATACTACATTAAGTTAGATAACTATGAAGCATTAATGTGGGGCAGGGTGATAGTGTTAAGGGCAAACACTGAAATGATTATAAAATGAATGAAAAAGCCAGCACAAGAGCAAGAGCCACACCCTTTAATAAATACAGGTAAAGAAGAATACACAGAGTGCACTGTGTGCTCTTGCTGTTCTTTGAGGTGAACAAATTATAATTATTAGACAGAAGGACCACTTTGTGGATTTCATTCAATAACAAAAGGACTCTGGGTACAAGTGTGATTTTAAGAGGTCTCAGAAAAAAGGAAAAACAATATTTGTTATGTTTAAAAACAGATATTCCATGATAATGATAAGGTCAATGGTAATTACAAAGTTCCTTGATTGGATGTTTTATGGAAGGAAGAATGTTCTATCCAACTGCAATTTTGAGAATGTACTTTTCTAATGTGACATAATGAAATTACAATTAGACATTTCTTCCTATTCAATCAAGGTCCTCCACAATTTGACTTTATCCTGTCTTTCCAGTCTTACCTTTCACTATTCTCCTACAAAAGCCACTATTCACCAGCTAAACTGGACTACTCATTTACAGTATTTAGGTTTTCCTTTTTCTCCCCCACTCAGGACATTTGTTCCACCTCAAATGCCCTACAATCAATTTGCAATTCTAAAATGCCACCCTTTCTAAAAACTCATATCCCAGATGAACACAGAAAAAATTTGGTCTTCCTTTTCTAACTTGCTCTGTTTCCAACCTGGGTTTACTCCTAGTGGCCTAGTGGCCCCCCACTGAAAGGTCTCACCATATTCAATAAGCTTTAGCTCCGATGCAGCTGAGAACATCAGGGCTCACCCTTTCAGTTTCTGCCTCTCTAATAGCAAGAATCACAGGCAAGCACCCCCATTTTAAAGAAGCATCTTTAAAATTTACTTTTGCATAAAATCATACGTCATGGTTACCTATCTAATGCACATTTCATTCTGTTTGCATATCAAATGTATAAATGTTTTTAATGCCTGAGAAATTATAGATGAGGTTACTCAAAAGAACAAAGTTGTTTGCAAAGAAATATGAGATTTCAAAAATTGTATGTTAATGCTAAAGGATGAAATCTACAAACTTGAGGTGACCTGCAATCTACACACTGTCCATCTTTCCTTCTCATTTCCCTTAGGAATGGAATGCTCAGAGCTAGCATTGACAAACTCCACTTAATATTTTCTAACAGTTGCACAGGGAGGAGATCAACCACTTCACAGTTGAACATTCCCAAATATGAGAAATACTACTTAAAGATAATGGTTTTGCCCTGACAAATCTTTGGTAAACAAAAAACATAAGTAAACTAGAGGAAGGAGATTTACAATTATATGTAAAAGTTCCTGTCCGTAACCATTATAAACTGAAATGGGCACAAAGCTACTGCATTGTCTTTAAAAACAGGACAGAGTTTTATTTATGCGCAACAGATTTAAAGGCACTGTGGTGGCCTCAATCTCTCATGACAATTATGTTATATAAATTCTATGTCAATTCTATTACTAAAATGAAATCCAACTTATAAATGAAAATTGCCTAAAAAAGAGTAAGAAAACATGGAAAATAACACAAGCAAGTAAGAAACAAAAAAGGGAGAAAGGTGTAAAGGGTAAGAAAAAAATTTAATGTAAGTGCTTGATACTTTATGAATGAGATAAAGAATTATGTCACTCATATTCAAGTTAGAGATGATTAAGAATATAAGGAAGTGAGTTTTTTCATCAAAATGCTACTTTTTACTACAGAGTTACATACACTGTAGAAGTTTGAAGGAAAATATCAAAAAAAAGTCCCTATGGCAAATCGTCATGCTTCTCAGCTGCCTTGATTCAATCAATCAATGCAACTGAAGAGTTAGTAATAGCAAAGAAGATCCAGCAGTGAGGACTGCAATGCAAATTTTCAGCATCTGGCTCCAACTTATTTTGCTAACCTTATTTCATACTACTCATCTTAATATACTCTAAGTTTTGGGCATGGTATCTCTCTTTCTTGACTCATATTTATAATGGACTCCTCCTGCATCCCCATTCCCCACCTGTAAAAATCTGTCCTCTACTTTGAGGTCCAACTTTGGTGCTGCCATCTTCATAAAGTTGTCATCTGAAATTCATGTCTCCCTCCTTCACGTCTTCTCTTGCTCTGTCTGGAACTCACCTTTGACCTAGCCATACTATTTTGGATCACAGTTATTTGTATAAACATCTTATTCTACCTCACCCAAGATTACAAGGTCCTTAAGAGACAGCATTTGTATCTCATTTTATCTTTGCTACTGTTGGCACTTAGTACAACATCTTATACATGCCAGGCCCTTTAGAGGCTGCATAGAGTAGTGGGTAGCACTGTTGCTGAAGTGAGGAAGACCCAGGTGCCTCAGACACTTATTAGCTATGTGAATCAAGGCAAGTAACGTAATCTCTCTGGATCCTCCAGCTCTTCACCTATAAGATGACAGGTAACCTTGTTATGTGGTAATTGTATACAATTATAAATAACCCTAACTCTAATTTTGAGATTCAACTTGATAGTCTCCAAGGTCTCGTCACACCACGTATCTATGATCCTTATAACTGTCTGCTAAATTGAACTTTATTTAAAAAAAAAAGTGGTTTTCAGTTTTCTTCAATATATGCCCAGGAATCACAAGTTCCTGATAGTGAGCCACGTAGACTGGTAACTTTGAACCCAAGGACCTTAGCAGTTAACCCCTAACACTTTATTTTTAATAGATAATGAACTTGAAACCAGAAAGGCTAAAAGGGCACAACTGTACATACTAGATAGAAAGGAATCACTCCTAGAATCCAGGTCTCCTAACTCAAGAGTCTAGTGAGTGCTATACTCTATTCAGAGCCTTTTGTTGGTTTGTTTTAGGAAGGTTAGGGTGGGAACTCCCTAATGGGAGTTTGGTATTCACAAATGACTACACTTGAAAACTCATGCCCAAAGAACCTGGCAAAGAAAGAAAATGTGTACAAGACTAAGGGACATATGATAAAAATCTTCTTAAGATTTCTCAGAGTTTAGAAATTTAATGATGAAATTCATTCGATTATTCAAACAAAAATGAAGAAAATATACAGACAGTTCTTTAATATAATCATTCCAGTAACTTGGCTCCTGTAAGTTTGATGGGAACCTTTTAATTGTCTTTCAACTGATTTCACTTTTTTGAAGATAATAAAACTTTAGAAAGGAATCATCACAAGGAAAGACAAGACCAGCTTACAATTTCGTATTATTTTAAATGATGAAAAGTTTTAAATATTAATATTCTCCAAAGGTGTAAAAAGAAATTCTACAAAAGAAAAAAGATACTTGAGGATGAATACAGAACTCAAAAGAGAGGCCAATGGAAATATTCACTTATTCTATTAACTTTTCATTAGTAATCTGATAAACACAAACTGTAATTAAGAATTATCTTGCAAATAATTCCAAAACAATGTTTATTGAGCTAGCTATCCCACAAGCAGTCTGAATGAGCTGACTCTAGAAATTCAGTTCAAAGAAAGTAGTTAGGCTATCTTTCAGTAGTTAACAACTTCAGAAGCTTCATCATAGACAAATATTATACTGGATGTACAGGTAGGCAATACAATACAATAAGCGTGGGATTTGAAGTCAAATCACCTGGGTTCAAATTCAAGCTCTACCACTTCCAAAGCAGGGAGGGCACTCCTGGTCAAACCCCTTTACTTCACTGAGCTACAATGTCTTCACCTAAGGACTTTCAGAAGCCTTTTAGTCCAAATCACTCATTTTACAAACACAGAAATTTGAAGCCTAGAGAGGTCAAATGATATTTTCAAGGTCACACAGGTAACAGTGGCAGAGCCAGAACTGGAACACAGTTCCCTTAGCTCCAAACATACAGTGAGTGTTCTTTCCACTGTACCACATTGCTTCTTATGGCAAACAATAATACTGTTTTCAAGGGCAAAAAAGTTTGAGAACTGCCAACTCAAAATCTATCACACTTGAAATGCATGTAGAGACCCATTAAAGTCAATAATAAAAAAATGACATTTAAGTGTAAAAAGATTCTACATCTGTGTAGAGAAGTGCTTAGTTTAACCAAACGGCTAATTTTTAGCCATTAATTTAACCTAACAATAATTAGAAAGATCAAAAAAAAAGAACCACCCTGCGATTAATCCAGACTAGCTTTAAGATTTAGTCAATGGGTTATAAACCTTTGCAACTAATTTGATAAAGCAAATTTTAAAATGTAAAATTATTATTATGCTTTTTCCTAAGTGCATGTGGGATTTAAAAATATTACTCATCTTTGAATGTGCTGAACAAGAATAATCTATTATTTCTCTTGAAAGTGTTCTGACTGAAGAAGTGTTTAGCTTTAAAAACATAGCTATAGATATAGATGTGTGTACAGACACACACACTATTTGCAATCGTATCAGGTATTTTGGATATATTAACAAGAGTTAATGTACTTCTAACAAATATTTCTTTATTTCAGGGCTCAGGCTGTGGCCACACTTGCTTTGCAAATTAAAATAAAGCAGGTAGTGACCTATTAATTAGCATTAAACCACCATAAAATCCAATTTGTATACTTCAAAATTTTATATCTAAAATATTCCAATTTACAAAAACTTTTCAAATTCATATATGTAAATAATTCCTGTTTATAAGATGCATGCTTACATCTGTGTAAACAGTAATGGAATTTTAATTTAGTTCACATATCATATGATCTTTTCCTCTATTACCCTGCTAGCTAACAATGCTCAATAACTAAAATTATCAATAACCCAGAGGAAAAGTATAACAACACAAAACAATGCTAGCCTAAAGTAGTCTCTAAGCATTTCAGGATGAAGTAAGTTAAATAAAAGACAAAAAAAAAATTAAGTGTCCTCTGATAATGCAATTTGCTGATTTCTCACCAAAATATCATATGGCTTCTGAACAAAATAATTCAAAAGGAGTGGAATATTTAATGTATTACTTGTAAAAATCTGAATGTAGTATTTGTGATATAGGACAGATCATAAAGCCACTATGACCTGAGATTAGAGTGCTAACACTGAAGACAAAGAGTCATAAATATGGAATGAAAGAGTAATCTATTTTGAGTATATGATATAGAATATTTAAATGCTTTGGAAATCAATAAGAATTATATATAATATATATTGTTTGTGGCAAGGAAAATGGAGACAATCTAAGTCATGAACAATTGTATTTCAAATCAAATTCTCACCATCAAGGAAGACCTGATGGCTGGGGTGCATGTTATGGGATCTCTGGGGGAAAATGACCATTTCATCTAAGAGCTTGTGATTTAAAAAAAAAAAAAAAGTAAAATTGGAAACAGTCTCACAAGGATGCCAGATTTGGAGGACAAGTCTCAAAAAGTTAATTTAAAGAATCAGTAGTGCAGAAATAACAGAATATAGAAGTAGCTGGTGTTGAAGGAGCTTCAGCAGACAGGTCCATTAACAATACACTGGCTGTTACCTGCCCAACCACTCTGAAAAGCAATTTGAAATTATGCTTTAAAAAGTGACAATTATGGCTATATCTTTTGAATCAACTGTTAAGTATATATCCCAAAAAGGGCCCACATATACAAAAATACTGAAAGCAATACTTTCTGCACTAATAGGAAACTAAGCATATAAATAACTACTTTGGAACGGACAAACTGTGATATATAAATATAATTTAATACTACTGGACCATAAGAAATCACACATAGAAATTATGCTTATATTTATATATATTTGTATATTTAAAAAATGCAGAGAATTATAACACTTATTTGAACCAAATTTGAACTGATGAAGGGTGAAAAAAACAGACCTAGTAAAATAACACCCATAACTACAACTATATTGTAAAAGTAAAGAATAAAATAAAATAAAATACTGTATAATGATAATGACCAAGGCTGCCCCTCTAAAAAGACTGGGGAAAATGTGCCCTTCCCCCTTCAGTCAATAATCATTTAATAAACACTTACTTTGTGCTAGGCACTATGTAAAGCACTAAGGATATAAAGACAAAAATGTGGTGCCTTCCCTCAAGTAAGTCAAATTCTAGTGGGGCAGAAATGTTAATAACTAGGTACATATACAAAATGTAAGGAAATGGGGGCGAAGGTAATTTGAAAGTGGAAGGCATTAGCAGATATAGACAGTGAAAGTGGATGGTAATTCCAGAGAAGATACTAGAAGGTGAGAGGGCTCAGAAATGTTTCCTACAGAAGGCAAGATTTGAACTGAAACTTGAGGAAATTGAGAGAAGCCAGTAGATGAAGGTGAGGACGGGAGAACAATCCCACCATGGAGGAGGCCAATGCAAAGCCATTGAGAGAAGCCAGTAGATGAAGGTGAGGACGGGAGAACAATCCCACCATGGAGGAGAGCCGGAAGCATTGTGCCTGAGGAACATCAAACGGATTAGCGCTGCTTCATCACAGAGTAAATGGACCATAAAGGCAGCGATATGTAAGGCTGCAGAGGGCTCTAAATGACAACGGTTCTTATATTTAACTCTTGAGGTAACCGAAAATCAATGCAGTGTATTGAATAGGGGAGTAACATGGTCAGACTTGCACTTTAGGAATATCATGTTGGCTGCTGAATGGGGATTGGAGTGGGGAGACACCTGAGCAAGGGAGACCAATTAGAAGATTATTGCAACAGTCCAGGAAAGAGGCGGCAGAGACTAATATTAACATGCTGGCTATGTGAGTGAAGGAAAGGGGATGTATGAGAGATTTTGTAAAAGCAGAAATGATAAGATATGACTGGATATGTGGTCTAAGTGTGAGGAGATAAGAATGACACTGAAGTTGCCAACCTCAGTAATTGGGAGGATAGTAGCATGCTCACAAGTAACAGAAAAGTTTCAAAGAGGAAAGAGTTTTGGGAAAAAGATAATACGTTCTGTTTTGGATATGCTGAATTTGAGACACCAGCTGGTGATGCAGGACTGGGGCCCAGGAGAGAGAGAGAGAGAGAGAGAGAGAGATGATGAATTACAAGCATAGACATAATAATCAAACTCATGAGAGCTGATGAAATTACCAAATGAAACAGTATAGAGAAAAAAGAAGGCCCAGGATAAGAGCCTTAAGAGACATTCGAAGGTAGTAAGCATGATATGGATGAAGATCCAGCAAGAGAGTAGGAGTATTCAGAAAGGTAGGAGTAGCCACAAAAAAACCAGAAAGGATAGAATATCCAGGAACAGAAGGTGATCATTTACCAGTTTCAAATGTGGCACAGAGGTCAAGAATGGAGAGGACTGAGAAAAGGCCACAGATTTGCCAATGAGGAGATTAAAGGTAACTTTTTAAAGATCCATTTCAATTGAATGATGAATTTAGAAACCAGACTTAAGAGGGTTAGAAGTAAGTGGGAGGAGAGTTAAGTGAAGGCACCTAGTGCAGACAACTTTCAAGGAGTTCTGTAAATAAACAAAGAGGAGATTTAGGACGACAGCTTATGGGGATGCCCCATCAGCCCAACGGCTACTCCTAATTCAGAGCTTTTTAGGGTTGAGGAGACATGAAATGTATATGTAAGTTGAGAGACAGAGAAAGAGATGAGAAGTATTACACATACTATCAAATAAGGTCAATGTGTTGCTTTGCTAGACTGCTTCTTTTTCTTTTAAAATCTTACAGGGTAAGTGAAGGGGAGGAATATACTTAGAAATGAATGAGAGAATAACAAGAAATGATAATTTAAATATATAAATTATCAAATAAACAAGCTAATTTCATAAATAAGGAAGAAAGACTAGTTAGGATCCCATGAATTAAAGTTCGACAAGGAGTACAGTACAGAAGAGAATCTCTCAAGAATGAAATCAGTTAGAAAGAAAAAATAACTTCAATAAGAAGGTAAATGGGAGGTGGTTTAAGGAGAACAATGTAGAACGTCAAAAACAAATTTAGATTTTAGAGACAAAAGATAGAAGTAAGGACAGCTAATAAGGAAGATAAATACAAAGTATGTTAGCCTTTTCCTTAAGAATTGTGCTACGAGTACTAATACTCAAAATGAGCTAAGTCTGAAGAAGAAAGCTAAACTGAGCACAATAAAGGTTTGGGGTTTTTCGGGGTTTTTTGGCATGTCGGAGAAAAGAGGAGAGTTGAATTAGTGATATGGAGTGGATGAAATGATGACGACAGATGGAAAAGAGCACTTTTGTCTGGAGACTCAGACAAATGACATATTAAAATATTGGGAAAAAATGCCAGATATGAATGCTGAGGTACTATTAGTTATTGTAGAGAATGACAGATATATCACAGGATTAGAGAATGGCTAATGTTCTGCTTTTCAAAAAAACAGATGAAAGAAAAACAATCTCTGAAGAATTAAGCAATAAGCCTAACATCCATTCTTGGTGAACATGTAGAAAAGGAAAGGGATAATCACAAAAAGCCAGCATGGAAATTCATCAAAACAAGTCATGCCAGACTAACCTCTTTTCCTCTTTTGATAAGGCTGCAAAGACTGGTCGAACAAAGGAATTCTATAGATATGGTTTACTGACATTAAAAAAAGACATGAAAAACTGGACATTCTCATATACAAAGAACAAAAAAGGAGAATTTTACCATGTAATTTGTTTCTTAAGTATATATTAAGTTTACCCCAATAGTACCAATGATTTACTGTTCCCTTCTGAATTCCATTCTGCTCTCTTCTATACATTTATTAGATGTTTCATTGATGCATTTTTCTTTTCTATTTTTTTTTGTCATCACTGTTACTCCCCCTCTTTCACCTTCTCACCTCCTCCAAAAAACAAAATCCCTCCCTTGCCCCATTATATGAACAGTCAGGCAAAACAAATCCACACATGTCTGAAAATGTACACCTATTTTGCAACCCTAGTCAATCCCCTCTCTGCCATTACTCATCATCAGTCTTTTTGAGTCAGGCTTGGTAATTTCATTAATCAAGGTACTTAACTACTTAAAAGTTGTTTTTCTTTATAATATTGTCTCAGTTATGATTATTTTTGTATTTCCTCTATCTTATGCTCTTATACTTTTCCCTTTCCTTTGATCCTTATCTCTTTACAAAGAAGGAGGTAGTGAAAGAGAAGGAAAGTGATTAACACTAGTAATTTCTAACTGAAGTAGTCTGTTCCCACTCCTTTCTTCATCCAGTTCAGACTAAGACCACTAATTCTTACACATAATTTTTTTTCCCCTTTTAGTCAACACTTTATAATCTATCCTCTGAAGTTGAAATTTCTTTCCCTGTAGGGGTGTGCTGGAGTCAGCATGAACTGGCTTTAGAGTCCATTGTTAAATTTTCAACATGCGTACCTCAAAATCACCAAATACTACAAATCAAAGTTTGATTTATTGTTTTTCTTGGCTGTCTAGACTTATGAAAATGATGGGAAAATGCTGCTGGTGCAGATAAAGTGTGTCATGTATACAATGTATATTTATTTTTCAGAGATCCAGTTGTTAAACATTTACCAGCATGTCCCAATTCCCACCAAACCCTAATATTCCTTCTTAAATTCTCACCTCCTTTTTCCCTGTCCCAACCCTGACATGCCTGTTTCCCTGCTGAGTTTAACATACTTCTGTACCAAACCCTGCAATATTTTCAATTTTGCTTTTTCTGGATAAGACATAATTGTTCTCCTCACACTTTCCTCTATGTTTATATATTCTTCTTGCATACCCCAATTATGAGAAATAGTAAGTTCCATTTTCTTCTTCTTACTTTCTTCATTAACATATTCCTTTTTCCCTCCATTATCTCTTCTTGACCTGTTTTCCAGATCAGTTGTTTTTGATAGCAGATACTTTGCTATCTTCTTTATTTTTCCCCCAATATATTCACTGTTTTAATATTTCCTTGAAACCATTTAGTCCTGTTTGTTCGATATGGCTTTCTAGCTTCTAAGATTTTTATTCTCTTTCCAATTTTTTTCCTCAACAGCTATAATTTCATTTTTCTTAAGTCTCTTGCTTCAATTCTCCCAGCTACGCTTAAGAGTCTTTGTGGCTAAGGCATTATTTTCTCTGGGATTCTACTTTTGTGGAGTTAATCCTGGATTTCTCTTAATACACAGTATTTCTTTGTTACATTTTACGTTTTCTTCTTTTTGCTCCTATGTCCAGGCTCAGTTTCTGAATCAGGCCTTTGGGTGAGGTCCAGGAGCTATCCTCTCCTGCTCTCTTGGACTAAGTGAGCAGCCTATGTTTTGTCCTGCAGCTTCTGTGGTCAGGATACTGCTGTCATTTAAGGCCCTACCCTCTGACTTAGTCCCTGGCTTTTAACAGCAATGCAGGTGTTGACTGCAGCTTTCTCTGTATCTTTCTCCTTACACAATCCTCAAGGGGGGGGTGTACTGCATTCCCTGCTATGGCTCTGACAGGCTCCAATCAGGTCAGAGCTTTTATCTTAGGCATCCTTCAAGGATTTCAAGACCTGAGCCCCTCTATCATTGGGCCTACCTTGTCTTCTGCTGTGATCTAAATGCTTAAAGATGCGCCCTGCCTGGCCCCTTCCATCACTGAGCTGAGTGATCTATGGGGGCTGGCTTTCCCTGCTGCTACTCCAATATGCAAGGGCTTAGATCTTGCTAGCTTTAGACCTTGATTACAGGAGCTCGCACTGGCTTCTGCTTCCCTGAAGCAGACCTACCCACATTTCAGGCCCTTTGGGATTAGGATTAATGCAAGTGCTCTAACACTGAGTGCTAATAGTCTTCTGGACTTCTTATACAGCCTTAAGACTGACAAGAACAGCTGACTACTATCTATTTCTATGGTCACCAGTCATTGCTCTTTCTGATGCTCACTTAGACATATGCTAAAATACATGCAGGAGAACTGTGTTCCTCTATAGCCTCCCATGTTGAATTCTAGCTAGAAGTTATTATGGTCAGCCTAAGCTGGAGCACAGCATTTCACAAAATCTCCTTTGATACTCTAGTCAAAAGCTTGGAGAGATGTAGGCCAAACAACAGTACAATTAGATGAACTGTGATGAGGTCTCTAACAGGGTATTCTGGGAAGCTGTGCTTAGTTCCTGTGATGTTTAAACCTTTTCACATTGACTTGTATATAGGCCTATGCCTATATGCCAGATCCATCCCTTTTTTTCTGTAAACATATGTTTGTAGAACATATTAATGATACCTTTTTTCTTTACATTACAGTCTTTTTCCACCCACCGCCTTCTGACTGAACCACTGTTTGTGACAAAGAAAAACAATTAAGCAAGAACACTTAGTGTAAAAACTTTATCTGACAACATAAAAATGATCGCCTAGTATAGGCCCTTATCTCAATACAGACAAAATACTTCTCAAATTTTTAGGTGACAAAAAGCTGGGAGAAAGAGATAATGCATTAACTGACAAAATCAGGACTTAAAAAAATAATCTTGAGAGACCAGAACACTGTGCCAAATTTACTGAGGTGAAGTGTTTTCTTGGTCTGACTAGAGATTTCATTGGGGGTGCGTGCACTCAGGGAGTAAATCTCCCTGGTGAAGAAACTCCCAGTATCAATGCAGATTAGGCAACTCTCAGAGACTATATATATTGCAGAGATCAAACTAATAGGCACAAATACAAAGTCCTACACTTGGGTTCAAAAATCAGCTCCAGGCAAGGGTGAAATGGATAGATAGCAATTTTCTGAAAAAAAGATTCAGGGGTTTTAGTGAACTATTAGCTGAATAAGCTAGCAGTGCCTTGCAACAGTCAAAAAAGATAATGCGATCTTATATTGCATTATGAGAGGCACAGTGTCCTGATCAAGAAAAGAAAGAGCCTGATCAAATTAAATCTGAAATACTGCGGTTAGTTCTGGACTTGTAAGCTGAAGGCCACGCAATGCACACCTTTTAGCATTTGGAGCCACAGCAAGAGACAAGGTAGACTAAGTGAAAGGGGGCTTAGGTCTTAAAATCCTTGAAGGGCATCTAAGGTACAATCTCTGACCTGACTGGGGCCTGTCAGAGCCATTTCAGGGAATGTAATCCACTCTCCCTAGAGGATTGTGCAAAGAGACAGAAGGCTACAGTCAACACCTCCCAAGCCATAGAGATGAAGGGACTTAAGATCATGCCATGTGAAGATCAGAAAATCTCACATCAGGAAGACATCTCAGGGACTGACTTATCTAACCATACCTAGAAAAAGAACAACAACCCCTCAAAACAGACATCTACTGAAGAGACAGGCAATGCTTAGGCTTACTGAAGACTTAGGAGGACATGTCAGTTATCTAGCTGTATCTTTTTAAAAGGGAAGAACAGACCCATTCTTCTTGGTCCAAGAGGATATAAGTAGAAGCAATGGGTTCACAATTTAAAGAGAAATACTTAAATCAGACATAAGGAAAAACTTCAGAACAGTGAGAGTTGTCTAAAAGGAGAAAAGAATAGCTAAGGAGAAAGTGGATTCCCAGTGACCAAAGGTCTTCAAGCAAAGGGCTGAAAACTATTTGTCAAGTATATCATGGAGCAGACTGCTGGTTATTTAAAGGTTAGATTAGATGATCTGAGATTCCTTGCCAATTCTGAAATTCTGTAATATGAAGAGATTCTGTGACAAGTTATTTCCAGATCAAGAGGTAGGATGAAAATGGCATACTCTGGGGAATGATGAGAAAATTAGTTTTAGTAGTTTGAACACTACTTGATGGAAGATTTCTCTGGACTTCCCTATAAAGACAGAAATGAAACAGTCTCTGCCCTCAAGTACCTTCTACTGGAAGAACACAAGCACAAAGATAAGTAATATAAACTGCAGACAAATTTTACAAAGGGAATACTGACAACTGAGAAGAAGACAGCCATAGTGCATGGCACATGGTAGGCACTTAATAAATATTTATTGAATTGAACTGAAAATTCAGTTAGTTGTATGGAGGATGAAAGGGAGGGTACAGACCATAATGTAGACTAATTAGGAAGCCACTGTAGTGGAGCTTCATGAGCTCAAATCTATCTTCTGCTTTGCCTCCCAACTGGGGGGTAGGTTTCTTGCTGCTTCCTCTAGGTATGGTTTGCGGGGCAGCTAAATGGCACAGTGGATAGAACACCTGGCCTGGAGTAAGGAAGATCTGAGTTCAAATCCAGCCTCAGACATTTACTAGCTGTGTTTCCTCACAGAAGTCAAAGGAAAAAAGTGTATCCAAGTGGAGAGGGTCAACATCAATAGAGATTACAAAGAATTAGGACTCATAAAAGATCACTGGGTTTTGGCAGTTAGGTGGTGTTGAAAACTTTGGAGACAGCTATTTTAACTGAGCAGTAGGGTTGTAAGCCAAACTACAAGTAATTCAGAAGAGGAAGATGAGGATATGAAGGCAGTTGGTGTAGGTGATGACCATTTCTGGAAGTCTGCCTAAGAAAGGAAGAAGAAATGTAAGACGACAGCTTGAGGCAATGGAAAAGTCAAGTGAAGATTTTTTTAAAGATGGAGAGAACACATGTCACGAAGAAGCCAGGGAAGACAAAGAGATTAAGGATGAGAGAACAGAGAGAATTGTGAGGACAAGCTTCCAGAAGAGACCTGAGAAGCACAGGTTGGAAAAGTTGGCTTTGCAAAGAAATGGGCCACCTCTTAATGAGAGACTGAAAAAAAAAAAAAAAAAGGAAAGACTGTGGGATGGCAAGTTAAGGTGTGAAGCCCAGAGGAAAATGGAGTTCAGGTGGAAGAAGTGAAATAGAATATTCAAGGAGAGAGAAGTATTGGGATAGATATACAAGTTGTGATAAAGAACTAGTCATCAAAGAAAAATAATATTGCGGCAATGAAGGCCTAAGTAACATAAATTGGCCAGCTGGCATAGTTATGTAGCTTTCTCTAAAGGAGTTTTCAGCACTGAGGCTTTTCAAGGTAGGATAATGCATGGTTGAAGTGGTCAACTATAGGGTCAAGACTATGAAAAGAATGAAAAGGTAACAGACTGAGAGAACAGAGAATAAGGGGAGAGCTCATCAAAGGCACCAAGAGAGATGGACTAGAGTTCATAGTACGAACAAACAGGTTTAGGAGAAGTGGATTAGAGGGGGAGTTTGAAAGATAAGAGATTACAGCTGGAGAGAAGAATTTTGTAGTAATATAGGGAGGAAGTAGAATTGTTACAGGTGATGAGATTAAAACTATGACTATCCAAATGTGGATGAAATGGTATGAAGATGGAAGTAATGGGATTTTTAAGAAGATAATGAACCAGGAAGACTGTGCTCTGCACAAACCCAACCTCCATGCCTCTACCCCTAAGGAGAAGGGGGTTAGTTATCAAGGCCAATGCACTCTAGGCTTGGGAGGAACAGATAGATGGCAGGAACCCAACTCCACCATATCCAACCCAAAGGCTCTCTGACCCTGCCCTGAAGACCTAGATCAAAAGAAAAGGAGGCAGGCTTCACTGCTCCTGGCCTTTGCCTGGCAACACAACTCCACAAAGATCGAGCATTACAATTCATCTGCCACACTCTAATACTACAAGCTAGCAAAAACTTCCACCACCTGTTATTCTCCCTACCCCTGTATTCATCATTAGCCACCTAGGAGTACGCTGTCTCTAATTCAAAACTCCCCTTTTCTCATCTCCACATTTTCCTTGACCCTACTCCACCTACGTCTCATCCAGCTCAGCCCACTGTTTTCTACTGATCTGAATTTTTCATTCCATAGTCTTCACTCTGAAACATTTCTCAGCCCTCACTACCACAAGGCAATCGTATTTCAACTCCCTAATTAACTCACTACCTCACTGTCCACAATGGCTTTTCAAACTTTTTTTATTCCTCCTCAAATCTCCCATGTTTTTTTTCCCCCCCTCATCCTCTGAGCTGAGAATCTTGCTTCATATTTTACTAAAAACATTTAGGCCATTTGCTGAGTGCTAGATCGCTCTTTTCCTCCCTTCAACTCACCTTACTCAGATCCTTTCTGCCACTATCTCCTCCTTCACCCATGTCTTACACGAAAAGGTGGCTTTAACCTTTCCCAAAGCAAACCCCTTTTACAAGTGATTTCATTCCATCTTGTCTTCTCCAGCAGATTTCTCCCTCTATCAGACTTACTGTCCTTAGTTCATTATTCTTCTCAAGGAGTTCAGTACTTGGTTAACTCACTATCTCTCTTCCCTAACTCCTGCCTTAACCTAGAGCACTTAAAACATTTAGGTTGATTCTTCCTAAAATACCCTCACTACCCAGTTCTTTAATCTCCTCAAATTCCATGACATACTCTTACACTCTACTTCAGCTACACAGAAAACTAGGATAAAAAATTCTGACATCCCTTTTATCTAAAGGGTGATCTCCTCCTATGCCACACCCTTTCTAAACCTATACTTCCTTCCTCCACACCTCAACTTCATCACCTATTGTTGACTTCATTATAGCTAAACCCTATAGTTAAACAATTCACCTCCTTACTCTCCTCTACCCTCAAATACCACTACTCATCCCAACTCAAACCCTGAATTGCCCCCACCATCTACTTTTTTGGGGCCTATTCACATGCTCCTGAATAGAGCTGAAAAAAATCACACAACCATGCTGGATTTAGTATATTACAAATATCCAAGATCAACTGGGCCCTTGCTGCAAAGGCAATGATTTCATGACTCTTCAACTTATGCTTTATGTCATTCCTAAGAGAAGCTATTAAAAACTTTCTCTTTGAGGGATGGAGCCAAGATGGTGGAAAAAAGGTAGCAACTTGTCTGAGCTCTTCCCAAAACCCTTCCAAAAACCTTTAAATAATGCCATAAAACAATTCCTGGAGCAGCAGAACCCATAAAAAGACAGGGTGAATGAATCTTCCAGCCAAAGACAATTTAGAAGGTCAGCAAGAAAGATCTGTTACACCTGGGTGAGTCATGAAGCACAGTCCAGCACAGGCCACACAAGCACAGACCTGGCCCTAGAAACCCAGGAGCCGGCCTTGGGAATCACTGAATTGGCAACATCTGATTCCAGAGCTCTGAGCCCACAGATGGGGGGGGGGGGGGGAAGAAGGGTGTCATACAAGTGTCAGAAGGATATCACAGGAGTCTCTTTACTAGAACTGAGGCAGGACTCTGTTCCTTGGCTCATATTTGGATTCTGTTTCCCAGTCCTAGGTGACAGTCCCAGGGCAAGAACGAGCACTAGCACACCAGAGCTTGCAGCCACAGTGGAGCAGGGACCCTGGTCACAGTTCCAGGGCAGAAAAGATTGCTTGTGATGGCTCACAAACCAGAACCTAGGCCAGGAGAGTAGTAAACACACTTCTCCTTAGATCATACCACCTTGGAAGAATGGAAAAGTTACAGGTCCCTAAAAGTATCTCTGAAAACAGCTTCACAAAACTCCTGAAGCTTAGGACAGTGTGCCCTCCACCCTAGAAGCAGAGCCCTACTTTCACCAAGAGTTAAAAGTCAAGATATAGGCTAGGAAAATGAGCAAACAACAGGAAAAAATTCTGACCATAGAAAGTTACTATGGTGACAAGGAAGATCAAAACACACACTAAGAAGAAGAGAACAAGTCAAAGCTCCTACATCCAAAGCCTCCAAGAAAAATATGAATTGGTCTCAGGCTAGGTCAGGAAGAGCTAGGTCTTTGAAAATTAAGTAAGAGAGGTAGAGAAAAAACTGGGAAGAGAAATGAGAGTGATGCAAGAAAATCATGAAAAATGAGTCAACCAACAGCTTGGTAAAGGAAACACAAAAAATAACTGAAGAAAATATCACATTAAAAAACAGACTCAGGAAAATGGTAAAAGAGGTACAAAAAAGCCAATGAAGGGAAGAATACTTTAAAAAGCAGAACGAGCCAAATGGAAAATGAGGTGCAAAAATTCACTGAAGGAAAAAACTCCTTAAAAAGTAGAATTGGCCAAATGTAAAAAGAGGTACAAAACCTCATTGAAGTAAATCATTCCTAAAGGATTAGAATGGTGCAAATGGAAACTAATGACTTTATGAGAAATCAAGAAACAATAAAATAAAACCAAAGGAATGAAAAAATAGAAGACAACACGAAATATCTCATTGGTAAAACAAATGACCTGGAAAATAGATCCAGGAGAGATAATTTAAAAATTATTGGACTACCTGAAAGCAATGATTAAAAAAAGAGCCTAGACATCATCTTTCAAGAAATTATCAAGGAAAAGTGCCCTGATATTCTAGAACCAGAAGGTAAAACAGAAATTGAAAGAATCCACTGATCACCTCCTGAAAGAGATCTTGAATGGAAACTCCCAGGAATATTACAACAAATTCAAGAGCTTCCAGATCAAGAAGAAAATATTGCAAGAAGCCAGAAAGAAACAATTCAAGTATGGTGGAACCACCGTCAGGATAACACAAGATTTAGCACCTTCTATATTGAAGTATCTGAGAGCTTGGAATGATATTCCAGCGGTAAAGGAGCTAGGATTATAACCAAGAATCACCTACCCAGCAAAACTGAGTATTTTCCTTTAGGTGAAAAAAATGACATTCAATGAAACAGAGTACTTTCAAGCATTGTTGATGAAAAGATCAAAGCTGAATAGAAAATTGTCTTTCAAACACAAGACTCAAGAGAAGCATAAAAAGGTAAATGGGAAAGAGAAATCATAAGGTTAAACTGTTTATATTCCTACATGGGAAGATGATACTTGTAACTCTTAAGAACTTTCTCATTATTAGGGCAGTAAGAAGGAGTATATACAGACAGAGTGTACAGGTCTGACTTGAATATGAAAGGATGATATTTAAAAAAAATAAAACTAAGGGGTAAGAGAGGAATGTATGCGGTAAATTATCTCCCATGAAAGAGGCAAGAAAAAACTTTTAAAGTAGAAGGGAAGAGTGGGGAATTGAAGGGCAGTGAGTGAACCTTACTCTCCTCAGAATTGGCTCAAAGAGGAATAACATGCAGACTCAGTTGGGTACAGAAATCTATCTTACCCTACAGGAAAGTAGGGAGGGGAAGGGGATAACAGAAGGGGAGTGAGAGAAGGGAGGGCAAATGAGGGAGGGGGTAGTCAAAAGCAAAACACTTTTGAGGAGAGACAGGGTTAAAGGAGAAAGAGAACAGAATAAATGGGGGGGAAGGGAGGATAGGATGGTGGGAAATAGAATTAGCTATAGTAACTGTGAAAAAAATTTTTGAAGCAAGCTTCTCTGATAAAGTCCTTATTTCTCAGACATGTAGAGAACTGAGTCAAATTTATAAAAGAGACATTTTCTAACTGATAAATGATCAAAAAATATTAACAGTTTTCAGAGGAAGCAATCAAAGTTATCTATAGCCATACGAAAAAATGCTCTAAATCACTATTATATAAAAATATTTATAGCAGCTCTTTTCTGGTGGCAAAGAATTGGAAATTGAGGGGATATCCATCAATTGGGGAATAGCTTTACAAATTATGGTATGTGATTATGATGGAATACTATTGTATTATAACAAATGATAAGCAGGATGCTCTCAAAAAAACTTGGAAAGACTTGTATGAGCTGATGCAAAGTGAAATATACTATGTACAAAGTAACAGCAATACTGTAAGATGATCAGTTGTGAATGACTTAGCTATTTTCAGCAATACAATGACGCAAAATAACTCTGAAGGACTTAACGATGAAAAATGCTATCCATCCCCAAAGAAAGAACTGCAGGTGTCTGAATAAAGACTGAAGCATACAGTTTTTACTTTATTTTTCTTGACGTTTTTTGTTTTTGTTTTGTTTTGGTCTAAATTTTCTTTCACAACATTACTCATATGGAAATGCTCTGCATGACCACTCACATATAACCATATTGAACTGCTTGCTTGCCTTCTCAATGAGGGGAGGAAGGGAGAGAATTTAGAACTCAAAGCTTTAAAAAAGAATGTTAAAAACTGTTTTTATATGTAACTGGGGAAAAATGAAATATCAAATATATATTTTTTTAAAAGTCATTGTCTTCAAACTTCCCATACCCTTGCTGAATCATATCCATCACAGCTTAGGACCCTGACTTCTACTGTACTAAGGTCTTTATTAAACAATACCTTTTCTTCTCTCCTAGTTCTCATTCTACCTGTCTTCCTGCTCCTTCTCAGTCTCCTTATCCCCTAACTATGGGTGTTTCTCAAGGCTCAGTCACGGGCAGTCTTCTCTCTTTATACTCTTTCTCTTCAGCTCCCATGGCTTTGATTATCATCTCTATGCAGATATCTCCAAGACCTACATATCCAGGCCTTGAGTCTCTCCAGAGCTTCAGTCCTTTATCATCAAATGCCTTTTCAGAATTTCAAAAAACATTCCAGAGACAACTCAAAGTCAGCACATCCAAAATAGAACTCATTTTCACTTACTCCAAAAATGGCCCCGTATTGAACATCCCTATTTCAATCAAGGGCACCACCATTCTTAAAGTCTCTAAAGTTCACAACTTCCTCTTTTTTTCCCCTAATCCTTTTTCACCCCACATTTCTACTCAGATGTCACATCTTTTCTACATCCACAACACTTCTCAAATCCAACCTATTCTTTCTACTCACACAGCCACCAGGCCCTCGTTGCCTCTTGCTTATGCTACTTCAATGATCTCCTAATTGGCATTCCTTCCTCTCCCTTCCCACTTCAATCCATCCTCTATATTAGGTGGTCAAACTCCGAGTGCAGGCAGAACTAGATTAAAATGCAATTGGGAAATATTTGACAAAATAAATAAAAATACAACACAGATAATGTTAAGTTGAGGTTTTCTAGGTCAACAAGCAGCTTATAGGGAGCTGCTTCTATTTGACGTTGACACCAGTGCTCTATAGAGTTGCCAAAGTCATTCTCCCTTAAGAGCATCTCTGATCACATCAACCTACCCTCCTCACTCGGTTCAGTTAACTTTAATGAAAACCCTTCACAGCCTACCCTGAAATGATCTCTCTATTATCATTATACATTATTCTCCATCATAGACTAACCAAACTGATCTCTCCACACACGTAACACTCCTATCTTCATGCTTCTATAATGGCTATTCCCCATGACTGGAATGCCTTTGCTCCTCATCTCTACTTTGCAGAATTCCTTACTTCCTTCAAGTCATACCTCAAAAATCATCTTCTATAGAAAGATCTTTCTGACATCTTCCCCAAATGCTAGTATCCTTCCTTTCTAATTACTTTATATTTAACTACCTTGTATTTTTTTTTAAATATGGTATATGTTTATTCAGTATATACTTTGACATTGAGAAGGACCACTGAGTAGTGGATAGAGCTAGCCTCTGAGATGAGAAGTGGTTTCAAGTCCCACTTAGGACTGGGTAGCTGCAGGACAGGATGAGAAATAAGATAGTTACTCTCAATGCCTCAGGAAACTACTCTGGACTCTTTAAGTTTCAGGAAAGGGGACTGAACTCCATAGTTAGAAGTTCTTCATTAGAAACTCCCTATCACAACAAAATCACAGGTCTGGTCAAAATGTGTGTGTGTGTGTGTGTGTGTGTGTGTGTGTGTGTGTGTGTGTGTGTGTGTGTGTGTGTCTCCCCCAGACAGAGTGTAAGCTCCTTGAAAGCAAAGACTTTTATTTTCTGTCTTTGAATCCTTCACATATCACCTGGCACATAGTAGGCACTTTCTAAAAATACTTCTGGGTTGATTCAGAGAGACTGAAGTTTACCAAATGTGAATGACATCAAGGCTTGTAGGAGAAAGGAAGACACTGAGCTTTTTAACAAGGAAAGGACAATGAAGTAGAATACCACAGATGATGATGACAAGGAGTAGGACCAAGTGATAAAGAGAGATACTGTGAATCTCAAAGGATAAGAGAATGGTAAATGATAGGGAAAAAAAGGGAAGTGAAGTGTTTTGGAAGGAGGAAGAAGGAAACCTAGTACTCATGCTGAACAGTACTTTAGGGAGCAGAAGAAAAGCAGCTCCCTATTCTAGAGGGGTAGCCAGGGATTCATTGTCTTCTAAGGAAACATAAATTTTCTAGAGAAACACACTGAACGAGTTTCTAATTGTAAGCTCTAATAAATACATTTCAGTACACAATAACATCATGTTTTGTAAATATGGTTCTATTATTTTCTACTATGAAGCAGAATTTGCCAATATACATGTTGATTCATTTAGAAAAAATATGGCAGAGTTCCGAAATTAGAAAACAGATATAAATTTCCTTCTAGATAATCTGCAAAAACTTCAGACTCACATTTTAGTTAGCAAAAACCAATAGAACTTATAAACTTACATCTTTTTCTGACCGATGTGGAAACATCGAAGACTGGCTGTAGTACATGTTTTCATCATGGTAGTCACTGTCGACCCCCTCTACAAACTTCTTTCTTGAAGCACCAAACATGCTGTTTGTCACCTAAAGAGAAAAGTTATTTTAAGGAAAAAATACAATTTTGAGTAACACCCAGTAATACCTAACTTCTCTGAGGATTGGTTCAGCAGAGAAAATGGAAAATTAAGGGAGAGTTGATATGCTACACAAGAGATCAAATTGTGGTCAAGGGCAAAACAGAGTGATACTAGATGAGATCACAAATCTGTCTGCAAGAAACGTAGCACTAGATTTTTTTCCTTAAACATCTGGGCCTCTGGTGATGAGAATAATCAGATGTTATCTTAAACATCACTTTTCTATTCAAAGAACTATATCTATACTGTTCTTATATAAAAGTATAACTAATAATCTTAACTGTATACATATTGTGACTTTCCTTTGATTTAAGCTCATATTTTATTCCTGAAAGAGTTGCAACTACATGTACTTTTAACTATATGTGTGTGTGTATGTGTGTGTGTGTATAATATATATATCTGTATAGCCCCTAAACATTAAAAAATATCATGTGAGCTTACTGAAAGTACCTATACTTTATATCAACTGTACTGACTCATATTCCATTTGAATTTCTATGTAGCCTATTAAACCCAAATATTTAACCTTCTCTATTTTATAAGGAAACAATAATCCCATTTCACTCTTTACAAAATACTTTATTTCATTTGCTCTTCACAACATCCCTGTGAGGTTGGTAGTGGAGGTAGTGAGAAAGTCTCCATTTTACAGATTTTAAAAAAAACAAAACAAAACAAACAACAATGACACAGAACTAGAGTGCTTAACTGATTTGTCCAAGATTATTTATGGTTGTAAGTAATCATAGGATCATGTGATTTGAAATTTAAGAGATGAATTATTCCAATTCCTTTACTTCATGGAAAAGTAAACTTAAGGAGGGGAAGTGATTTTCCCAAGGTCAAACAAATAGTACGCAGATGAAGGATTTGAATGCTAGTTTTCAAACTTCAAATCCAGCACTGTCAGATTAAAAAATCTAAATTCAGAGGTGGTTTAAATGGTACCTCAAATTAAGTCCCAATAGTACAATGCTCAATAAATTGTGGTGTAACACTGACAGTTAAATTCTAAGCCTCAGTTTCCTTAGCAGTCAAATGAACTACTTCCTTAAACTTTTGAAATTACATTAAATTCTCAACTTGATAAGAGAATGTGATGGCCAGTCTCCAAGATTGTGCAGAATGGGTTAAAGAGTGGGCTTCTTGTTTATTTTTTTCTTTTGAGGCAAAAGTTTAGACTATCAGAATAACCTTGTTCAAAGTAAATTTCAAAACACATTTCAATATAACTAATTTCTGAAAATTTAAAATTTTAAATCATCAAGGCCTTGTCTTTGCTATATTTTTTCATGTAAAAAAGAGGCCGCTATGTAGTATTCAAGTGAGTTCCAGACAATATTGAGTAACTGCTCTCCAAGCAGAGGCAGTTAAGAAGGGAAGCAGTTTTAAGAGTGTGGGATACATATATGTATACCCATCCAAGATTTCTTTTTTTCAAAACATACATGACAAAATTTATCATGAGTTCTGTAAGTTAGGAGACTTAAATATATGAGATCATATGACGTGTAAAGTTTAATTAAATTCCATTTAAGCCCTAAATGAAATCATGAAAAAGCACATATACATATGAAAAATGTAATACTAACCAACACAATTTGACAATACTTGAAGTGAAAGTCCACTTCTCTGAACTTTATCAAAATTTAAGCCTTCAATTTCATTAATTCAAATGGACCCCAAAATTAATTCAAAATTTTATCCTACTATTTTTATAACTAAAACATCAGGATGAACAATACTGGATCTAGAACGAACAGGCATTTAGAGAAATAAAAAATATTTGCTGAGTGTCTTCTTTCCTACAGTCCTTTTCTGGTGGCTTATTCTTGATGGTTCTGGGTTCACAGAAGCTATATGATATGAAACTGGCAGGACTTTTGAATAAGTCCAACAAATTCTCTTGTCAAAAAATCAACCAATTAATATATGTGTCAATATTGTGCCAGGTGCTAGGGATGTACACAAGTACAAAAAACAAAACAAAACAAAACAAAATCCCTATTTACTAGGAGCTTCCATTCTAATGGAAAAGATAAGTATACACAAACACACATATGCATATACAACATAATATAAATCTGATAAATAAAAAATATATAAAGTAGTTAAAGTTTGTTGTTGTTGCAGGGAAAACACTAGTAGTTGAGAGGGTTAGGAAAGGCTTCATGCAGAAATGAGTTATATGAGGAAGCCATAACAAAAAAATGAAGTTCAGAGACGGGTGGAACAGGCAATCCTAAAGTACAGTGATAGGAGATGGAGTGTTATGGTGAGAGACAAAGAAAAGGTCAGTTTGGCTGAATTGCAGAGTCAATGAGAAGTATTACTATCCACTGTGTGTGGAGAAGAGCGAGCTAGGTTGTGAAGGGCAGGAGTTTATGTTTTATTCTAGGAACAACATGAAGTCAATGGAGTTAAGTAAGTTAAATATGGAGGGGAGACACATTGTCATATCTGTATTTAAGGAAAATTACTTTGGCAGCAATATTCAGGATGGAGGGAGTAAAACAGGATTAATTAGAAAGCTGTTGCAATCATCTAGGAGAGGGGTGATGAAGGTCTAACCAAAGTTAGTAGCTGTGTAAGTGGAGAGAAGGGGTCACATGTGAAAGAGAGAAGCTGTGAAAGCAGAAATGGCAAGCTTCGGCAACTTACTGAATATATAAGGTGGGGACGAATAAGGAAGAGGATGATGCCAAGATAGGAGAGTGGTGACTGACAGAAACAAAAAAAAGTTTGAAAAAGAGGAAGATTTACAGGAAAAGAGAGTAAGTTCCATTTGGGATCTGTTGAGTTTGCAATGTCTCCAAGACATTCAGTTTCATTTAGTGTGAAATGTCCAATAGGAAATTGGTGATGCAGGACTAAAGTATATGCACTGAGATGCTAATTAATCTCACAGGAACTGATGAGGTAACCAAAGTGCTAACCTAAAAATCCACATATGGCCTTGGGGAGGGTGGGGGACAGACTTATGCCACAAACTCTAAAATACTTGGTGGTTAAATTTAACAATTCCAATGTCAAATTCTGCCAGCAAATAAAATAAAGACATTCAAAAAAGGGAAAGGAAATCTGAATAACACAAGACCATTCTTCACACACCATAAACCATAAGACGTGAACTTGCTGTGGACTCAATGAAGAATCTCATAACTTCACTGAGCTTCAGTTTCTTCATCTCTAAAATGAGTGACTTGTATTAGATCTCTAAGATCCCTCCAAGCTCTAAGGATATGATATTCTGAAGGCCTCCTGGTCTCCTAATCCATCTATAACACTGTTTTTACTTCATTTCCCTCCCTTACCAGCACAGCAAAATATTTCAGCATATCCTTCATTTTTGTTCTTTTGTCCATTTGATACATTCTCAATTAAGGTAATGTATATGAAGCAAAACATAAAGGGCTTTATAAATGCAAGCTATTCTTCTGCTACTATCAACTATGAGTCACTTCTACCACCTCCTTTCCCTGCTCCTACTAAGAAACCTAGAGATACCAAAAGAAACCATAAAACTGTGTTGAATAGGTCCACAAAGTTAACTTCAAAGGGACTCCTTCCTCACAAAAATCCTTTTAATCCTTTCTGATTAACTATATCATTCTCAGCTGCTGTCACAAACTTCTTTTTTTCAAGCCACCAATTCTCATCTATTAATTTCTCTCAGCATGTAACTTTGACTACTGCTTAGGTTCAAAACTGAATTACTATAGCCATATCTTTTATTTCATATCTAGAACCCGACTGTGGTTCTCATCTATCCTCTTCTACTCTTCTGCTTCAGAAATGTGAAGCTCCTTCTCCATGCCAAAGCTAAGCTAATCATTAGCATCCTTGAATCTATTTCCTCTGAAACTCTACTTCAATGATCTTCATCTCTTGCTCATCCTCAATTTTTCCCTCTTTCTTATCTACTGGCATGTTCAGATTTCTCTATTTCAATTCTGTAGCAGTGGCAGCAGCAGCAGCATCTTGTCTTTACTATGAAACCTTCCTGGACACTCTCCTTCATGGATTTTCATGACAGTGTTCCCTCTTTCTCCTCCTACCTATCTAACCATTCCTATTTTGCTCATTTGAGGAAAGGGCATTGAAGTTCCTAGAGTTTCTAAGATGACAGTAGTCTTCCTCATGAGTTGCAGTGTTTACTGCACTTGGTAACTCTAATACTGCAGTTAGTTGTTCAACTTCACAGACTAGTTTTACTGCTTTCTCATTCAGTTCTATACCCTATTAGTGCCTCTCATTAATTCACTGCAGTAATTTTTTACAACCAGCGTCTCTGATAAGGGCCTTATTTCTAAACTATTTAGAGAACTAAGTCAAATTTATAAGAATACAAGTCATTCCCCAATTGATAAATGGTCAAAGGATATGAATAGGCAGTTTTCAGAGGAACAAATTAAAACTATCTACAGTCATATGAAAAAATGTTCTTAAATCACTATTGATTAGAGAAATGCAAATCAAAATGACTCCAAGTTACCACATCACACCTATCATATTGGCTAACATGACAAAACATGAAAATTATAAATGTTGGAGATGTGGGAAAATTAGAACATTAATGTATTGTTGGTGGAGCTGTGAACTGACCCAGCCACTTTGAAGAGCAATTTGGAACTATGTCCAAAGGGCTATTAAAATGTGCATACCCTTTGACCTAGTAATAGCACTTCTAGGGCTATATCCCAAAGAGATCACAAAAATGGGAAAAGGACCCACATGTACAAAAATATTTATAGCAGCTCTTTCTGTGGTGGCAAAGACGTGGAAATTGAGGCGATGTCCATCAACTGGGGAATGGCTGAACAACTTGTGGTATGTGAATGTGCTATTGTGCTATAAGAAATGATGAGCATGGGGGCAGCTAGGTGGCACAGTGGATAGAACACTGGCCCTGAAGTCAGGAGGACCTGAGTTCAAATCCAGCCTCAGACCAAATACTTGACACTTACTAGTTGTGTGACCCTGGGCAAGTCACTTAACCCGAATTGCCTTAAAAAAAAAAAGAAAAAGAAAAAAGAAATGATGAGCAAGCAGACTTCAGAAAAACCTAGAAAGACTGCTATGGACTGATTGCTGAGTGAAGCTAGCAGAACCAGGAAAATGTGGTATACAATAACAGCCATGTTGTGCGATGAGTAATGTAGCTAGACTTAGCCCTTTTCAGCAATGCAAGGATCTAAGACATCTCCAAAGGTCTAATAAAGGAAAATGCTATCCACATCCAAAGAAAGAACTGTGGAGTTTGAATGCTGATTGAAGCATACTATTTGCTAATTTTTTTTCTTCTGTTTTGTTTTCCCTTTCTTATGGTTCCTCCTATTGGTTCTAATTCTTCCTTATAACATCACAAATGTGAAAATATGTTTAACAGGAATCTATATTTATAGCCTATATCAAGTTGTGCGCCGTCTTGGGGAGGGAGGAAGAGAAAAATTTAAAACTCAAAAGCTTATGGAAGTGACCGTTGATAAGCACAAATAAATAAATAAACAAACAAACAAACAAAGCATTTTTTAAAAGTTTATGGAAGTGATTGTTGAAAGCTAAAAATAAATTGATGAAAAAAAAGGAAACCTAATTCATTGAAGTAGCCCAAGTAATAGATTAAAAAGACACATTTACCTTAATCCACCCAGATGAACAGAAACAGTTAGTTGATCATGGAAACTTAGCTACACTTTTGTGTATTTGGGACTGTCTTCCCAAAGGCTTCCTCTCTATTGTCTATTCCTGGACAGCTATGCGCGAATTTCTCCTTTAATATACAGGTGCAATTTTTTCTATAGTGATGCTAAAAAGAATTAGTCAGAATTCACCTTTGAAATACAGAGGCACATTCTTGAAGACCCTTGGCCACCCCTATTATTGTCTACATAAATGATTCAGAGGGACTGGGACAATATCAGAAAAGATAATCTTTAGACTGGAATACTTGAGTCAGGAGACAACATTGTTTCACATTGTATCTATGTAAACATAAGGCAGCTGCCATAAACACCTGAAACACTGGGACACCAAGTCAGTGTCCAGAGAGGCCCAAGATCTTGTCTCCTGGTCAAGTACTGGTATCTTGCCCATAAGCTGTTCTTCTGCAATAAGTTTACCTGTTCTGCCTTAAATCATTAGATTCAGGTATGCCCTAAAATGCTAAACTTTCTCCGAATTTGTTTTACAATTTCTTTGGTTTCCTAATGGGAACCTGTACAGTTCTTTCCTGGTGTTAAATCTCTTAACTGTTACAAATTTGCTCCTCTGGGCTATAATTTCCTCTCAAGTTTACAACTCCCTCTCTGCATATCCACCTGCTTAAATTCTCCTCTTCTTTGAAAAGGCAGCACTAGAAAGCAATAAACACCATCACAATCTCTGACCAATGTCCTACCATTAACAGTGATTTAATGGACCAGTTTAAAGTAGTATGATATTCACAACAAACTAGACTTCTAAGGAACATAATACCTGACCTGAATACAAATATTCAACAAATGGAAAACAACAAGAATTTTTTTTCTTTTAAATGACAGCGTATGAAGCTAAGGAAATGCTGAGGCAGATGTTCCTAACTGCATCGTCTTTCACATTGTGAAGATCCTTTCCATTTTATTCTTTATGTTCTAAGATGCTACTTCCTCCATAAAAATCTCTCAGGAGGAGGAAACTTTAAAGACCATCTAATACAGCATATGCTTGGGGGGGAAATGGAATTTACAACATGACCCAAAGTTACCAAACAGCCTTTATAGAAAAATGTGGGAAAAAACACAATAGCTTCCAGACTGCCTATTCCTTTTGTGGACAATTCTAATTAAGGGGGGAAAAAATTACATTAAGCCTAAATTTGTGTCTTTGAAACTTCCACCAATTGTTCCTGATTCTGCCCTTTTCAGTCAAGCAAACTCATCCCCTAGATGAGAACCATTCAAAAACCTGAAGACAGCTTCTCACCCTCCATATACCTTCCCTGATTACCAGTCTTATCCTCTCTAGGCTCAATATGCTCAGTTACTTCAACCAGTCTTCATACATCATATGACAGGAACTCCATGCCCTCCATCATCCTGGATGCCCTCATTTGGACACTGGTCCACCTTATGAATGTTCTTTTAGAAAAATGTGGCACCCAGGGGCAGCTAGATGGTGCAATGGATAGAGCACTGGCCCTGGATTCAGGAGGACCTGAGTTCAAATCTGACCTCAGACACTTAACACTTACTAGCTGTGTGACCCTGGGCAAGTCACTTAACCCCACTGCCTAACCAAAAACCAAACCAAACCAAAACAAAACCAAAAATAAATAAATAAGGAAAAGAAAAAGAAATGTGGCACCCACAACCTGTCAAATGCCCACTAGGCAGAACAAAATATATTAGGATTGTCGCCTCCATATTCCTTCAAGCTTTGTCTCTCTTAATACTTACTCATGATACTACTGAATCCTGAAGGGTATGCAGTTCTTTAAAACCTCTAGATCTTTTGCAAACCAACTTAATCATGCTTCTCACATTCTGAACTTTTGAAACTGATTTTTTTGAACCTATGCATAAGATTCATCCCTACTAAGTTTCATCTTATCAGAGTTAATCCATAGATTAGCTTGTCAAGATCTTTTTGAATTCTGACTGTCGGTGAATTAGCTAACCTCCCTCATTTTTGTGTCTGATAAGTATGTCATCTATATCTTTATTCAAGTCACTGACAAAAAGGTCAAGGCCAAATAAGACCCCTGGGGCACTTCTCCTTTCCAATGAAAGTCATAAAATCAGTTCCAAATCCATCTTTTTCAATCCATCAACAAGCATTTATTAAATGTCTCCTATGCACTAGGTGCTAGGAATTCAAAGACAAACACAAATAGTTCCTGCCGTTAAGAAGCTTACATTCTATCAGGGAAGATAATATATACAAAAATAAGTATATACTACAAATAAAATGCAGGACAAAAGGGGAGTAAGCTGTTCCTGAAGATCTACACTGCCACACAGAGAAAGTAGTCATAGGAAGAGAACAGATTCCAATGAAGATGGCACAAGGTGGATAGGCAATGAGCATAAAGGCAAAGAGAAAAAAGATAGGTAGTGTCATGTTTAAGGAACAAGAAGAAGGTGAAACGGGTTAAACCACAGATTATAGGAAGGACACCAATGCTTAACAAGGTTAGAAGGTTTGTTTGAGGCCAAACAGAGGATCTTAATGTCTGAGGCAAGCGGAAGCCACTGGAATTTACTGAGTAGGAGAGTGTATGGTTCAGACATACACTTGAAGAAAACTGCTCTGGCAGCTGTGTGAAAAAGAGGGACCAGAGAAGGGAGATATCTGAGGCAGGGAGACCAATAAGGGGGTTATTGCTATAGTCCAAGCATGATGTGATAAGGACCAAAAAACAGTGGTGGCAAGTGTGATTACACAAAGTTTCTGACATGCTGAGTATGCCTATGGGATGGAAGAGAGGGAGAAAGGAAAGAAGGACACATGTATTAAGGGCTTACTACGTGCAGAGCACTATGCTAAGTGCCCAGGATACAAACAGAAAAAGAAAAAAGTCCTTGTCTTCAAGGAGCTTACTAATTCTAATAAGGTGAGACAACAAATATAGAAGATTTCTGCTGCAAGTCACATGAAAGACCCAGTGGCAGGGTATAACCACAGAATGATGCATCATCTTTAATGTCTTTTCCATAGATAAAGCCATATACAATGAACCATTTGACAGTATTAAGCTTTCTTTTCTCAGTCTTCATTCTTATGGCTACTGAGGATATAGGAGTTGCAGAAGAATCCAGGTGGCATCACATGGATTGCTTCCCTAGACAATGGCTATGAGGGCTAAGCTAGAAACAGAGCTGGTAGTCTATTGGGGTAAAGAAGGAAGGGAGCACTGCTACTGCAGAAGCTATTGCTTACCTTCCCATCAGTAGTGATTGGTTGGTAGTTGGCATTTGTGGTTATGGGGAAAGTGGCCCCTTTTCTCCATGGAGCTTTTGGGGCAAGGAGGAAAACAGAGCTGCTGATCTGAAGGTGCTGCTATTCTCAGGGATTTGAGGTTGAGGGTCCTGGGTTGCCTCCACAGAAGACTAAGGGGAGGTTGTGGCAATGATATAATACACCTGGTAATGCTGCCTACTGTCTCTCCCTCATTATAAATTACTTCTTCAGTAAGCCTGGATTGCCTAGGTTGAAATATAAATAGGTGATGGAAGATGCAGGACTAGAGCTCAGGACAGAAGCTAGAGTTGGATAAACAGCTGAGGGAAAACGGGACATTTATATAGAGATAATTAAACCATGAGAGTTGATGAAGCTGCCAATATAGAAAGTACAGGGACACAAGATAGCACAAGAAAGAGCCTTGAGAAAGAACCACAATTAGGGGGTATAACACAGATGATCAGTCAGAGAATCAGGATATAGTGTTATGAAAAATCAGAGGAAAAGGGTAGAAGAGGATGGTCACCAGTGCCAAATACTGCATAGGTTAAGAAGGATAAGGACAGAGAAAAGAACATCAGAACTGGTGATTAAGAAACCATTGGAAACATTGTAAAGAGCAATTTCAGTTGAGTGATGAGACTGGATGCTAGAAGGCAAAAGGTTGAGAAGTTAAAGGAGAAGTGGAGGTACTCTTTCTAGAAGTTTGGAGAAAGTTTGTTGAATGCTTTACTCAATCTAAGTAAACTACAGGCATAGTCTTTCCTTGAACTAACAATCTAGTAACTCCAAAAATAAGTCTAGTTCATCATGACAGGACCTTAATGAAACCATTCTTGCTCTTAGTGAGCAGAGCCTCGTTTTCTAGATATTGGCAAAATATCCTTTAATTATACAAGCTAGAAATTTGAAAGGACTTCGAGTAAAATTCACTTATCTGTAGGTGGATGACGCCATTCTCCTTCCTTTGTCAGGAAATTTGGAGAGCCTTTGCCCTTCCCCAATGCTGTGGGAACACTTTTAGTCCTGCATCTTTTAAAGGCCATTGACAGGAGCTCAAGAATCACATCCAACAGTTCTTCCAGTACCTACAAATTCAGTTCCTCTGGGTCAGATAACTTGAACTCATCAAGGTGCCGTCTTTCTATTTCTTTATTTCTCTTGAGCTACTGCTTCCTATTAGCCATTTTTGTTTTGACCTTTCCGGTTCAAAAATCATTCACTTTGGTCAAGAAAAAAAGAACCAGAATAAAACCAGAATGGCTTTGCCTTTGCTTATAATTATCCCATCTATCCAAAGCTTCAATGCTTCATACTCCTTCACCTTATTCTTCTCTCCTCTACAGCAATACACCACTGCTACATACGCCAACCCGGGTACTCGCATCAGTGACGCGACGCCACTTAAAATGTTCAATGGTTCAAGAGCAGGTTAAACCTTCACTTTTTTTTTTATTAGTAAAGACCTAGAATGGTGACCTAGATAGGACAGAGGATAAAGCACTGGGCCTGGAATCAGCAAAACTCATTTTCATGAATTCAAATCTGGTCTGAGACATTTATTTACTAGCTGTATAACCTTGGGCAAGTCACTTAACCCTTTTTACTTCTGTTTCCTCATGGGTAAAATGAGCTGGAAAAGGAAACTGTAAACCATTCCAGTATCTTTGCCACTAAAACCCTAAATGGGCCCACAAAGAGTTGGACACAGCTCAAAAATGACTGAACAAAAGAAACAAAACATCAGCCCACCAGTTAAGTAAAGGCTAAGCAAGTTCTTATATATGAATGTATGTGATTGTGTTGTAAGAAGTAATGAACATGAGAAATAAAGAGAAGTATGAAAAGTTCTATCAGAAATGATGCACTTAATAATAGACTTAGCTCTTCTCGGCAACACAATGATCAAAGACAATTCCAAAAGACTGATGATGGAAAATACTATCCACATCCAGAGAAAAAACTATGGAGTCTGAATACAGATCAAATCATACTATTTTCAATTTTTTTTCTTGTTTTTTTTCTTTCTCATGGTTTTTCCCTTTTGTTCTGATTCTTCTTTCACAACATGACTAATGTGGAAATACATTTAACATGATTATATAATGTATATCAGCTTGCCTGCTGTCTTGGGGAGGGGGGAGGGAATGGAGGGAGAGAAAAAAATTTGGAACTCAAAATCTTACAAAAGTCAATGTTGAGGGGCAGCTAGGTGGCACAGTGGATAGAACACCAGCCCTGGAGTCAGGAGGACCTCAGACACATGATACTAGCTATATGACCCTGGGCAAGTCACTTACCCTCACGGCCTAGCAAAAACAAAACAAAAAGAGGCTTGAAATCAAGTAAGACACAAGATGTTTGGGGAAGCTAGGTGGTGCAGTGGATAGAGCCATGTGCTTGGAGTCAGGAAGACCTGAGTTCAAATCCAGCCTCAGACACTTCACACTTACTAGCTGTGTGACCCTAGGCAAGTCTCTTAACTTCATTGCCTAGCCCCCCCAAAATAAAATACTATTAAGTGGAAAAAATAAAAAAGAAATGATGCAATTAAGCAAGTAGAGCTAGGAAAACAGAACACAAAATTACAAAACAATGTAAATGAAATAAAAACTACAATAAAACAATGGAAAGGCCAAGCTACAAAATTATGACCAAACTTGGCCCCAAAGGAGAGCTATAAGGAGACACCTCCTTCTAAGTCTTTGCAGAAGTGGGGGACTATAGGTATGGAAAATTGCATATAATTGTCATATTAAAAATACATTGATTTCTTTTGCTGAATTTCTTGTTTCGACCTATTAAATTATTTATGGTGACAAATGATTTGGTGGATACAGTAGAAACTTTGAATGAAGTTTCTATAAAAAAAAGCCTTATCAATAATTTAATTTCTTTAAGTCGATATTAAAAAGAGTGACTAATCCATTCAACTACTTCAAGACCACTACTCACAGCCAAACAACTTTGCCAGAGGGTGCTGGAAAGTAGCCCCAAACTGTAAGAGAACAGCGACAACTAAGAAAGTATAAGAAAATTGTAGACCAGATTCATAGCTTAAAAATCAAGTAGAGGGGCAGCTAGGTGGCGCAGTGGACAGAGCACCGGCCCTGAAGTCTGGAGGACCTGAGTTCAAATCCGGCCTCAGACCCAACACTTGACACTTACTAGCTGTGTGACCTTGGGCAAGTCACTTAACCCCAATTGCCTAAAAGTCCCCCCCCAAAAAAAATCAAGTAGAAATAAAACTAGAAGACTCCAAAGCAGAATCATAAGCTTATAGATCTAAAGCTGGAAGTGACTTAGAAGATCATCTAATTCAACCTGTTCACTATACAATGAGAAAACTGAGGACCTGTGCTTAAGTAATTCACCCAAGATCCTCCAGGTCAAATGGCAATACAGATTTCTCTTTACTCCCTTCCAGTCATGCTGAAAACATCCACTATGTCTCCCTTCTGGAAAATCAGCTTACGGAAATTCCTTGAATTCAACCTTCAAGGAATTCTGCAAAAGACAGAGCAAAGATGAGCTTCATGGCAGGCAACACGATTCTTTGCTGTGATCCTTTCTGAGCACCCAGAGCATCTCAGCTAAGACCTCCCCTGCTCAAGTTTCAATCCCCATTTCCAACTACCTACAAGTAGTTTCTACCTTCATGAATGTACACCAGTATTTTAAAACTCGAGATTTCTAAAGATGAATTTAGTCATAGCCACAACAAAACTGCATCTTCTTCCTGACTTCCTTATTTTGGTTTGTGCTACCATCCAAATATACCAAAACCTCAAGAGTTGTCTCTCTTACTTTTCCCTTGTCTCCACATCAAAACAACTGCCGATTCTGTTGCTGCATCTTTCACAACATTCCTCCTTTTCATTCATACTATCACAATTCCAATTCAGGCCCTTATTATCTTATACCTATATTATTTCAAACAGCCTCCTGATTTCTTTGTTTATATCATTCCCTTTCCTCATGGTCTGTGATATCTTTGTATTACTCACCTGCTCAAGTGAGTCCTGGAAGATTATTTAGCAGAATCAAATACCAGCTTCATCTCCCATTCTTTAGCAAGATGAATCTGGCTAAATCACACTTCTCACCTCCAAGCCTTCTCTCTGTCTAGAACAACTGCAACCCATCAAAATCCTGATTTACTCAATGAATAAAAAAAAAAAACAATAAAAATTTCTTACTAGAATTTTTTCAAAAATGGAAAGGAAATTATGATTTCCTATAACTGTTAGATAACTATATGTAAAAAAAATTTTAGAGGGGATTCATAACATGGTGAGCTAAATGAAAAACTTAAATTTCTTCCAACTAGGTAATTTTTTTTTTTTTGCTTTTTGGTGAGGCAATCGGGGTTAAGTGACTTGCCCAGGGTCACACAGCTAGTAAGTGTTAAGTGTTTGAAGCCAGATTTGAACTCAGGTCCTCCTGACCCCAAGGCTGGAGCTCTATCCACTGCCCCACCTAGCTGCCCCTCAACTAGGTAATTATATGATTCAAACATGTAGTTCTTATTTAGGAAATTACATAATTACCTATGAAAGAGAAATGTTTCATCTTGTTTAAACAAATAATGCAGAACTATATTGAACAGCGTTAACCAGAATATAGTAAATGGTGCTCATAATTAAATATTAACTTTTATCTAGTTATAAATTATATCCAAAAGCTTTTTTCCTACAATATTCTATTGAATTTTGTCATTTTGTTTGTTTGTTTGTTTGTTTGTTTGTTTTAGGCAATTGGGGTTAAGTGACTTGCCCAGGGTCACACAGCTAGTAAGTGTCAAATGTTTGGTCTGAGGCTGGATTTGAACTCAGGTCCTCCTGACTTCAGGGTCAGTGCTCTATCCACTGCGCCACCTAGCTGCCCCAAATTTTGTCATTTTCTTAAGTAGCTGAGCAAACATCAATCAATCAATAAGCATTTACAAGGTATTCTCACTGGCTCTCTTCCATGTCTAGAATGCTCTCTCTACTCATCTCTGCCTTCTAGCTTCTGGTTTTCTTCAAGTCTCAGCTAAAGTTCTACATTCTGCAAAAAGCTTTTCCTAGTCTCCTTTAATTATTTCAAATTTATCCTGCATATATCTTATTTGCACATTATGATTTGCATGTTGCCTCCCCATTTAGACTGTGAGATCCTTGGGAACAGAAACTCTCTTCTGATTTTCTTTGAATCCCCAGTGCAGTGCCTGGCACATGACATCACTTAATAAATGCCTGTTGACTTGTATTTATTATATGAACACTAATCAAAGCCATCTGCCCCTCTTACCTTTTATGTACTTAAAAAAAATGCACATGGAGCTGTTGGGAGGAATGTGAAGCATTATAAAATCATGCAAATCTTCAAATTTCATCTTCTTCGTTTCGCCTCCTCTTCTATCCTACCAAGAAACTTTGGTTCCTAGCTATCACGCAACATTATTACCCAGATCTCCCAACACTTTGTCTTTCACAAAACTGATAAGAACATTTTCTATGTCAATATCCAAATCAATGACAAAAATGTTGGAAAAGCTAGAATCCTGAGTCACAATTCTAAGTATTTCCCTCCATGTTCAGATGGACATACAATCAATATTCTTTGGAGCGGTCATTCAAATAAGAGTGAGTTTTTATCTGTACTATCATCTAGCCCACATTTTTTCCATCTTGTTTGAGAGAGAGAGAGAGAGAGAGAGAGAGGAGGGAGGGAGGGAGAGAGAGACAGAGAGGAAGAGACACAGAGGGGGGCGGAGAGACACAGAGAGAGAGAGAGAGAGAGAGAGAGAGAGAGAGAGAGAGAGAGAGAGAGAGAATAGATTTTTTTTAAATTGGATCTGTGAGTTCATTGATATAGAGAACTCCCAGTGAAGAAACTGTCTTAATCAACATAAATCAGCACCTAATCTTCAAATTTAAACCTTACAACTGGCTGGAACGCTAAGAGGTTAGTTGACTTGTCCAGGATCACACAACCAGTATGCATCAGATAAAACCTGAATCTCACTTCTAAGGCCAGTTTTCTATCAATTATTTTATGCTGCTTCTCATGGGGAAAAAAAAGGATGAATATTAAAAGGCATAGGTAATAAAAATAATCATTTTACTAATTTAAACATTATTCTATAAGAGCAACCAATTAGGAAAGCATCCTCTACATTTTTTGTGGGCTGCCCGAAATCCTTTTAAGTGGGCAGGTTGTACAGGTCTGCTCTAAAAGAAGGAAAATTAATGTAAATAAACACAAGTTACCTGAAGATTCTATTCCAATCCAATTTAATACAACAAGCAATTATTTTGTATTCTTTGCATGGATAACGTCTAACCAGAAGGAACCAAAATAATCTTGGTAACTATAGAATGAGGGAGCAAAACCAACAAGATGAAACTTAAAGGATCTAAATCACACTGTTTGAACATTTTTATTAATGTTATCAACTTCCCAACAATACAGTGTGCATTGTAGTTAAAAACTCTAAAAAGACCTGTCAAGTAATAGGTAGACACAAATGTTTATAATTTGAACTGTGAGCTCACTATTTCAACCTGAATGTTCAGAATCTGGGGTTTATCTTCCTATTCCACACAATTAGTGGATTCATTGGTCATTTTATGATAACACTGAAGGAAATGACTAATTTTGGCAAATGATATAATACAAAAGAACTCAACGCATAACTGTAATTTGTGGTTTGTCATCTTGAAATAAAATAATTTAAACAATAGAAACATCTTTAAAAATAATAGTAGCTAACATTTGCATAGTGCTTTAAGGTTTGCAAGACATTTTTTGTACAGGCGGCACTGTGCAATGAGTGGAGGCAGGAAGACCCGAGTTTAAATCCTGCTCAGACAAATGAGATAATGCATATAAAAAACTTTGTAAACCTTAAAAAGGCATATTATCTCAATGTAGCATCACAACAATGTTGTGAGGAGACATTATTATTTCCATGTTACAAATCAGAAAACTGAGCCTGAGAGGAGTTAAGAAACTAGCCCATAGTTACGCAGCTATTAAGTGACTCAGGATTCAAAACTCAGGTCTTGGGGCAGCTAGGTGGCGCAGTAGATAGAGTGCCAGCCCTGAAGTCAGAGGACCTGAGTTCAAATCCAGCCTCAGACCAAACACTTGACACTTACTAGCTGTGTGACTCTAGGCAAGTCACTTAACCCCAACTGCCTGAAAACAAAACAAACAAACAAACAAACAAAAAAGGCAGGTCTTCCTGATCCCAAGGCCAGCACTCCCATCCACTACAAAACTTAGCAGTTGTGTTTGAAAAGGCACTCATCTGACATAAGTTATATAATCATTTTACAGATGATGAAACTAATGTTCAGAAAATTTTAATGACTTCTACAAGATCCCACAGCTCTCCAGAGGGGTTTTCAGGATGAATTTCTGGTGGGAAAAATGGCTCAGTTCATTCTACCCACCCTAACATTCAAATGTTTATTGAAGTAAAAACCAAAGATTTCTAGAAAAGACAGGTGCCTGAATGGTACCCATCCAAACCCACATCTCTCCTATCAATACTAATACAAAAAATAAAATGAGAAAGCACTATTACTATCCTAGAACAACACAAAGTCTGTCAGCACCAGAAAAGTCAGAACCAGTACAAGTACAGCCTCCCAGACAACCAGACATGGGCTAGCAATACATACACCCTGCAAAGATCTGTGTCCACAGGCAGCAAGAGTACAGGGCTCTTCTGAGAAAGCCTCAGGGTGTTTAGAAGGCCCACAATGGAGGGTCTTGGAAGCCCCCAGGGAATGGAAGTTGGCCAAGGAACTACATAGTGTTAAGACAAAGAAATCTCAGTCAGTTATAGGGGATCTGAGGTCACTATTACCTTTCCTGAGATTACAAAGAGGGCACTAAAGATCCAGCTCTTTGAATCTCAAAAATCCCAAGGAGCCAAACACTGAAAGGTAAAGATCAACCTAGGAACAAAGCATGAGTTCAAGTAAGGCTGATCATCCCAATCCAAAGGACAAGTGGGAGTAAAGGATAGTCCCTGAACAAAGCCCAATTCAGGAATTACAGCTAGAGAGATGAGTAAACCAAAATTCAAAAATTATCAAAATGTATCAAAAATTATTGCAGAAGAGTTAACAATTTCACATAGAGACATTAAGGAAAAAAATAAATTTTCCAGAAGAATTACATGCATATGTAAAAGAAAAGAGATTAAAAGAAAAGAAAAAAAAACTGGAGCAAAGAATTAGAAGGAGACTAAATAAATAGCTCAGAAGAAAAAGTAGTAAACTCTACCAAAGAAATAGACTCCTTGAAGGGTACAATAGACCACCCAGAAATTAACAATTCTATGAAAGAGCAAGAAATAGTAAAACAAAAACAAGACCAAAAAATAGAAAATGTAAGATTTCTGATATTAAAAAAAATAAACAAGTGATAGGGAAAAGAGGACAAGGAAAGACAATTTCAGACTCAGTGGACTCTCTGAAAACCACAACTGAAATAAAACGACAACGACGACAACAACAACAAAGCCCTGGTATTTATTTTTCAAGAAATTATACTTGAAAACTGCCCAAGTCTAACAGAACCAGAGGCAAAGTAAAGGCAGAAAGAATTCAACAATGGTATCTGGAACAGAACCTCAAAATATAAAGTCAAAATTTAGAGCTCCCACATCAAAGAAAAAAGTACTGCCAACCAACTAGAAAGCCATGTAAGTACCAGGCATTACAGTCAGGATCACACAAAACTTGGCAGCTACAACTATAAATGTAAGCTCTAATACAATACTCCAAATGGCAAAAGATACAGGTTTACAACCATTAAAAACTTTCTTTAAAAAACAAATGTAATCCTACAGGAGGGAAAAATGGATCTTTAATGGAATGGAAGCTTTTAAACACTTGTGATGAAAAAACAAACAAGGCTAGGTAGGAACTCTATGATACAAATACAGGAGTCAAGAGAAATCTAGAAAGGTAGATTTACTGAGCAATTGCAGGGAGCTACATGATGATAAAGCACTAATACTTTAATAGGGAAAAAACAAACAAACGTCCTTATCAGAACCACAATATTTTCAAAGGGTACTAAGGGAATCAAATAAGAAGAATAGAAGTCTGGGAAGGAGTGGAGGGGAGGTGAATTCTTTTCTGAGGGTTAGAGAAGACAGGGGAGGGGAAAGAGAACAATCACTTATTAAGTGCCTATTTGCCAGGCATCCAGTGATTTACAAATATTATTTCATTTAATTCTCATAACAACCCTGTGAAGAAGGAAGGATAAAAAGAATATATCAAGGTAGGAAAGAGACAGAGGGGGCAGAACTTGCTTTTCCTCACAATTAGGGTACATGAGAAAAAGAACAGACAAAGGCAGAGGAAAGAGTGGGGAGAGTGCGTAACACATTTTTATATGAAACAGAAGAAAAAGGACTGAACACAACACCAAACATCTGCACAAGGGTCACAATCCCGAACCTTCCCCCTCTACCTCCATCCACACAGTTTGGTACAGAAAAATATCAAATTCACAGGAAAACAAGTGAGAATGGGGGGAGGGAAAACAGTTAAAAATCACTAGAAAAATCCTTTGCTCCCTCCTCAAACCTCTCATGGTTTGCTCTCCCTCCACCCTCTCAGCTGAGAACTTTGCCTAATATTTTACTGGAAAAAAAAATGAGGTCTTTTGCTGAGAGCTAGTTTCTTCTTCTCCCCTCTTCCTCAATTCACATCACTCAGATGCCATCTGTCACTATCTCTTCCTTCACTGGTCTTGCATGAAGAAGTGGTTCTTCTCCTTGCCAATTCCTTTGCATGTACAAGTGATACCATTCCATCTTCTCTTCTCCTCCTCTTTTCTTATCTCCAATTTCTCCCTGTCTACTGGCTACTTCGCTACTGCCTATAAACCCAGCAAAGTCTGCCCCAACCTCAAAAATCCCTTGTTTGATCCGCCCACTTCTACTAGTTATCATCCTGTATCTCGCCTCCCCAAATTTAACAGCCTTTTCTTAATCCTTATCCTTCCTGACCTGTCTGAAGTCTTTAACACCATCAATCACACTTCTCCCTGTTAGTCTCTTCTCTCCAAGTTTTCGTGAAACTGTTCTCCTCCTGCCCCCTAGATTGCTCCTTCTCAGTATCCTTTATTTGATCCTCATCCAAATCACTCCCACTAAGCACTAACATCCCCCACATATCTCTTGATGATTTCATCAGTTTCCATGGATTCAACTCTTTTCTGCTATGCTAATGATTCCCAGATCTATGGACCTTCTCACCTCCAGTTTTATGTCTCCAGCTGTACATTGGACATTCTAGGGGTGTCCCATCAAAATTATACACATAATAAGCCTTCCCTGCTTCCTAATCCCTATTACTCTTATGGGCATCACCACCCTCCCAATTATCAAAGTGTCACCCTAGAATCCTCCTCACTCTCTCTCCCCACCCTCCCCCTGAATCCAATCTATTTCCAACTCCTGTGGAGTCCACCTTCTCAACATTTCTCATATAAGCCTTATTCTCTCCTTTGACACAGCTGCCACCTGGTGCAAGCCTACACCTTAGCACCACCTCACCTGGACCGGCGCAACAGCCTGCTGTTCAGTTTCCCTGCCTAAACTCTCTCCTCACTTTAATCTATCTTCCCTTCAATTACCCAATTGATCTTCATAAAGTGCAAGTCTGAAACATGTCACCCCCCATTTTCAATCATTTCAATGACTCCCTATTGACTCTACGATCAAATATAAAATCCCACTTGACAGTCAAAGCCCTGCACAACCTGATCCTCACCCCATTCCAGTCTTTTATTCCCCTCCTCCAAACCATGCAACCAAAAAACACTGGCCTCCTTGCTCATTGAATTACTTTGTCTGTCTCCCTAATCTGAACATTTTTGCCGGCTGCCCACATTCCTGGAATTTTCTCCTGCCTCATTTCCCATCTCTTGGCTTCTCTGCTTCCTTCAAGTCCTAGCTAAAACTCTACCTTCTATTCCACCTTAACCAATCACCCTTAATTCTAGCACCTCCCCTCTGTTGATTATCTGCAATCTGTCCTGAATACATCTTGCTTTTTTACATAGTTGCTCACATATTGTCTTCCACATTAGACAGTGAGCTCTGAGAGAGCATTTTCTTTGCATCCCTGGAACTTAGCACACTGCATGGAACATAGTAGGTTCTAATGATGCTTACTGAAAGATGAAGCAAATTTCCTGTTCCTGAATCTCAAGTACTGGAACCTAAGGAGGTAACTTAGATTAACTCTTAGACAATTAGGAAATGGCTAAACAAATTGTGGCATGTGGTAGTAACGGAATATAACTTCCCCATTAAAAAATGACAAAAGAGATGATTTCAGAAAATCTTGGGCAGTATTAATTGGCACAGAGTGAAATGAGCAGAACCATAGGAACAATATATACAAAGACAACAACAATGGAAACAAAAACAATACTGAAAAACTTATGAGCTCTGATCAGTGCAGTAACTAACCATGTCTCCAAAGGACCCTTCATGAAGCATACTGCCATGACCTTATCGTTAGGTGAGACATAAAGGGTCAACCCAAACATTTTGAACATGGCCATGGTGTGATTTGTTTTGCTTGGTCATGCTTATTTATTACAAGAGTTTTTAATTTCCTTCCTTTTCCTTGCTTTCTAGTTGGGAAGGAATAAGGGAGCTGAGAAAGATGTTTGGGGATAGCAATAGCAATGCTAGAAAAATAACTCTGAAAGACTTAAGAATCCTAATCAATGCAATGACCAATCATTTCAGAGGACCAATAATAAATAATTACCACCCACCTCCTGACAGAGAGAGGATGAACTCAAAATCAGAATGGGACATGTATTTTTGGGCATACCCAATGAAGAAATCTGTTTGTTTGTTTGTTTTTTCCCTTCTCTTTATAGAGGGAGGGAGAGAAAATATTAAGTAGGAAGACAGACAGATGGATAGAGATGTAGACACATGCAGAAACAAAGAAAGAGATATGCTCCATAAGTTCAGTATTTCACAGACCCACCAATTTGCTTATATTTCAATCCATCCATCCACCTATACCATGCTAGGTGATAGGTATTCAAAGGCAAAAAGAAAAATGTCTCTGCCCCCAAGAAGATTATAGCATAGTAGGTTAGACAAGTACAAATATAAGTACATATAAAATAGATAAAAACTAAATACAATAAAATTTAAAACATACCCCTCGTTAGTATCTATCCCGAGCAGCACTTCTTTTAATACATTCTAAATGAAATTTTTTTTGTTCTTTTTATTTTGCAATAAAAAATTAGGGTAAATGTAATAGGGAATCTTCCACCCTGACAAACTGGCGCACAATAAAAAACTTAAGATCCATAAGCTACTTTAGTGGGTGCTTCACAACCACGTATGAGTATAAAAATCTAGCTCTTATAATGCTTTCCATATTTGCACTAAAAATCACATTTACTTAAATGTTTACTTAAATACAACTGTGTTTAAAATAAGAAGAAAATATGACAAGAAAACAAAAATACAGTTACTACAAAAGCAGCAAAAAAAAAAAACCCACCAAAAAGATATTCAAAAGGATGGCAGATAAAGGAGAAAAGAATGTATAAAGAAAATTATACATTGAAGAAATAACTGCACCAGATACTCAGAAAAAAATAACTGGTCACAGAGACAGTGTAAATTTTTAATAAGACTGACATTGTAATTAGTTTATATTCACAGCATCAGAATGAACCTAGTTTAATTGAAATAGTTACTATAAGCATTTTGAACTGAAATCTGTTCCTATTCCACATCCTTTTCCTAGTGTCTAACTATAAACATCTTTGAAAAAATTGTTTCAAGAAAACACCGCATTTTACATTCACAAGCTACCTTTCCTTCTCAATAAATATAACACAGCATAAGTTTAAGAAGACACAGGATGTAACATTTCCAGTTACTTTAACTGTTTAAGTGGTGACAGAAAATTGTTTTAAAATACAGGAACAATACAGTCTTATAATTTAATCTTTCTTTGATGATTCAAGATAATCATTCTGAATATCAATTCTAATTGTATACTACTCTAGATTTAGATGGTATAAGAAACTAATCTAAATATATATTGACTGTTAGATAAAACCTGAAAGAGGTTTGAGTGTTTCAAAAACTACTTCTCTATGTCAATTTATATTTTTTACCTGTTCTTAATAATGAAAAACATATATAATCCACAAAAACAAAATCTTTTGATTAATGGAAGTTTCCAGTTAATCAATATTTTACTGTAAAAATGCCTCAAACTTTACCAATCCACACAACAAAAATAAACAAAACCTTACATTTTCCTTTTGAGGTCTTAATCCAATCAGCCATTAGTAAACTCAGCCTAACCACTAAAGTCAACTGTATCTATGAAATGCACATGGAGAAGGGGAAAAAAATCTATTTTTCTTTGTTCTGGTTTCTAATGGAATCTCCAGAAATGTATTACAATGAAAAGCTGAAACTGCCTAAAACATAAGCCTTTCACAGCTCATTTCCTTTCCTTCTGTCTCCACAATGAACTATCATCTAAACTTCAAATACAACCTACTTTTTAATGGCTTATCCACTCCTATCTTCTCTAGTGCTCCATAACATCCAAAATTTTACTATTAAAGTAATTCACAAATCAGAATCCATCTGACTTATTATGGAAAGGAATAAGGCACAAAATGCTACCAAAGACGGCCCTTTTCATTTCAACACTAAATTATATTTAGCAAGGAAAACTGCAATGCTCCAACCTGACAATACAATATAAATTTTATTAACATTGAATTCTGAAAACTAAGCAACACTTATTCAAAAATGTTAATTAAATTTAAAAATCCATAATAATCCAGGTGGTCTCTTCTTTATTTATTTTCTTACACCCTAAATGTACGCATTTCTCCTTCTCTCCCCTAAAACCTCTAAGGGAATGGGGAAAAAAAAAAGTAGCAGCTTATACATGTGCACATGATATAAACAAATCCTAAGAGGCAGAGCTATCATTCCTAGGAGCAAGAAAAACATACAGAATCACAGTCCTTAGAGCCTGAAGACTTTAAATCATCCTCATTTTGACAGTTTGGAATGAATCCTTCCTTTCCTCCTTCAACACTCAGTTTAGGTGTGGTACCTCTCTGATTCCACCCATTTACTAGTACTCCTTCCCTATTTAACTTGCATTAAGCTCTCCCTTTCTGTCTACATAATGTATGGCCCAAGTACATAGAAAGGTCCTAGAGAGCAAAGAATCCTTCATTTGTCTTTTCATTCCAAGTATCTACTGCCATGCATGTAAAAGGTACTTAATACATGTTTGTCAAATGGAACCTTCATGATTTTACAGAAGAGAAAACTGAAGCCCAGAGAAGTTAAGTGATCATCTTGGATCACACACAGTTAAGTACTGAAGCCAGGATTAGAGCCCAGGTCACCAGACTCTAAATACAAGGCTCTCTCCTGAGTCCCCTAGAAATCATAATGCTAAATTCATTCTAACTGAGCTGTGCCATTTCTAGGCACAGTGAAAATCAGAACCGCCCAGTCAATTAGGCAAGCATTTACTAAGTGCTACTCTAGCTATTAAGAGCCTCTTTGGATTCAGAATACCTAAATGCCTCAAAGAGTTCATGGTTTTAGAAAAGTTCGGACCCCTTTGTACTAGCGCAGGACATCACCATTTTATACTTTAGTGCATGATCTTCATGAATTATATGGCTAAAAAAATTCACATCTGGTAAACAACTTGTGGTAAATTTAACTAGGTTTATCATCAAACAATGTGCTACGTGCTAGATGGTTACGCAACAAAATACATTTAAGAAAACTTATAAACTGGACTCTATATATAATACATGCATATGATTTCCTGATTGTCCTGGTGTCTTCCATCTTGAGAAAATGGACTACCTAAATCAGAGATTGTTTTTGACCTCTCAATGAGTATTTAAATAAAGGTTTATATACATAAATAATTAAGTTCATTTCACACATTCATATGTGGCAAAAGAATAACAATTAAAAAAAGGATACAATGAATAACGTATTTAGTTGTTTTTCAACTGTATTACAGTTGAAAGACAGTAAGACATAAGAGTCAGAGGATTAGTCCTGGTGTAAGCAAAACCTGGGCTCCAGCCCTCCCCTGGACACAAATGAGGTCTCTGGATAGTCCAGGTATGGACAAACCACATAATCTCCCAGAAACCCTGGGCAGCTCTTTAAGACTATTACTGATTAGTTTCAGGTCTTCATTAGGAAGGGGAGCTCTCCCAGTGAGGACTAAAATCAACATCACCACTTCACCAAAATTAAAGGAAAATGGTTCATACTTTATAGGCTTAATAAAAATGTGAATGTTTTATAATGAAATGCTGAATGTAAGAGTTTATGGTAATCCTCATTTAAAGAAAAAAATAAACATGAGTGTTCTTTAATTAAATCACCTTATTGCTTTACACATATAAGCTCAATAAAATATCACTGAATGACTCACCAGATGAATGTTTATGAATTTCACTATTTAAAGGTAGGTACCATTTTAACTCTTTCTCCATAACCCTACAACTAGCACAGTGCCTTGCTCACTGTATTTGTTGTAACATGTTTTTAATTGTTTATGGTAAATTTCACCTTCACATGCATTTTAAGTGTCATGGCACTTCTAGCTTTACATGATTATTACAGTTTTCCATCATATTCTTACTAAAGCTATCACTGTTTTTAAAAGGAATCTTTACCATACAATTCTATTTATTTCATTTTATATGTATTTTAAATTTTTTATAATTATGAATTATTTTTATTATTTTTATTTATTACTTACAATATCATTTTCATCTTTGACTAAATTCTAATATATATTAGGATATACAATATATATTTGCAATAACTAATACTGCCCACTAGTAAATACGTATATCCAAGACAATTATGTTTAGGAAATTGATTGAATAAAAGCCACAAAGTAAAAAAGATTTAGCTCTGGATTAGTTAGCAACAGTAAAATGAGAGAATGTTCAATTCTGTCTTCAACCCATACTAGTTATGTGACCCCTGAAAACTAATTTAACCTATCATCTGAAAAACAGGAAAAAAATCCCTGCCTTACTCATAATGTTGTTTTGAAGCTCCAATGACCTAATATACACACGAAAAGTCTCCTGGTAAACTACTACACAAATTATATAATTAAAATTACTTTTAAAACTGTTTTCTAAAGCATTTATGTTTGCAGAGGCACACAGAGGAGGAGAAAACATCTGAAAGTTTAAAAAACTTATCTATCAATGAACCCAAGAGTAACTAAAAAATGACTAGTACAGAGATTACTACAGGATCTTACACACTGCAGGCATTTGATGAAAGTCTAATTGAACTAAATCAGAAGCAGTATTATAATGAGGGACAGCCAAAGACCATAATATTCTGCAAAACAGTTAACAATAGCTTCTATTCAGACAGATAGAAAGATATGCACATACATATATATGCATCTATATATAAAACGTAGCTTCTAGTATAAGCATTATAATCTTCATTTTACAACTGAGAAAAACAGAAGTTTAGAGAGAGAAGATGAAATCCTCATAAGATGGTTAGTAAATGTCAGAGCCAGAAATACAACCCTGATATTAGGACCATGAATACAATGATGATATTATGTTAATTCTAGTACTGCTCTTTACTGAAAAAGGACAAGAGATCATTGGGAAGGGTAGAATAGCAAGAAATATAGCCCAAGTTTACCAAATAGCCTCTACCCTCCACAAAGATTTAGAAAACTTGTCAGATCGATTCATATCAGAAAAGACAAGAAAAAGTTGCACTGAGTAATTTTTGAATATCAGGATGGCTTAAGGAGACAGGCAGAAAGTTCTACAAGCACTAGGATAGTGTCTGGCCCAGAGCCCATGTGCATCCAGGGAAGGAAATAGAGCCAAGACTAGGCACAAGGGCAGAAAGCCCTTATGTAGGAAAAAAATCCCAGAGGATTCCTGAGCCAGGGTAAGAGTGCAGGAATAGGTCCCATCTGGCAGCTCTATCATTTACTATCCAGTTACAGTTTGAATTGAGGATGGAGGGATCTGCAAATAAGGGTCATCGAGAGCAACAATCATTAGAGGATCTTAGCTTTGTACTGAAATGAACAAGTTTGGAAGCAAACAGCAGATTGTGGCACTTATCCCAAGAAGCAGAGTAAGAACTTGGTTCTGGTCTCCAGCCCTGAGTAAATGTCTGTAGTGGAATAACTTGGCAAGAGTCTGTGAGAAATTATCTACAAAGACCTATGTGTTCCCTGATGCTCACTTGCAGTAAGATTTTAGAGAGCTTAGAAAGTAGGGTCGGTAGCAGTACTTTTTTACACATGGTAAAACCTGAGATCTTTCTCATTATTTTAGAATCCTCTCCTCTTTGAAATATCCAAAGAAAACCAATATAGCTATTTATCCTAACTCTACCTTCTTAACCACCATGGCTATACTTCCTCACATATGTTAAGTGTTTATACAAGTATACGTCCATACACTTTTTTAAAAAATGATTTTAAGAGGTCATATGGATGTGATCTACCATTCTTAAAATTATCACAGTAAAATAACAAAGTTCTTTTAGGTGTAATAGATTTCTCCTTCCCCTCCACAAACAGAATACAGAATTTTCCCCAAAAAATTTCCTCCAAAATAAAACAGAGGGAAAACGTTTCTTCTTCCATGGCTTCTAAGCAAGGATTAGTTGAAAGAATGCTGCTTTTTGAGACAAAGGATGAAAGTTTGAATCTTAGCTCTACTATTTGTTAGCTTATGGCTTTAGACAGATGATTTTTACCTTTCTGAATCTGTTTCCTTGCCTATAAAACAATAATATTTTTTGATATTACTATCCATCTCATGAGGCTGCTATTAGGACAGCATTCTTAAAGCACTACAGAAATATGAGATAGTAATATTATAATATCATCACTCATTATTATAACTAATGGGGAAAACCCTCAACTACTGAATTCTAGTGCTGTCTCTGGCTCAACGTGATCTTCAGTTATTTTACCTAGCTGAGCATCAGTTTCTACATTCAAAAAATGAGGAGGTCTAGAAGATTTCTGAGGTCCCTTCCAGCTCTAAAATTCTATCATGCTATGAGTGATTTCAGGAAATTTATAACTGTAAGGGAATGAGGAGAGAACCAACGAAAGGATAAGTGAAATGCCAGGCTGAAGAAGAGACCAATCAGGAAAAAACAATCCCTCCCAAATTTTATCTCCCATATACTTACCTTTGTAACTTCTTTCACCACTTGCAGATCTGGACATTGGAAAGCACACATCTGGAGGATGAAGCAAAGAAGCAGAAACTGAGGGGTGAGCCATGGCACTAGCCAGACACACCAGGGGTGCCCCTGATTTAACATGTAACAAAGATGACATTGGAACACTAGTATAAAACTCCAAACACATGGGTTGGGAAGGTATTTACCAAAACTTTATAAATTATAGGATTCTAGTTTTTGGAAAAAATAATTAAATGACCTTATAAAGATCTCAATGTACAGTTTCCTCATTATAACTGCTCAACTTTTCTGCTACTCCAAATTTCTATAACCACCTCCATGGCAAAAGTGTTTAGTAGAGAAAGGGCAAACCTGACAAATGCTCAAGTACACAATGCCCTGGCTCTCCTCATTCATTCATTTATTCATCAAACTTTTATTAAGCTCCTGCTATACGTAAAGACAATGTCACTTATCAAGGTCCCTGTAGAGGGCACTCCTAATTCCACAGAAGTTTAACTTCTCAGCTCCCTGCCAATTCTGAGATCCTGTAATTTTGTAACTTGGTTTTATCACATATCCTATAAAACCTGAAATTTTATTGTTCAACATAATTTTAACATATTCTTCATAACTCACAGGCATAGAAAATACATACTATACACTTTCAGATTTGTAACTATATTAGAAAATCAAATGATGACTTAACTCCTTTGTTAACTGAAGATCCCATTGAAGGAAACAGTTTAAGTCATTTAAAGGTTAATTATCTTCTATTAGTTATCATAAATAATCTTTAGATATCATTAAAGATAGTATTTAAACATATTGCTTTATACAAGCAAACATTTTAATTTATTACTTCAGTTATAAATATGAAATGTGTTTATAAAAAGAAATAATTCCAGTGAGTTCAACAGAAACTTAAAACTTTTGGGGAGGTGGGGGTGGTAAATCCATCCTTACTCAGATCTAGCCCATCCCAAATAATCTTTTTTTCGTTTACTTGACTTTTACTTCAATTTTTTTTTTATTTTAGAGACAGGTAAACCGCATGACTCAATATATATAAAATATCACAGAGCTAATAATGCTAATCATATTTCTCTGGTCTCAACCTAATTATTTAAAATGAATGAACTTCTACAAAAATACAACTTGAGAACTGGGGGTGAGCCATGCATAGTACTAGTCAGACACAACATGCAGCATGGATGACAATAAAGTACTAATATAAAACTCAAATGAATGAATTGAAAATTAAACATCATACTAACAATTAAGTGCATCTTCTAACTTCTAAATGTGTGGCACAGAATTAGTTTATAGTCACATTTGCAGCCACCATGAACAATTAACTAAAAGAGTCACACCACCGTAACAGACCTTGTACATTACATAGAGTAAATGATATATTAACAGAGAAATCTGAATTCTCATAAAACTGCAGGTAGCAATAGTGCCACAGAGCTAGCACTTAATTATCAATATTCTGAATGACATACTACCTACCAATGGTAAGAATCTTACTTTTCATCTTCACAGATGACCCTATAACACACTTCAACTCTACTTATTTCCTAATTATCCCTTCTAATTCTCAGGAAAGATTTTATCATCAAGGCTACTACGCTCATTAAAGTTTTCTGAATTTGAATATCATCTTTAAGGAAATAGCTAATCAAGTTTTCTCTGCACTGTTCCATCATCTCTCCCCCTGCCCATTTTCTGTAAGTTCTATGGCTCTCACTTTCATGGATTCACATTACATGATATTTTCCAAAATTTTCTAAATGGATAAATGTTCTCAATAAATAAGTGAACAGATAAATAACTGGTTTCTTAATGTTAGGTCCTAATCACTGAATTTTTACTAGAAACTTGTTATGTCTCTATAGTTTGTCTTCTATTTTCCTCCTTTCCTTGCTTTATTTGTCATTTTGTCTTTACTTTTCTTACAATATGTTAAAACAGGTATTTATTTTCTGTTCACTTAAACCTTCTCTCCCAGGACAGTCATAATCATACTGTGAGCTTCCACAATTTATTTCACTAAAATGACTCCCAAATTCATGTTTCTAATTCACTTCTAGGTTATGATATGATATTTCTAATAGTTACCAACCTCACTGGCATTTCAAATTCAAAATATCTAGGATCAAGTTTCTCTTTCTCCTTAAAACTACTCTCTTATCCTAAAATTTTCTAACACAACATTCACACAGGAGTTCACATTATTAACACTAGGATAAGCTAAGGTTCTACATGGGAAATAGGCTTAGGAGAAATGAGAAGCTCTCAAGAATGAAATTCTAAGGAAATAAAGAGAAATAATGTCCATAAGGAGAAAAATGGGCATTTATCTAAAGAGACCAATATGGATACATAGGGATCTCATCAACCAACATATATAAAAACAAAACAAAACAAAACAAAACAAAAAACTTGTGCAGAAAACACAGGCAAGACAGGTAACAAAAAAAAGCATATAAAAGTGTGGCACACTGCTATAATTACAATGTTAGAGCCACTAAAACTCAGAATGAGCTTAGTGACACAATAAATATAACTATAAAATATATATAATACATATAAATATACAAAAATGAAATAAATTAGAAACTTTTTTTAAAAAGGGGCAGGTGGGCAACGTTGGGGATTTTTGTTTGTTTTACCAGGGTAAGAAGAGAATCAAAACTGCTCCTCAGGCTGAATGGCTCAATGATATCTGATGTCTTTGAAAACTCAAGACATAGAGAAGGCAGAGCTATTCAACTTATTTTCTGATGTTTTCTCTGAAAGGAGAATGATCTATAGACTGAACAAAGAGTTCATCAAAAGTTGAAGGAGCCAGTAAAGGAAATAATAAAGGAGCCCCCTAGTTGTCCTGGACGAATTCAATTCACAAGTTCTAGATGAGCCACACTTCTAGATTTGGAAAAATTGCTGATTGTGACTGTTGAGTCACTATCAGCAACCTTTTAAAAATAATGGAGAGCAAGAGAATTTCAGGACTGAAATGAGCAAATAATTGCAATTTTCCAAAAACAAAAAACTGTATTCAGCAAATTATACATCAGTGAACTTGTGTTAGATTGCTGGCCACACTTCATAACCTATTATTATTAAAAGGATGGCTAGTGAATATGAAAAAAAGGAAGTAGTGATCAAAAGCGCCAGCATGGCTCTGGCCAGAAAAGGTAATGCCAGACTAACGTCATTAGCTTCTTGGAAAGGACTACTAGCCTCACAGATCAGAGAAATGTTATAAATACCATTTGTTAGATTTTACAAAGTCTTCTAAGCCATTCTTATGGGAAAGATGGAAGTAAAGTTGTAAACGAGATAATACTATTTGGCCAGTGGATTCAGAAATGGCTAGATGGCAAGACCCAAATAACAGGTAATAATGATTCAATGACAGCTTGAAACAAAGTCTCTTGTGTAGTGCCACAAAGATTTATATTGGGCCTGCACTATTTAATATTTTTATTAATTTCTCTGGTAAATCATAGATATAATGCTCATCAAACTTAAAGCTGACAAATCTGGGAGGCATAGCTATATAGAGGTCAGGATTCAAAAGAAAAACAAAAACCTCAACAGGCCAGAGCATTGGATTAAACTGAATAAGATGAAATTTACTGAATACAAATGTACATCTTAGGATTTAAAAAATAATTCACAAGGGCAAATTAGAAAAGATGTAGTTAGATAGCATTTTATCTGAAAAAGCCCCAGGGGGAGGGGAGGGTTTAGTGGACTGCAAGTTCAATAATATGATATGGCAGCCAAAAAATTTAAAATCTTAAGCTATATCAAGACAGGTATAATGTCCCAAACTAGGGAAGGGTTAATGATGTGGGACTCTGCCCTGACCAGAGCACAACAGATCATAGTGATCAGTTCTAATAATTACAACCAAAAATGGAAAAGGCTTCCCCAGAAGGCAGTGAAAATCGTCTGGTAAAGCCTAGTCTTATCAGGAATTTTATAGAGGGAATTCCTGGGAGGTACTTTGTGAAGGAGACTTACATACCACGTAGCTTGGACTACATGGCCTTTAGGTATTATACAGTTCAGAGATTCTGTGGCCTCAGGTGGGGAAAATGCCTCCTTTACCACTCATAGCTATTCCTTTACGAAGCCCAGTCAATTCTATCTTTGTACTACCTCTTTCATCTATCACCACTGTAACTGATGTTAACACAAGCCCTACTGCTATCCACCTAGATTATTGCAATAACTTCTAATAATAATTCCAGCCTCTATTCTTTCTCCTTTATCTAATCTACCCTTCACATTGTTGTTAAATATTATCCCTAGGCAGAGATCTGGTCATGTCATTCTGCTCAATATGGATAAATGTCTCTCTACTGCCTACCAAATAAAGTTCAAATTCCAATGTGGAGAATTTAAGTTTTTTAAATAATTTGGTGTTACTCTACCTTTTCTAACTTGTCCTCTCTTTACTACTCACACTACCTTTCACTTCATGTGCCTTCCAGACTTTGCTTAAGCATTTCCCTATGCCTGGAAAGTTTCCTTGAATTAGATCTAAACTCCAACATGGTCACTAGATAAAGTCTCTATGATCTTCTCTCACCCCCAGCCTCCCACTCAGAGTTGAGAACAATCTCTCCACATCAGAACTCTGCTTATACTTCTGCTTACTTTATGAATTTATTTTTAATTCCTTTTTTATCATGAATGTAAGAAATAAACAAATATAAACATTTCAGTGTTAAAAAAAACAGAAAAAAGGTTGTATATAAAACAGTGAATCTGTACTTCATATAGATTTGTTAAAAGTGTTTTTATAATTAACATGACAGAATCAACACCGTCCTATTTGTTAAGTGTTGTGCCTGTGCGCCCCTCTGCTTTTGTCTAATTTTTTAAGTGTGTGCACTTACTATGTAATATTTTGTACTGGATATCTGTGTACATGTCATATTCTCCTATTCAACTATAAGCACCCTGAAATCTCTGGTCTTTTTTTCTTGCTCTTTCCTTTGTCCTCTCTTTACAGAGGCACCCTGTAGAATTAAAAGCCGTAAAGTGACACAACACATGCCTATAGCAATGATCCACCCAGAAATGCAATTAAGGTAATGACCTTGGTTTTTTTTTTTCTTATAGCTGAAAAGCTATGCTGCATGTGAATCTTTAGTGGCTATCTACTGCCTCCAGACAAAGTGAAAATTGCTCAGTTTAGCAACTCCTTTCCAACCTGCCTCCTTTCCACATTTATTTCATGACAGTCCCCTTCACACATTCTAGACACTTTCTATTCCAGCCAAATTGGACTGCTTGAACACAAGCACTTCCCCCTCCCCTTTCTGGGCCCTTCAACATGTTACTGCCTATTCCTGGAACATATTACACACTTCATCCATGCCCATCTGAATCCTGAGATCGCCTTTAAACCTCTGCTCAGGTGCCACTTGCTACAGCAAACCTTTCCCGATTTCCCTGGTGTGCGTTCTCCTCAAATTATATTAGACTTAGCTATCTGTTTACATGTTGCACCCCTCTCCCTCTAACAGAATGAAAACTCCTTTAGAGCAGGCAAGGATAGTTTTGTTTTGGACTTGCATCCTCAGCGTCTAGCACTAGCATATCACCTAACACAGAGCAGTAAATGCTTGACAAATGCTTCTTCAACAAATGAATGTTATGTGAAATAAGATAGGAGAAATAAAGTTTGAACTTAAAAATATCAAATACTAATATGAAATCTACATTGATAAAAATAAAAAAGACTGCTTAAAAATTGAACTACATTACGAGACCTGAAACAAATATCCTAAAATTGGAAATATACAGAATTCAAAAATTCTGAAAGTTAACTGGGGTCTCTAGCCTATGACTTAAAACTGATACAAAGAAACAGAAGACACGATCATCACAGGTTCACAGAAACTTGGAGATGAAAGGGATATTCATGGTGGCAATCTAGGCCAACCCCTTATTTTTACAATGAAACTAGACACCAAAGAAAGCTAAATGACCTGCAGAGTGTCTGAGCTAGGACTAGACCACGGTCTCTAGATATGACACTCATTAATTCTATCAATATCCTCTTTAAAATAAATAGAACTCAGTCCACATAAAGCAAAATTTCTCAATCCCAGCCATTTTGTCTTCCTAAAATTAGATTTGGTGGTAGCCCCATGAAAAATATCTGAGGGTCAGAGGTAGAGGAAGGGGAGAGGAGACTGAAGAAAATGTCTAGGTTTGATTTTTTTTTGCTTTATGTTACCTTAAGAAGATAAGGGGAAATGTATAACTTTGAAGCTCATTGATGCATAATTAGTACTTTCTAGCATAGCTTAGGGGAAAGAGGACCTGTCTCAGAGTCAGGAACACCTAGGTTAAAGTCTATATATAATGGCTACAACACTGGACAAGTAACACCCTTCTAGTTCCAACTTTTTAAAGATTAAGTTCTGAATTGCAGAAGAGTTGCAGAACTGCATTGGTATAGAGGAGTATCATACACTGATGACATCCATCACAGGTCTGTACTTCTAAAAAAGGGTAGTATACAAAAGGGAGGTCTATCTCAAATGTACAATACTCCATCAGCTCACTGAACTGTCTACTAATGAACACCTGCCCACTAGTGAGGAGAGTGCGTAAGAGAGGAATTTTATAACAAGGTAAAAGGAAGAAGCCCAGGCATCCCTACAGGTTGAGACAAGCCTTTCTCTTCCTTTCAGGCTGGTTACTGGTTGTGGGACCTTGACAAAGACACTTTACTCTCAGGGCTCTTGAGCAACTCTCCAAGCCTCAAAGGTGTAGACGAGAGCAAAGTACAGAGAGTCCTGCACAAGCAGAGGGGGTTTCCTTAACTGGGAGCGACCTCCCTGTAACAATGAAATCACAAGTGTTAACTCCTGTCCCTTCAGGCTGATGATCCTCAGACATTAATAGGCCACTTTTGAAAAACTGGCCAGTCTGATGATATTGACCCTCATAAGAGAAAATAATCATTAAGTTCATTCATAATTTGGATGCTCCTGAATGAAGGCACACTCCTTGAAACAGAATTACTAAAAAATTAACCCATTTCTATTTAAGAAATAGTGGGAAGAAATTTCTTTTTTTAACCTCAACCACATTGATTCTGGCCTATGATGAGAATTTCTAAAGACTACAATAAGAATCTTAGAAAGCCAAATTCAAACCAAAAAAAGAAAATATTATTCTTAAAGAAAAAATGTGATACAAGGTAGGTGATAAAAGAGAGGGTGAGGGGGAGACCCTTTTTCAACCATTGCTGATAGAAAAGAAAAACTTTTTCCATTCAAATATCAACAATGCTGGCTAAAGATTTACAAAGATACCTACTCACACCAATACACACAATTTAGTGATGAACTTAATGTTTTATTCTGAACTTATTTTTGTCACAATACCAAATAGAAAGTATTATAGTTATCATTTGCTTTTTTTGTCAATCATTTACATTAACTTTCTGTAATACAAAACAACACCATGCCCCCACATTCAGAAATCTATTCCCCTACCATATAATACTCCAAAGAAACCAACTAGGTGGGCCATTTTTGAGAATAAAAGGTTTTAAGAAGGCAATCGCTTATGTAGTATCTTACACATTTCAGACAAATGTCTCCTAAAACCATCAATATATCCTTCTATAGTACAGCATTCTATAACCCTGTACTTTGGTCAGCACTCTGGGAATATTCTCCATACTTGTTACTTTACTGTTTTTCTTCAAACAACAAACACTCCTACCACTTGCCAGGTACTGAGCTAAGTGCTGGAGATTTAAAGACAAAAATGAAATAATCTCTGATTTCAAGGACTTTGCATGCCATTGAGGAAGGCAACATATAAAGTACACACAAAATATATACAAAATAAACACAAGCTACAGAGGGCAGGGGCAGCAGTAGCAGTTAGAAAAGTCCATAAGGGGAAAGGGCTCATGTACAAGATGGTTTTTTTGCTGAGCTCCAAAGGAAAGAAGGGGTTTCCTTATAAGAGGAAAAAGACAGGAAGGGGTACATTTTAGGCATGGAGATGGTAGAGGAAATGCTGTATGTGACACACAATAACAATTCAGTTAAGCTGGACCAAAGTGTCTGTGAAAGGCAGTATATGTAAAAAGGTGGGAAAGGTAGGCAAGAGCTACGTCGTAAAGGCAGCTATATGATACAGCAGATGGAGCACCAGACCTGGAGAAACATTTGGGTTCAAATCCAGCATTAGACACTTATTAGGTATATGACCCTGAGCAAGTCACTTGACCTCTGTCAACCTCAGTTTCTTCAACCGTGAAATGGAAGTAATAACAGCATTTATCTCCCATAGTTGCTGTGAGGATCAAATAAGATAATATTTGGAAAGTGCTTAGCATAGTGCCTGGCACACAGCAGATACTTAATAAATGCTTATTCACTTCTCTCCACAAGAACCTTGCTCATTCCCCTATATCTCCTCCCCTCCTGGCCTTAAATGTCAAAGAGAGAAGTCTGTATAGGATCCTAGGGTTTACTGATAAGAGGATAACTTGACGGCTGTATTAAGGATGAATTGCAGTAGAAGCTATTGGGAGAGGTCTATGTGAGAAGTAATGTGAGCCTGAACTAAGATAGGAGCCACATCAGTGGACAATAAGGAACAGATATTAGAGATCTTGTAGTAGAACTGGCAAGAAAATGAGGATTTGGGGGGTGATTCTGAGGTTCAACCTAGTTGACTGGGAGAAAAGTAATGACCAAGATAGAAACTAGGAGTTCAGAATAGTATATATTAAATGGCTACTATGTTCCAGGTACTTGAATACAAATATAAAAGTGAAACAAACCCTTCCAAACCACAGTAATTTTTCCAACCAAAGGGTCATCTCACCTAAATCCCAGTTACAGTTTCCAGAATTTGACATCTCTCCTTTCACAAACTGAATTTTTCAATGTCCAATGGAATTGGGCTAAAATATTTATCTAAAAGATGTAATCTAGCATAAAATATACTCTATCAAAACATTTTTTTTAAATTTGAAGCTTCAAGTTATATATTGAAAAAAACCCCAATATCCTGTTTTACCAATTCTAATCTGAAAACTGATAAATTTCACTTAAAATGGGGTATGATGTAACTATATTTTATACTTTTATATTTTATAACTCTGTATTTTATATTTTATTCATATATGTTTTGCATGCAAGATAGTTTTTATTCTATTCCAAACTGTGAAAGTTCCCAACACATATAAACAGCATCACTATTCAGATTTAAACTAGCTCACATATTTTATTGATGATATTATGCCATGGGTACATGCCTTAGATTCATTTCAATATGTAAGCAACAATAGCAGCAGCTTATTTCAAGAATGTTTTAGTTCTATACCTGCATTTGCAAAACAGAAGAGGACAGTAATTTCAGCCAAAAGATGTCACATGTAGAACACAATTTTCTAACAAATTTAAGTGACTTATTTATTTGAAAATAATGGCACCATAACAAAGGGGCACATCAATAAACAACAAAGAAGTATATCAATAAAGACTAAGATGAAACTTTTATTTGTATCTATTCCTAAAAGTGTTGCTTTTTTATTAGTTTTTTTCTTTCATAAGCACGATTTTATGACAAATTAGAATACTTGTGAAACTAATTAATCATACTGCTAAAATAATTAACCTTATAAGTAGAAATTACCCATTTCTCCTACCAGTATGGAAAACTGTCTATATAGTTGCATGGTCCAAGTTAGTTATAGTACAGCTGTTCTACAGCTGAGTTTAGAAACAAACAAATGCATAAATCTCTTGTTTTATTTAGTCACCACATAGTCACAGAAATCCTAGTGGGCTAATCCTGGCTGAGGCACCTTGGGAAATACACTTCATGAAGCAAATGTCATTGGAAGTGGTTATGAAGCAGAAGCAAACAAGTAAAGAAAGGATTCTGTTAAGAAAGTCTATAAGGAGCCTACTCCAGCATCCTGTTGCCAGGGCAACTGAAGATACAAAGTCTCAATTTAATCTTTCTTAAAAGTCATATACATAAATTAAATCATGGAATTCTAGAAGTGAAAGGGACTTAAAAGCAACATTATGCATTTTTTAATCAATGAAGAAACTAAGGTTAGCAGTTAACTTGGCTAAAAGCATACTAACAGTGTTAGCTTTATTATCAATAACACCTCAATTTTATTTCAATTTATAATTTGTAAATACTTTCTTCACAATAATCCTGTGGGCAGGTAATGAAAATAGTAGTATCTTCATTTTTAAGACAAAGAAAGTGAGGTTAAGAAGATAAGTGACTTGCCCAAAGTCCCAATACTAGGAAACAAAAAGGAGAGACCTGAACATAAGTCTCCCAAATCCAAATTAAGTTTTCTTTCCATTTTATAATGCTACTTTATTTAAATCTACTATCTCTTCTTTTCTCACTTCTACTCGCTGGAAAAAAGGAACAAGTGGTAGATTATTCTAAATCCAACAGCAGCAACAGACTGCAATGGTCCTCTAGCCTGCTGTTATACCAGTTCAATTTCTTGAATCACAGGGTAATAATATTTCAGAGCTGGAAGGGACCTTAGAGATCACAGATTGTAACTCCCTTCCTTTATGGATGAGGCAATTAATTCCACATAAACTAATCTGCCCTCATACAACTAACCATTAGAAGATTAAGAATTAAAACCTCTGACTTCCAGACCAGTGATCCTCTCTCCTACACTGCTCACTTTCATACTAGAGAGAAGAGGAGAGGAGAGGGAGGGGAGGGGAGGGGAGGGGAGGGGAGGAGGGGAGGAGGGGAGGGGAGGGAGGGAGGAGGAGGGGAGGAGGGAGGGAGGAGGGAGGGGAGGGGAGGGGAGAGAGAGGAGAGGAGAGAGGGAGAGGAGAGAGAGAGAGGAGAGGAAGAGAGAGGAGAGGAGAGGAGAGGAGAGGAAGAGAGAGGAGAGAGAGGAGAGGAGAGGAGAGGAGAGGAGAGACGAGACATAAGCACACGCTCCACCCTCTTCCTTCCTTTTTATCATTCTTGTTATTCACAACTTTATTTTAAGTGCAACCAAGGGTCCATGGACTAATATTTAAAAGTAATTTAATAAAAATATTCAATGTAATTAGTTTCCTTTGTAATCCTATGCATTTTACATTATGCATTTTAAAATGTTATTGTGAAAAGTGGTCTGTGGGTCTTGCCAGATTAACAAAAAAAGGTTAGGAGCCACTAATCTAGAATCTAGAGTAAAACAAGAACTGAAGGGGAAGTTGTAATAGTCAGAAAGGGGAGAAGGAAGGGGAAAGAAAGAGCCTCACACTGAAATTTGAGTATATGTATATCAGAGGACTAAGTTAATTCCTCTGAACTGCAGGTAAAGGAGGGCACTATGTAAAATGGAGCATCTTTGAAAAAATACTCAAAGGCCATTTTTTAAAAAAACTTCATCCAAATGATAGTTTCCTCAATTAATTTTCAATGAAATGCTTTTTTTTTTAAAAAAGCTATCTGTTATATAGATATTATTTAATTTGCCATTAAAACAACCCTAACATTAGGATATGAGAATAGATATTATTGATTGGCTTTATGAAGGAGAGAACAAGTAGTAGAACTGCAGGTATGGTAAGCTATTGGCAAAGTCAACATAATAAAAATGCCCCAACAACCAAACAAACGTTGTATCAAAATGTTATATTTCTCACTTACTTTTCTATCTGCCAACTTCATTTTTGTCAAAATTCCCATTACAGTATTTCCAAAACTTGAATGCAAGAGTACAGGTTCAATTTTACCAAAACTCTATGGAAAAGAGTTGTTGATTCATTACTACCAACCATGTAATAATACTTTTGTGAACAGACCAAAATAATATTTGGGGTAGATTATATATCACAAAAACTAAAATTTAAATTTTAGTTCTAAAAGAATATCCATAATGACAGGCTGTAAGTAATATATTGATATGAAAAAAATGTATAATTCTTTCATTTGTCTAACATAGTATATAAATTAAATGTAATCACAATTTTTCAAACTGATTCACACCTAATTCAACCATTTTGGCTAACATATAGCTAAACAATTTTATGAAAGTAAGTGACCAATGGAAAAGGGGGAAAAAAATATGGTCTTACCTGGTAGTTTCTTTTCTCAGATAATGTATGTCCATCAGTCCTCACCATAGAGTCGTGTCCTTTCCTCACAGTACTGGAGGCAATCAAACAGAACTGTCACTCAAGGGTCGTGTCACAGGAAGGACCGCCCACCAAGTTCTCCCTCTAGAGTGGAATTATCCAAAAGCCGTCAAAATTACTAACATGTAAAAAATAAGAACAGCAGCAAAAATATCCAATATGATACATAAAAAACAAAATGAGAAAAAACTAAAAACAGAACCTTTCTATATTACATCTTAACAGACTCCCCTTTTGTAAACTTGGGGATGGCTGAACTGACTGGCAGGCATGCTCTGTCTGAAACAAGAAATTATCAGGTATGAAAAACTTCCCTCTCTTTCCAACTAAAACTATCTGCCTGAACTCTCTACAAAGAAGTAGTGCAAAGTGAGGGAAAATGGGACAGACAAAAAGTCTGCCCCCACCTATTTACTTTTTTAATAAACACTCTCCTGTCAGATTCAGAAGCTTCTCATAAGGACTGAAGGTGCAGCCAAAACAAATAAAACTTTTAAGTGAATGACCAGTGACTGACTACACAATGTCTTTTTCAAAGCTGGCTTTTCCAATAGTCTAAGAAGCAACTTTTCTAAAGTAAGAAGTTCTACTTATTTGCAATACACAATCACTTATGAAATTTTGGTCAAAGGTACTACCAAATAAAATGAACAGAATGCAAATATGACTATTCTGAACGCTATCATCATTTGTATACATTCTTTCAATCTTCATTTATAAGGCTGAATACATACATACATGTATTATATATGCACACATGCATATGTGTATGTATATATCATACATGTGTGTACGTATGTGTGTATAGACATATAGATATAAACATATAACAGGCTAGAAAGAAGGTAGTACTGACTTCTTAATTTAAAAAGAGATGGCAACCTTGAATTTCCATGGAATGTGTACTAAAAGTACTGTGGCTGTTCAGAAATCCTTCAAGCAGATATAATAATCACCAGAAAAATAACTGACAGTAAAAGTGATAGGTTCAAGATTTCAAAATGAAGAGTTGCAAGGATTTAAAAGCATGATGGTATGTTTTCTTGCCAAAAGTTTTCTCATCTAAGTCAATTTTAACAAAGCCACTAAACTGAGGTATATAGTACCAAATCCTTATCTACTAGAAATCAAAAGAATTTATAAAACGGATGTTGAGGATTAGGAAATGTGGGAGACCTAAAGCATTTTTTCAGGTTTTGTTATGGTTTTCCCCAGCCACTCAGTAAAAGCTTTTTATAGTCTCAACAACCCTTTTAAAATACTCCCTCTCCTACATAATGAATTCATTGTCTATTAATGTTGCCAGTACATCCTGACAAGTCTGATCTTTGAACTTTAACACAAGAATCATTTTGAAGATGGAATACATAAGCACATTAACTTAGATGCTGTTAGCACATTTTAGTTATTGTCTTGTCCAGATTACCAGATACAAGATGTTGGATGGACAACTTAAGGTATTTGTTCTGTGTGTATATGCACTTGTGTGCATGTCCGTGTGTGTGTATGTATATGCATCTTAGCCAGATAGTATAAACGGAATAGTTAAGTTAGCCCCAAAATTAAACAGAAGAATAGGCTGGATTGTCTTCAGGAAACTGCAATGATATTTTGAACGAGCCCAAACTTCATCCCAGGAACAAAGGCTTATCTTTTTAATACCAATATTATCCTGTGTAGTTTTATGGCTGAACAATATTAATTAAAACAAAAGAATTAAAAACTATTACCAACAGAAAGCAGTGAAGAAACAAATGATAGCTGTGAGCCACCCGGAACATGTAACAAATAGAAAATTTTAAAGAACAGGAGTAAAACATACTATCGCGGAAACATAGAAACAAAAGATGAGCTAGGGCTAGTAAGTTGGGAAGAGTGAGGGATGCCACTTAGACAATCAGAGGGATCCCCAGCAAGCTCTACATCATCCTGATGTCAGTAGAAAGCAAGGAAGACCTCCATAGTGGATCTCTTGTGGCAAATTTGTGAAAGAACTTAGTCAAGAATAAAGTAGGATGGACAAGGAGGGAACATCCAAATTGATGAGAACACAAATCTATTGAGTACTGTAATTGTATTCTACTGTATCCCAATAAACTGTGAGATCTTTGTTCTATGGGAGAAACTTCGCAGAAAACTGCCAGGCCAGTCAATCAGACAGCCAATAAACATTTATTAAGCTCCTACAATGTGCTAGGCACTGAGGATGCAAAAAAAGGCAAAAGACAACTCAATGAAATAGAAGAGACAGCATGCAAATAACCATGCACAAACAAGTTATATACAGGATAAACTGGAGATAATCAAGAGGGAAAATACTAGTTAAGGGAGATCAGGAAAGGCTTCCTGTAGAAGGATGAATTTTATCTGGGACTCGAAGGAAGCCAGGGAAAGGCAGAAGCAGGAGATGAAGAGGGAGAGAATTCTAGGCATAAGGGGCAGCTTGTGAGAGCCAATAATGAAATGATTGAAGCACCTTTCCACAAAAAGTGGTTATGATGAAAAGAATATTACAAATAGATAGCAAGTTAGTCCCAGAATTAAACAGGAGGAGAGTAGGCTGCATTGTCTTCAGAAAATTGCAATGCTACTTTGAAGTGGTGTTATTTTTTAAAAATTTTTTTTTTCGAAAAACTACAGTGTTTTTTTTCAAACCTACTGATCATTCAGAAAATTCTTATGTGTCCTTATGAAAATCATACAATTCCATTAAAATAACTTATAATGCCATGTGAAACTGTGTCAAAACCTTAAAGAGACTGCACAATTATTTGTAATCTATCTTTACTACCAAGATGCATTTTTAATTGAAATTCTAAGATACTCTTTCTCTTCAAGTCTGACTGTCATATTTTGAAGGTTTGAGCAAACTATATAGCTCTAGAGCAGAGGTTCAATCTGATTAGTCATTAATAATATTCATATGAGGTTTCACAATGAATTATCAGGATCGCCAAAGAATAAGTCCAGTGTAAAGACATAAGGACAAATGATTATTAGAAATGTTAAGCAGCCAAGAAAAACAAGCTGTGATAACAATTTATCTTCATTTCAATTTAAATTTTTCTTACTGTCAGGGATGAGATAGGGAATAAGTATTTCTATAGTGCCTTCTATGTTCTAGGCACTAAGCTAAGCACTTTACAAATATTATCTCATTTGATCCTCACAATAACCCTGTCAGGAAAAAGCTGTTATTATCCCCATTTTAGAGCTGACGAAACTGAGGTAAACAGAAGTTAAGAAGTGATCTGCCCAGGGTCACACATGTTAATAATATTTAAGGCTGCATTTGAACTCAGTTTTCCTGATTCCACCAGTACTCTATCCACAGCTGTCTCTCAACTGTCAGAACAAACTTTGTGGAGACTTTATATATAGTTATTCTATTTCATTTCTGGAATTCTATACTATTAAAAGTACTGCTTTGCTATTAATCTAGTCCCAATAAAGAACTCTTAAAATTAATGAAAAGCACAGAATTTTGGTAATTCATAAGCAAGGAGGAGCTTCTCTTTAAAGTATCTGACAACTGATTTCCTAATGATTCATACAAGGAAAATAAATTCATATCAATGTTTTGTTTACATGTGTATATCTAAAAAAAATTCACATAAAATAATATTCAACTCTTTACCTTGTATCTCATTAACATCATCACATACAAAATCATTAACTAATACAAAAATGATAAAGTTTTCATTACAGTTAAGTATAAAATATTTTATCACTGATCTTTTAAATTGTTCTGTCAATTTAAACGTGGAGTGAAAAAGTAAAAATACAAACAAAAAAATTTAAAACTCCTTTCTAGGGAATTTCTAATTTTGGCCAAAAATGGGATATCAAGGAATATCTTAAAATATTTTCTACCTTAGAGATCCACTCAATGACCCCCATACATACTTGTTCCATTAGGAAACCAAGATTTTTGATCTACCCTGCATTCTCTTTCCATGATCTCATTAAGTTTCCATGGATTCAACTATCATTTCAATGCAGACAACTCCCAGATATTAACATCAATTAATATTAATATCAATATCCAGCATAAAGTCTATCTTCTCCTGAACTCCAGTTCCAAATTGTCAAATTACATATTACATATTTTCATAAGCACATCAAATTCAATAGTCAAAATAAAACTTATCTTTTTCCCAAATATCTTTCCTTCTTCATAACTTTGGTATTTTGTTTGAGGGCACATTGTCTTTGCAGTCACCCAGACTGGTACCCTTAAAGTCACACTCTGTTCTTCCCTCTTCCTACCTCCTCCTTCATAGCCAATCAGTTGACAAGTTTTGTTAATTCTACCACAATATGACATCTCACACCGCTGACCTCTATACTCACACACCTGCCAACTGCTCTGATTCAGGCACTCCTCATCTGTCATCTGAACTGTGCAATAAGTTTCTAATTAGTTTCTCCAACTCGTTTCCAATCTCATCCCTCTCCAACCTATCCTCCATTTGGTTGATAAACTGATATTCCTGAAGCAAAGATCCCTCTCGCCTCTAGGATAAAATACAAAATTCCCTGACTTTTAAAGCCCTTTATAAACTGGCTCCATTTTACCTTTCCAGGAACATTAATGAATTTCCTTAACATACTCTTCAGCTCAGCCAAACAGGCCAACTGGCAGTTTCCCTTCCACATGTCTTTGCAGAGTACCACCAAGCCTAGAATTCACTTCCCCACTCACTTCAGGGAATCCTCAGCTTCCTCCATATAGCCCAGCTCAACTGCCACAGGTGGCTTAACATGGTACAACAGGGGGAGAGCAATGAAATGAAGAGCCAAAAACCTGAGATGAAAACAGGAGCTCTGCTGCTTACTGTTTCTATGACCAAGGGCAAGTCACTTTCCCTCTGGACCTCAGTTTCTTCATCTTTAAAATATGGGGATAAGTTATATTTAAGCACTATCTTCCAGTACTAAGATAGAAATTAAGATCTATAATGTTAAGATTTGCCGCCAGTTATAAATATTCTCACCCCCAAATTATATCTACTTTTCTTACATTCTGTATTTCTTTTTCTATGTATATATTGCTTTTACACAATTGAATGCAAGCTCCTTGAAGGCAGGATCTATTTTTTTTTAACTTTCTCTGTGCATAAGAAAGTGGCTAAAACATAAAAGCAAATATTTGTTGAACGTGACTAATAATCACAACCACAATTTACAAAATAAACAAGAATTTCCTATATGAAGACTTGGTTTAAAAAAAAAAAGGAAGTTCTGTTTCTACTCCTTTTTCAATTGTATCAAAAAAGTTCTTCAGCAACTCATGTTTTTAAGATACTTTTTGGACACAAAATCAAGGAACACACCTTTTGTGAAGATGAATGATGATGAAGAGGATAAAATAAGCTAATTAGATTTTAAGGCTTTTATATTGTTTTTTCACACAATCCTCCAAGTCAGGGGGAAAGTTCCCTCTTTGTGTCAGCCTAAAGTCTAAGGACCACTAACAATAATATTTAAAAATTCATAAAACACACAGGACCACAAAAAAGCCAACCACTGAAACACAATGTTTTAAAAAACAAGTACTGGGGGAAAAAAGGGAACAAAACCCACTTTTCACAATAAGGCTGTAATCTCCTATAAGGCAGAGAACATGTCTACTCTCTACCATGTGAAGTTTCATAAGATGGAGAATAAAAAGTCCATTTATATAGATAACAATGATTATTTTTCTACTTTCTCTGAACTAAAGTTTTAGGTACCAATTCCTTTTGTTAAGAAAACATTCTATGGGTTATTCCCACAAGACTGTTGAAATAAAGATGTAATCCTTGGAGATCTTGGATTTAACTCTCCTCATATAGTCAAATTCCACTTTATCAGAGGCTGTGCTATAATAAAATATTTTATGCTATGAAAGATAATATATTTACCATAGGTAGTGAGCCACTGAACTAAGAATCTAAATCAACTGAAATACTATTCTGTTTTCTAGAAACAACTACTTAGATTTGAATATACAGTTATATTACCAAAGGAAATAAATGGTTCTCCACAGAAAAATAGCAAAAGCTTAACAACTATGTGAAAGATTACTCCAAATCACTAACAATACAGGAATTGCTAATTGAAAAAAACTCTTAGGTTTTACCTCAAACCCCAAACTGGCAAATGACAAAAATGGAAATAGTCAAAATTGAAGGAGCTGCACTGAAATAGGCACACTAGTATATACTGTTGGTGAGACTGTAGCTATTGGTCCAATCGTTATGGAATATAATTTAGAATATGACTTGGATGTCTAAACCCCAAGTAGAGATAACCACAGCTAGTTATATTCTCTCAAGAACTGGAAACAATGTAGACAGATGTGAAAATAACTAAACAAACTGTAGTATATGAGTGCAATGGAATATTATTGCACCGTAAGAAATGAATTCAGAGAACCATGGAAAGACTTGCATGAACTGAAATTAAGTGAAGTAAGCAAAACTAGGAAAACAACATACACAATGACTAAAACGGTGTATATATAAAGGTGACAACAACAAAAACAGAATTCAAATGCTGGGTAATTATGACAAAACACGGCCTAGGAAAAGGCTTGAGAATCCACCTCCCTCTCTTTTTGTAAAAGCAGGGGTTAGGAGATAAGCTAGGCCCAGATTATGGGTATTAAATATTGTATATACCATCAGATACAATTACTGTGTTGTCTGACTTACCTAAACTAATCTTTTTTGAGTCCTTTTTCATTCTTTGTCATAAAGGATGACTAACTGGGTAAAGGACAAAAAGGAATGAAGAAATGAAGGTGATGCAAATATAAAAGATAGCAATTTTAAGGGGGAAAAAGAAAGCAATTGATAATGCTATGAAAGTGAACTAGCCTTACTAACTAGAAGTCAAATGGCAACATCAAAAGATTTTTTTTATACATAATAAAATATCCTATAAATGACAATGTTCCTATGATGAAAACTTTTCAAATTATGAAACAAAAAAAATGATATAGATTATCATTAGTACAATCTCACAACTAAAGGCTTTGGTCTGAAACCTTCTAAATTTGATTTGTTGGCTTGATATTTGTTGGCTTGATATTATCTTCACCCCAAAGCTATGAGAAGTCTCAAATCCAAATAAGTTAAAGCAATTTTTTTCTTTAAATATCAAACTTAAAACAATCAACCAAAATTGACTAATAATTTATTTTTAAAGCTATATAGCCCACTGTTAGAAACTTTACTTGGCAAAGGAAGAAAAAAAAAAGGCAAGACTGAATTAACTAGCAATACCCTAGAGAACAAAGACAAGTCTTAAAAGATAGGCCCGAATTGTCCTCCTTGTGATGTGAAGCCAAAGTGAAGGTTTTTCCTGAAGATATTTTTGAGAACCAGTAGTCTTAGGTAAAGGTGGATGGGAGTCTGGACAAGGATACTAGCCATATTAAGTGGAGAGAAGGGGAAGGATGTGAGAGGTATTGCAGTGATAGAATCAACAAGACTAGGCAATTAACTGGATAGGTGGGATGGGGAGAGTGAAGAACAGAGGATGACTACACATTGTCAACATGTGTGACTAGAAAGATGGTGATACCCTCATCAGAAACAGTAAAACTGGGAAAAAGGATGGGTTTGGAGGGAAGAATGAGTCTTCATTTTGAACATGTTGAGGTTGAAATGCCTAAGAAATATCAAGTTCAAAATGTCCAATTTGAAGTCACGCACACAGAGATGATGACTGAACCCATACAATCTAATGAGGTCACCAAGAAGGAATAAAATGTAGGGGTTCTTAACCTAGGGTCCATAAACTTTTTAGAAATATTACTGATAAAACATATTCCAATATAACTGGCTTCTTCTGTAATCTTGTATATTTTATTTTATATATTTAAAAATATTCTGAGAAGGGGTTCATAGGTTTCATCAGACTGTCAAAGTGGTCTATTACACACACACAAAAAAAGGTTAAGAATCCCGAGTATAGATAGAGATAAGGGCCCAGGAGAAAGCCTTGGGTACATCTAGGATTGCTGGCTGAAATATGGATAATGATACGGTAAAAGAGAAATCAAACAATTAGGCAGGTTAAGAGAGAATACAGTCCAAAAGAATAATCAACAGTGTCAAATGCAGCAGAAAAGTCAATAAAGATGAGAAAATTTACAAACTTTTGTACAAAAGTACCTGACAGAGCATCTCTGAGACCTTAGGGCAAATCACTTTAACCTTCTTCCACCTCAGTTTCCTCATCAGTAAAAGGAGGGAGTCGAAAGGCACTGCCACAGTGATCGCTATCAGCCCAAAGTCTAAGACCCTAAAAGAATACAAAGCCACATACTCTGGGCATTCAATAAATGCAGAACGACTCTAAGCTCATCAAGGGCACTTTATTGTTGGATACCTATTGTCTAGCACAACACTGGCAGCATATGGTTTAAACAAATTCTCCATGAATAAAACATGGTTGTATCAACAAGATTATGAGTAAAGCTGTTGGGGTATTTTTATATAGAGGAAACTATCAGAGTGGCTTTCTGTGTAAGTAATGGAACTACCAGTTAAGCCAAAAATTAAAATGAAACTTACAACTCAAAGTATAAATCTTAAACCCTGCCCAAATCCTCTCTAATTAAGCACCCAGGAATACTAAATAAAGAGAAACTCTACTGACTAAAATGTGTGCATGTCATCTTTCAGAAAATAAATGTTACTGAAAATTTATAAAAGTCTAGGTATTTTGAAGCCATCTTTGTTTTTGAGTTGTTTTTCAGCTGCATCTGACTCTTTGAGACCCCAACTGGAGTGTTCTTGGTAAGGATACAACAGGGGTTTGCCATTTCCTTCTCCAGCTCATTTTACAGATGAGGAACTGAGGCAAACAGACTTAAGTGACTTAACCAGGGTCACACAACTAATAAGTATCTAAGGCCACATTTGAACTCAGGAAAAAGAGTCTTCCTGACTATGGGCCAAGTACTCTACGCATTGTGCCACCTAGCTGTCCCTTTTGAAGCCACACTGAAATAACTACATTAAAATTTTTTTTGAAAATGTGTAAATATAGTCTTATTTCAGTACTCATTAGAAAATCATAAAGATGAAAGGGACTTTTTAAGGAGAGTAGGGACCAAGAGACTTATCTACGAGTTTTTCCCTCCTTCACTTAGAAGCCATTTTTAGGGGAAAAACTAAAAGTCATTGGGGGAGGAGGAGGGGGAGAGTTGTTTTCTGCCACATTTCTGCAGGTTGGTTTCTTCCCCCCAGGCTTTCTTCACATAACACATAAAATAAAATTTTAATATTAAATTAGTTACTATTCAGAAGGAGGGTACTGGGATTTAAGTTGATACAACAATCTATTCTTTTCAGATATCTCAAATTAAATATTATGTGCAAGATACTGTGCTGGAAACTGAGGACACAAAGACATGCTATGCTGCTCAAGAAAAGCTAAAAGGAGAAGGGAGGCAGATGGCCAAAATGCTCTGCCACATGGGAGGGTAAGAAAAGCACAAAGCACACAATCTAAGTTGTCTCCTTCATTATATACTAAATTCATTGCCTTATTCAACCAATAATTAAGTTATCCTATGTTGAAGGTACAGTTTAAGGTGATGTGATTTCCACAGAATGAGGCATGCTGGTCTTAATCTCTGTACTTTTCACAGCAGGAATAACATTTTCTCAGGTAGCTCATTTCTAAGATTTGAGTGACCAGCTCCCTACAAAATGACAATCATCATTCTCCCTCCCACTAACCCCTCCAAATCAGTTACCCCTTCACAATCTATCTACTACCATGAAAATAATACCACACACTTCCTCCATAGTTTTATCTGCCCTTACCTTCACCAGCCAATCCTGATCTATACCACCTACTTTGTCCTTCCCATCTAATATGCAAACAGACTAACCTTATCCAAACAAGAGTGCAATATCTCACTTCCCTAGTGAAAAATTTATATTGGTATGCCTTTGACTAAAAAAGGAGCTGGAAGGAAGGAAAGTGATAAACAGTATATGACACCTGTGTGCCAAACACTGTGCTAATAAGTGCTTTACAAACATTAACTTATGTGATCCTCACAACAACCTCTGAGGTAGGGTGAGACAACAATAAGCCTAAATTAAGCCTTTACTATTCTAGAGGAAAGAGACAGAAAGTACTCACTCACACTGTTGTTGCCCAAGAGCTAGACAGCATTCCTTTCAGAAAATCTCAACTAAAGCAGCCTTTCCCTAACTCTGTAGTTGTTTTTCTTTCATTTTCAAAGGACCAATGAAAAGGGTAGAACAGGGAGCTTATGGTAAAAAGTGGTTATCGCAGTGCCTGGCATATAGTAAATGTTTAACAGATGTTTGTTATTTGTTCTTCATTTTTGAAGAGGACCAATGACATCACAAGTCATCGATGTCTTGACTTGCAAGTGAAATGGATTTAAGTGATGCAGAGCTACACAAATTTATCAGCTTCACTCTCTCTTCCTGAGCCACCAAAGCCCAATGACAGGACAAAAGTCAAGATGGTGATGGCCCTGGATGCTCTTGGTATCGTTCATGTCTGAGCAAGCTCTAAGCACTCCACAGAATCTGCTTCAACCACCTTCATGGCCATTGAAATTTGTTCTCATTTGCCCATTCCATCAGGGGAAGTCTTCACATGCTTAGAATAGATGTGCCCTTAACTCAGTGATGGGTTTGAGGTCTATCAGTTACCATCAGTTTACCAGGATACGGCCACTGTACATGCTACAGTTTCTTGGAGCCACAAGTAAAAGGTGCATGACAGGGGGCCACCGAAGGTAGATGAGCAGCCTTGAAAAGGGTCAGCAAGCCCTCACCCCAGAGGCGACAGTCCTCCCTTAACACCCCATACAACCCTTACTCTATCAGCATATCGATCACTGACAGGTTTCTGGCTCAGTACTCCCCGGACTCCCCAAGACAAGGGGAGGAACTACCTATGGGGCACCATTAGGTCTGCCAAATTGAATCCAGCTGCCTCAGCTGAAAAGCTTTAGATTCTGAACAACTAGCCCAACAAAGTTAATCCCTAATTTCTCTCCTATATACACTCTATATTCCTAGTTCTTCTTACTCTCTCATCTATTAGTGGTTCCAAAGCTATGGGCATGTTTTGTGTCCACAGTTTGCAGTGTTTTATTTTTTAAAACTGATGATTTATTTGTAGGAAAAATAGTCTGAAAACTAATCTTCACACAAAAGTAACTTTCTGAATTCTGGCTACATGTCTCAGATTGTCTGAGAAAACTATAATAACAGTTCCTGCCACAAAGAGGGGTTTTCTACATCTACGGCTTTGTGAAACCTAAATACCAAAGCCCGGCTACACATGGAACCAGATCTAGGGCAACTGTAAGCACTTCAGCCAGCTTTCCAATCTCTAAATCTGTTATAAACCATCACCTACCATTTCCTCAAATGATACAGTACAATAAATAGGCAAACATGCCATCTGTGGATTAAATAATGTCTCATATGTAAATGCTGTTGTGATTATTAAAATTTAAAATTCACTTAAAAGCATTACTGGATTCAGAATAGTTTTGTCATTATGAATTTTCTTGATGAAATAGCTATCATTATATAATGATCTGCAAATCTGAAATTAAAAAGGAGTATCCATAGTCAGAAAGACTGAGAACCAATATCCTCTACTACAGCCTCTTTCTCCTACGTTGGCATATGCCACTCAAAAGGCATTTATTCAGAATGTGAATACATTCTATGTGCTAGGTACTAAGGATACAAATTCAAAAGTAATACAGGATATATATATATATGTGTTTTATTTCCGTGTGTGTGTGTGTGTGTGTGTGTGTGTGTGTGTATGGAAATAAAACAAATATAAGAGATAAAAAATAAATACAATTAACAAAGAGAGGAAGAGAACTCTAATGACTGGGGAGAATCAAGAAAGGCTTTCTGAAAGTGACAGTACTTGAACAAAGTCTTGACAGTAACTAGAAATTCCAGGAGGCTGAGGAAGAAAATATGCCACTTCAGGCACAGAGGACTGCCTATTCAAAGGCAGAGAGGCCAGAGATGGAAGGAGGCTAGAGTATAGAATGTGTGGGGGCAATAATACAGAAGACTGTACAGATAGGCCAGAAACAAAAAGTGAAGTGCTCTGAATGCCACAGAGAAGAGTTTCTCTTTTATCCTAGCAGGAAAGGGAAACCACTAAAGCCACTTGAGCCAGGGAGTGATGACAACCTTCTCTATGTATCAAATTCTACCAGCTTCAAAAAGTGGCAACTTTAGAAGTGTCAGAATCAACTCTTCTGAGAATAAACTGCTTCCAAGGATTCCATCAAATCAGGATAACAAAAGAGTCAATCTATAAATGTTTACTAAGCGCCTACTATGTGCCATCCACTGTGTTAAACATTGATGACACAAAGAAAGGCAACAGACAGTCACTGAGCTAACAGTGTTAAGTATGGAGATAAAATGCAAACACTGTATGAGGACGCTACATACAGGATAAGTTGGAAATAATCAAAAGAGGGAAGAAACTAGAATTAAGGGGGGAGGGGGTTGGAAAGGCTTCCTAGAGAAGGTAGGATTTTTGTGCAACTTGAAGGAATTCAGGGAAGCCAAAAGGTAGAAATGAAGAGGGAAAGACTTCCAGGCACAGAAGACTGCCAGAGAAAAATGCCCACAGACAGGAAAGTCTTGCTGGATGAACAGCTAGGAAGCTGGTGGCCCTTGATCACAGAGTATGAGTGATGTGGAGCTACTGGAGTTTCAGTAGAGAGTCATCTAGTGAGACCTGTGCTTTAGAATATTGTTTTCACTTTGACAGCTGAGTTCAGGATGGCCTAGAATAGGGAGAGACTTGTGGCAAGATGGTAATTAATCATTTCAAGCCATAAGACACATGACTTAAAGATATGATCCTCAAAACATAAGGAAATAAAAACCATTCTGACTTTCAAAAAATAATTTAATATTTAAATGATACTTTTTCATTTGTTTTAAACCATAGCTGACCAATCACTGTAAGTAGGATACCATTCTGATTACTGAAGACCACTTTGGAAAGCAAAATTTTTATTTCTCATGTGAAAACATTTTAAAAACTGACAACAAAATCTAGGAATTGGGGGGGGATCATATTGCTAGAACTTAAACTATATTATAATTAATACACTATTTGATAACTGATTTTTTAAAGGTAATTAAATTAGTGTAACAGACTACATACATAACAACAATCAGAGGTCCAGTGTTTGTGTATATGTATATATGTGCATACCAAGGCATTCCAGTTTGAACTGCTGGGAAAAATGGAAAGCAAGTCTGCTGAAGTTAGGTTTAGACTAACACTTGACACTGTATATACAACAATAAGTTCTAAGTGGATGCATATTTTAAATATGAATGTTACATTAAAAAAAATTACAGGAAAAGGTATTTTCTTTTCAAAACTACAACTGGAGGAGAATTCTTAAATTTCATAAAATTTAGCTTTACATTAAAAACATTATTAAAGGAAGGAAGAAAACAAGTGTTTATTAAGCATATATACATCAGGCACCTGTGCTAAGTGCTTTAGAAATATACCCGAACCCTGGAAGGTAGTTGCAATTATTATCCTTATTTTACAGTTGAAGAAACTGAAATAAACAAAGGTCAATAACATCATACAGCTAGGAAGTATCTTAGGCAAAATATAAACTCAAGTCTTTTACTCCAGCACCAGCAGAGTATCCACAGTACCCACCTAGCTATCTAGAACTAGAAAGATCTTTAAAGAAAGACTAAGGAGAGAAATGTTAGCATGAAAAAAAAAATCTGTATCAAATATCATTTACAAAACACTGATACCCTAGGCATATTAAGGAATTGATATAAATACATAAGACCAAGCGCCATCTCTTAAATGACAAATGGTCGAACGATATATGTAAACAATTATCAAATAAAAGAATGACTATATGAATACATGTTCTAAAACACTGAGCAGAGAAGTGCAAAAGCTACACTGCACAAAAAGGCAAAAATGACCAAAAGAAAGTCAACACTGGAGGGACTATGTGCCCCATGCAATGTCAGTGCAACTGTGAACTGGTTCACAGTTTGGATGATGTAAGGTCAGAAGTATATTCTCTTCCGCAAGAAAATAGATTTCACTACTGGGCTTATACCACAAAGAAGTCAAAGACAGAACTGCATATCTGACTGTGTCTCTCTCCTAAACGATAAACTCCAATGGATTCTTTTCCCTTTATTAACAAATATAAACTACATTTATATTATCACAAGATCAGAGATTTAGAGCCAGAAGCAACTTCCAACACCATCTTATCTATCTCCCTCATCGTACAGATGAACAAGCTAAAGCCAAAGGAGGTTAAGTGATCTGCCCAAGGTCACAAAGATGACTAGAAACAGGATTTCAATCTAAGCCTTTGACTTCAGGCTCTATAACAAGTTGCTTTCTTTTGAAAGTTCTTCTGGGCCCCAATCCGATCAAACTGGTCATCTTCTCAGTTCTTCACAATACAACACTCCAACTCCTGTGTCTGTGACTGCACTGAGCATCCTCCATGCCTGAAATGTGAACTTCACTCCTTCATCTCTGCCTCAGAGAATCCTCATTTCCTTTAAGAGGGAGTTCAAGTCTCACCTTCTTTCTACACGAAGGCTTTCCTGATTCCTTCCAACTGCTTACTCTATTTTACTACCTCGTATTTATCTGTACTTACGCTCTTTATATACATGCTACATCTATGTGTATAAACACAAACATACACACGTGTATAAATATATGTATATATACATATATGCACACATATATACATATGATGTCCTAAAAGTTTTAATGCCGTTTTAAACTTTAACAGCTTAAAACTGCACTAAGACTTTTGGGACATCCTATATGTTCTTGCTGTTTCCCCTATTAGGATACAAGCTCCCTAGGTGCACAGATTATTTTATTGTATGTATTTTCATCCTCAGTACCTAGGATAGTGCCTGGCATACATCAGGTGCTTAAAAATTTATGCTCACTGATCCTGTCTTCTCTCTCCCTCATTCTTCCTAAATCTGTCCTTTATTCTGACTATGACCTCCATTCCTTCTAACCCCTCTGTTCTGGCCTTAGTTTACTCTCTTCGTCAGGACACTGGAGTTTACCAGTTCAGCTAGGTACTCTCAGTCCTTAAATACATCGCGCACACACACGCCCCCATCTTCCTATCACCATTCTTGTATTCTAATTCCTCAACCTTGAAATACCTCTATTCTCCATCTTCAAGCCTGGTACTTTCTCCCTCACTCCTTTTAGCTTCCTTTTGTGTGTTGTCTACCCCAGCAGACTGTTCAGCTCCTTGACAGCAGGAACCATCTTTCTTTATAATAACTGTATCCTTAATATTTAGCACAATGCCTTACACATAGTAGTGCTTAATAAATGTTTACTGACTGCTTCATTTGTTCCTATTCCCAAACTGTTGAATATTGCTAGACACAATCATGAAACTATGACAACTGGGTCTACTACAAATTCATGTTACCTAATTTACTTGGCTATCACTGTTGCATGGTGATCCCACAGTGGCCACTCCAAAACACTTTCCTCAAGGGAGTTGGCATAATATAGTGGTGGGAGGGGTGGGAGTGGGAATACACTGAACTTGAACTTGGGGGTCAGAAGGCCTGAATCCAAATCCCTTTTCTTCTATTAGCTGGTTACTTGACTTCTATGGACCCTTGTAAAAGAAGGGGGTTCAAACAGAAGACCTCTAAGGTCCTGTACAGTGTTAAATATAGATCTTATGCTCCCTCCATATTACCCATAATACCTTCTCTCACAGATTACCTTATCTCCACTGGGAGCATTTACATCTTTCCTACTACACACAACAGAACTTCTCAATATCTTCCATGTCCTCTTCTCTTCTGCTACAGTCTCTGAGTAAGTGCTCCTCCTCTTGACCAAGACTAACCCCTCTACTTGTGCCCCTGATCCCATCCTTTCTTTGCCTTTTAGAAGCTTGCTCCTTTGATCATCCATCTGCTTTTCTTTCATCTTCAATCTGCCTCTATTTGGCTCCTACCCAACTGCCAAAAATTATGCCCAGGACTTAGCTATTCTTTAAAAACTTTCCTTTGATCCTGCCATCCCTTTAAGCTATCATCCTATCTCTCCAATCTCTCCAATCTCTCTCTCTCTCTCTCTCTCTCTCTCTCTCTCTCTCTCTCTCTCTCTCTCTCTCTCTCTCCTCTCCCCCCTTTCTCAAATCGAGATCCTCTGAATTCTGATTTCACTTCCCTGCATCTCTACTGAGGGTACTAAAGATCTATTAACTGTTTAATCTGATGCTCATTTCTTGACCCTCTTTTTGGCTCTTACACTGTCACCCAACCCTTTTATCTCCTGGATATTCTCACTTTATGGGGTTTCTACAATATTGTTCTATCCTAGTTCCCTTCTGCTCCCATCTCTCTTGGCTTCTTTTAAACTGTTCTCCCTTGGTTTTCCCTGAAGGTTTCTATCCACTCCTCAACTTTATGAGCTAAGTATTTTTCATCTACTGACTGTCTATGTGGGGCTGTCCCCTAAGATTACCCTGAGATGGCTTCTCTTTTATCTCTATACTATCATTTTTGGCATTATCACTGCTTCCCTGGGTTCAATTACTATCTCTATGCATATGGCTTCAAATTCATCCCTTCTCTTTCTTTTTTTAAATTTTTTTTTAAGGCAATGGGGTTAAGTGACTTGCCCAGGGTCACACAGCTAGTTAAGTGTCAAGTTTGGTCTGAGGCCGATTTGAACGTAGGTCCTCCTGATTTCAGTGGTGGTGCTCTATCCACTGTGCCACCTAACTGCCCCCCTTTCTCTTTCAGAAGCACCATTTCTAACCAGTTGCCAAGTCTTCTCAATTTTGACTCCAAAACATATCTTTCACCCTTCCCCTGCTCTCTATTCACACGATCACCCCACTAATTTAGGCTCTAATCACCTCTTACCATATTTAGGGTAACAGCATTCTACTTGGTCTCCTTAAATTCATCTGTTTTCTAATCTGTCCTCCAGCTTCCAAAAAAATCTTCTTAAAGCACATGTCAACCATGTTATTCTTCTACTCAAAAAAAATTGTGGCTCCATATTGCTTCCAGGGTTAAATTAAAAATCTTTACCTTGGCATGAGGACTTCCAAAATCAAGACTCTCTCTATCATTATTTAACATTATTCTCTTTTTATACAGTCTACATTCCAGTCAAATTCTAATGCTGACTGTTTCCCAACCAACACTCCATCAATGCATTTGTTTATGTCATGGGAGAAAGGGTGATGGGGACATGATGAGATATTAACCTCATATTTAATACAGTATATCTGACTCCCAAAATCAGGCAATCATAATTCTAAAGAAATTTTTAAATCTACAGCAATAAACAATACCATATACAAAGTAAATGCTAAATAAATGATAAGTGTTTGTTGTATTAAATTACATTAGGAATCTAGATTCTAGTCGTAGCGGGGCCATTTCTCTGAATCTGTTTCCTCATTTATAAAATATGGGATCAAATTAGATGATTTCTACTCCAAAATTCAATTATTTTATGCTCCTATAGTAAGATGTCCTGTTCATCATGAAAACAAAAAATGTATGCAAACCCCCACATCTAAACTTAACTGACTGGCTAAGCAACTAGAATTGATTAGTAGATGAAGCAAATATCATTGCAGGAACCCTTTAAAGAGCTATGTAATTAATGACAGATATATAAATACAAAACTGAAGCAAGTGAGTTTTAAAGATCCCTAGCTACTTAGTCATTAACTTTAAATAACATAGACTTGTTTAAGATACTATATAGACTAGACTAATGATAACAAAGTATTATTGTTTTGTTTTAAATCATTCAGTTCTACAAGTTTTCTGATCCTTGTGAAATCATTTGTTGTTATATAGATATATGCCCCCAAAAGTTTTGGCTCAAAGAGTCAGCAACTCCTTGTAGGCACAGTAAGAATCAGCAGAAGGAATAAAATAAATATAACTGAAGCAATTCAGTTTTAGGACTTGACAAAACAGTTTAGTGGAAGCAATGTTGAAATTACAACATTAGCCAAAATCAAATTTTCTAAGTATTTTAATCTTTCCACCTTATTCTTACTTTTTAAAACTTTTAAAAGGTCAATTTAGCACATTCCTGACATTTAGTTTGACTATTTTTCTACAAAATTCCATTGACCTAAAACTTCAAAAATTGAAATAAATTAATTCTACTGCCCAGTTATGAAATTTAGTTTATACCCCACTGCTTTAGATTTAATCAGATAAATAGTGAGAGCACTAAGAAAGAGGCTGTTGCCTATCATCATCTGCATTTAACACTCAGCTTTTCATTTAAATTTGTGAATACTAACAGTTTGTTTTCTTCAAGTTAAGAGCTAAAGTAAGTACTATATATAAAACAAACAGTAGTCGTAGTGTCTTGAAAACTGTTTTTTAGAGTCTGAAAAGGAAGATCATAAGCCAATTATAAGCATTGCTTCCACTGAAAAACCCACTCTGAGGGAAAGACCAAGCCCTTGCAGCAGCCACATAATAAATAATGTAACAACCTCTCTGGTTCTATTTAACTGAAATCACATCATTCAACCAACCAACACTTATTAAGTGCCTACAATGTGCCAGGCCCTGTGCTATGCACTGAGGATATAAGCATAAAAAGTGAAACAATCCCTACTAGCAGAAAGCTTACGTTCAGATACATAGATAGACAGACAGATATACTATAAAGTCAATAAATTCAAACATATACAAGGTAATTAAATACAAGATAGTTTTGGAGGCAGGGAATTAGCAACTGGGAGAAAAAGAAAATCTTCATTTGATGCTTTTATGAGCTTCAATGGGTTTAATTATCATCTAAACAATCTGAAGAATATCACCACTTAGCAAATTATCTTACTAAGTCAGTGGTAGGTAAGAAATCAGCCATTTAAAAAATAGGGGGGAATCTCACTACTACTAAACTGATTAATTAGGAAATCAGTTGATCCATATAACCAGCAGTATAAATTATTCAAAAATTACATTACATCAAAATTCTCATCAGGTCATGTAGATTTAGTTTATTCCTTGGACGAATCCATTATTTTTAACAGCAAACTTCAATACAAAAAGTTGCCACATACAGTATACCTATATTAGATAGTTATTCATCAGGGGGAAAGGGCACCCAGAGCACCCACCTTTTATCTCATCAGGCTTCATTGCTCTGGACTTCATCAGGCCCCAAGCTGGGTACCCCCCACCCTTTTCAGCTTCTTTATATGTATTGTCTTCTCTCATTAGCTTGTGAACTCCTTTGCCTTCCTCTGTATCCACAGCACTTAGCACAGTGCTGCCACATAGTAGGTGCTTAATGTTTACTGACTATTTAGTGCAATAAATAAGCACAGTCAAGGAAAACAAATACAGTTATCCCTTCTACATCACGACTTTCTTCAGCATGGTTTCGATATGTCGTGGGTTGGCATAAGAAATTAAATGGGAATTTGGGGGTGTTTTGTGGATGCCACAAGCACACAAAGGCCAGCAGATGACACAGAAAAAGTTTAGAAACTCAGAAATGAATAAAATATATGTATACTACTAGAGTCTATTGGGGAGGGAGTGGGGGGGTGAGGCAATATAATTAGATCTGCATTTTAGGAAAATCATGTTGCTGGCTAAATTGAGAATGGATCCCTGTGGAGAGAGACTTGAGGTAGGTATAGACTCACCAGCATTCGAAATATGGCACACAGGTGAAACTGATAGGCCTTGGCAATGGCTTGGACATGGAGAATGAGGAATCCAAGGTAACTCCTGCATGAGAATCGGATGGACTGGGAAGATGGTGTTGTTCTCTACAGTAATAAGGAAGGTGGGGCAGAGGAATATGGGGAGAAAGGATTAGGGGGAAAGATAACAAATTTTGGGGGGGCAGCTAGGTGGTACGTGGATAGAGCACCGGCCCTGACATGAGGAAGACCTGAGTTCAAATTTGGCCTCAGACCAAACACTTGACACTTATTAGCAAGTCACTTAACCCCAATTGCCTTTAAAAAAAAAAGATAACGAATTTTGTTTTAGACATATTGAAGTTAAGATGTCTACTGGACATCTATTTCAAGATGTCTGTAAACAACTGAAGATAGGAGACTGGGAGTCAGCAGAACTACGGGGCAGGAAAGATCAGTTTGAGAATCATCAGCATAGAGATGGTAATTAAATCCTTAGGAGCTAATGAGATCACCAAGTGAAGTATTATAGAAGGAGAAAAGGTAGAGGGCCCAGGACAGATCTCTAAGGGACAACTATGGTTGAGGACATGATATGGAGGAGGATGCAGCAAAGGAGACAGAGGACAGGTCTGATAGGTAGGAAAAAAACTAGCAAAGATTGGTGTTCCAAAAACCTAGGGATCACCAGCATATTCTGTTTTTATTTAAATTCATTAATAACCTTTGGAGACATTCAGATTTCTGAAGGGATGCTTTTTTCTTCATCCCCCTACATCATCATATATTTTCTTTCAATTGCTCAAATAAATTGTTTCTCTTGGTTCTTGGGGTTGTATATTAAAATTACTATTTAACTCTGATCTTTTTATCATAAATGCTTGGAAGTCCTCTATTCCTTTAAAAATACATTTTGCCTCCTGTAAGATAATACTTAGCGCCTACTGGGTTAAGCTATTCTTGACTTTAAGTCCTCTATCATTTGCTTTAACTAGAATAGTGTATCCCAAGATCTATCATTTATTGCTGTTTATAGTAAAATATGCTAGTAGAGTACAGAATATGTTCTTATGATCCTGACTGTGGCTCTTTAATACTTGAACTCCTTTCAGGATGCTTGCAACATTTTTCTTTGATATAGAAACTCTGGATTTGGGGGGGGGGTCAGTTAGGAGGTGGTTGGTGAATTCTTTCTATCTTCACTTTCCCCTCTGGTACTAATAAATCTGAGCAGTTTTCATTTATGATATCTTGAAGCATTTTTATAACAAGGTTTTTAGAAAGTCCAATGATTCTTAAATTCTTTCTCCTTGACCTGTTTTAAAGGTCAATTCTTATTGGTATCAGATATTTTATTCACTTCTATTCTTATCAATCTTTTGGTGTTATTCCAAAATTTATTGCTGCCTCATATGATCACTGATTTCTGTTTGGTCTGCTTCAATTTTCAGGCAATTAGTTGAGCAAGGTTTACCACTAGTTCTCTTCTAAGCGATTTATTCTCCTTCCAATTCTTTCCTTCAGAGTTTTTGCTTCTTTTTATTTCTTCCATTTCTTCTAGGTATTCATGCAGTCCTTACGGAAAATCCATTTTTTTCCTTTGGAGTTTCTGTTTGCAATTGTTATGGAGTTATTCTCGCCTTCTAGGTTGAAGTTTTGGGCTTCTTTGGATCTAGAATAAGTCTTTATAGTGGTGAGTGTACCTTTGTGTACTCATTTCTGTTTTGTACCACTGCCAAGTTCTATTTTCTACCGTACTTTTGGGTAAGAATGATCAGCCCCTGATTGTCTCAACGAGGCTCACTTGGGTTTCTACACTGACCTCCACCTGCCAGGATCAGACCTTCCCACTCAATCTTCTGTGTTCTGAGTTCTGGATCTTTAGAGACCTCTAAGACATCTTAGGTCAGAGTGCTAGGAAAATAGGAACCCATTACTGATAACTTCGAAGGTACCCAGTGTGGATTTATGACCACTCTTAGACATTCTCACGGGAGTCCTTCACTCTTGTTTTCTTCAGACACAAAGCCTTACAGGTTACATGTGTCTCTGTTCACACTTGAAGGCTACCAGCTTGTTTGCCTAATTGTTGTCATTGGCTTTGCTGGAGGCCCCCTCCCCTATTGCTAGTAGGCATCTGGCTGGCTTCTTGCTTAATTCTGGATTGGAAGTAATTACTTATTTCTTTATCACTATTTGGCCAGATGAGATTTTGGGGGGGCTTTTGCTAGAGTCGGTCTATGGAACTGATATACCTGCCTCCATTGAGGAAGTCACCTTGGCCAGAAGTTCTAATCCTACCACTTTCAACAATGATGAAGGGATAAGAATCCCTTCTGGAACCTTATCCTACAACAGGTTTTCAGAGTTGGAAGGGATTGCACTTATTCCAGTATATATATTGGAGAAAAAAAAATCCCCTCTCCAATAGATGCAACAAATGATCATGCAGACTTTGCTTAATGATTTCCAACAACACATTCACAATAAGGATGCACACCTTGTAGGGCAGCCCATTCTACTTCTGGATAGCTCTAATTACTGGAAAATTTTTTACCCTGCATCAAGTCTAAATTTGCCCCTTTGCAACCTCTACTCCTTTGCTTTCATTTCTGTACCCTTGGGCAAAGCAGAACCAGTTTCATTCTCATCCACATGATGGTGATTTAAAGTCAGTTTCTCCAGTTCCTTCAATCAATATGGTCTGTCACTGCTCTGTTAGGTCCCTTCTGTATACCACTGCTTATTCTTAAGTTGTGGTTGCCAAAACAGAATACATTAATCCAAATGTGGAATGACCAAGCCAAAGTATAAACAAAACTATCTCAGTATAACAAGACATCATGTCCTAGTGGATAAACTGGAACACTGGTTTTAGAGTCAGAAATACCTGGGTTCAAATCCCATCTCAAATACATACTGACTCTGTGACCCTGGTCAAGTCACTTAATGTCTCAGTGACTCTTTAAGACTGTCAGTTCCTGCAGATATCAATCTGCCTTAGTAGAGTAGTTCCATAAACAAAAATAATCATGGGTCTAGCACCTATCACTATTCCATCAGCTCTGTAGTCACAGATAGCATACTTCTCAATACAGGATGGTCACATTCAGTTTCTTGTTTTCCATTTCAAGCTGCTGATTTATCTTAAGCTAGTAGTACACTAAAAATCCCAGATCTTCTTCAAAACCAAAATGATAGCTATACCTCTCTTATCTTGTATTTGTGAAGTTGCTATTTTAAAAACTCAAGCCTAAGATTACTATTAGCCTTATTAGACTTCACCTAATTATATTCAAGCCAATGTTTTCTAGTGGCTGTCAAGAATAGTCCGTTCAAAAAAAAAAAGTCTGTCAAGATCTTTCTAAATCCCGACTCTTATCACTTATTATGTTAACTCTCCCTTCCAGATTTTGTGGCATTTGCAAATTTTATAAACACACAAACTAGGCCTTTATCCAACTCATTGAGGAAAAAATAATGGATAAAGTTGAAGATGCTCTCCCCAATGTATTGTACAGAAGGAAGATCTTCTATGCTGAAATCAAACCATTAACTTTAATACACCACTATTAGCTGTTTGTAGCATACATTAATATATAGTCAAACTACAGAGATCTCTCAGGCTTTCCCAAGACTATGAAGGCTTAGTAATAGGATCTGTCTGACTCTGTATTCACTTTCTTTATTTTTGATTCTCTTCCCTACAGTCAAAGTAGCTGTTGTTCATCTCTTCAGTTGCCATTTCTAACTACTGTCACCTTCATTACTGATCTTTGCCACTTTCTCTCCTTTTATCTCTTTATCTCATTCTCTTAGACCAGGGGTGGGGAACCTGGGGCCTTCTAGGTCCTTGGATGTGGCCCTATGACTTAAAACAGACTTCACAGAACAAATCCCCTTAATAAAAAGATTTGTTCTGTAAAACTTGGACTCAGTCAAAAGGCCACACCCAAGGACCTAGAAGACCACAAGCGGCCTCAAGGCTGCAGGTTCCTACACATACAGGAGCTGACCTTTTATAGCTATTACTAGTCAGAATGTTTTTTCATTACACATGAAAAGCAAACCAATCACAACAGTGTATCTGATATCATCTATGATCAATGCATTTTCACATAACTGCGATTTCACCCACTGTTACAGAGAAGAGTAAGAATAATGATCCAGCAAAGGAGACTGAGAATGAGCTGTAATACACACAGGAAGGGCCTAAGGGAAAGCAAAGAAAGTGTCACTAAAGCCCAGAGAGGAAAGAGTATATAGGAAAAGGGTCAATAGTGTCATAAGTAGGAAAGAGGTCATGAAGGATGAAGACAAAGAAAAGACCATCAGATTTGGCACTTAAGGAATCACTGGTAACTTCTGGAGAACAGTTTCAATTGAGGGAGGAGGCAGCAAGCCAGACCACAAAGGTTTTAAGATTGAGACGTAATTAAGGGGCAGCTAGGTGGTGCGGTGGATAGAGCATCAGCCCTGGAGTCAGGAGGATCCGAGTTCAAATCTGACCTCAGACACTTGACAACTACTAGCTGTTTGACCCTGGGCACATCACTTAACCCCATTGGCTAGCCAAAAAAAAAAAAGAGAGATGTAATTAAAAGCAATGAATGCAAACTTTTTCTACAGTATGAATGAAAATGAGAGAAAGAAAGTAGGATGACAGCTTGAGGGAACTGCAGGATCTAGTGAAGATTTTTTTAAGTTTGGAATGTACTTTTGCATTTCAAGGCAGTGGGGAAGAAACCAATAGATAAATGTTAAAGATGTAGGAGAAGGGATGATTGAGGTGGCAATATGCTGGAAAAGACCAGAAGGGATGGGATCATCCATCATCATCAAGGGCAAATTTAGAAGGTTAGGCCTTGGCAATGGGAAAGACCACCTTATTACAAGAAATGGGAAGAAAGGAGTGAATAAGGGTTTGAGGATAAGAGGAAGAGAATAGGGAGGCTCAAATGGTATGGACTCAATTATCTGAGTAAAACAAGAGGACTGGTTCTCAGCTGTGAGAATAGTGAGAAAGAGAAGAGCTTTTATGGCAAATAAGATAGGGCATCAATTAAGGAGCTATAAAGGATTGCCTTATTACCAGGAGGAATCAGCTGTAGTTGGATAACAAATTCATAGTGCACCCAGAATGCATGTGTGGCTTCCTTCAGTAGCACTCAGGCTCAGAGAAGGTGGCTAGTAGAAGTAATCTAGCCCAGAAATTTTAGGATGAGCAGCAACAGGACAAGATAACAGGGATTTGAGAGTAGGGGAGGGTGTGGAGCCAAACTGGTTAAATCTGGGTTGAGACTGAGAAAGAAGGAAAGAAAAGTCAAGAAATAGAAGAAATGGAGGTCACAATGAGGGGGACGAATAGGGTCCAAGAAGGTGAGGCACAGGGAAAGATGGAATGATAAATTCTGTTCAGACTGAGTTTCTAGGTAAGGAAGTGGAACACTTGTAGATTACAATGTATGTAAAGATCTTTGCATATTATTTGCTGTTGCATGTCATAACTACACACACCAGAAAGTAGACTATCTTTTTTACTGAAGCTCCCTTATAATAAATTCTTATAAATAATAACATATTATAATATTATAATGATAAACAATAACAATACAACAGTACTAAGTACCTTCCCACACTCTGGTATAGCCAATCTAGCCTTTTCTCTCTGCCACACACAGCACTACATCTCCTATTGCCATGCCTCAAGTGAAATAATATTTGCAAAGCACTTATCACAGTGTCTGGCATCCATAAATTCTTCTTCACTTCTCCCTTCCCCTTAGCAGGGGCCTCCTCTCATTACTGGAACTACTCCCTCCTCACTTTGGTCTCATCAAATCCCTCACTTCCTTAAAGATGTAATTCAAGCACCAGGAGTTACCTGAAGCTTTTCCAGATTTCAATTGCTAATGGCCTCCCCATCCACCATTTAACAACCTCCTATTTATTTGGTACATTCCTTTATGTATACTTGTGGTCTAAGCTGAAAAAAGGTAAGCTCTTTGAGACTAAGGAGTGTTTTTATTCTTTGTCTTTCGGTCCCTAGCCTAATATAGGCACTGGATAGGTGCTTAAAATTGTGCTACTTTAGGAATATATTCATATGAACTGAAGTAAAAGAAAATGACATACATGGGTAAAATACTTCATGTGGAACAGTTATAAGTTAAAGTGTCTAATTATCACAGGATAAATTCATCCTTCCTTCTAAATAAGCTGTTATGAGTGGCACCATATTGCAGAAAGAATAAGTTGGATTTTTAAATTGTCTTCTTAGTTTCAACTTTACATTTACTATTCAAAAAAATTTTAGAAGACATTCCTTGAAGAAATGTCCTTATTGTATTAGAAGCAATATTAAATCATTATTAGCAGGAAGAATCTATTAAACAAGGCAGACACAAAAGCAACTACCAAATAACTGTGTGTGGAGTTGGACATAATTTATTTCCTGATCCAGAAAATAGGGAGAATCTTGAAAAGGTACCTAGTTCAATTCTGTTTGGCTCATCAATTATTAAGCCCCTACTGTGGCTAGAGGTTATTAGGTGCCTGGAGAAATTCAAAGTTTAGACAAATAACACAATTCTTTTATTAGGGGGAACTGAGTCTCAGAAAAAAATGCAAAACAGTACCTGACAAAGAGAACACAGGCACAAACTAAATGTCCTAACATCCAAGGTGGAAGAGGATCTGGGAAGGTTTCCTGTACATTGCATATGCACAATACTGTAAAGGATAAATAGGAATTTATGAAATGCCTAATGTGTAACAGGTACTGGGCTAGGCAGTGGGAATTACAAATACATACAAATACAAAGAACAAAACAAGCATATTCTTGTGAGAGAGAAAATAAGTATAGTAGCTATAGAGACTAGAGGGGAAAGGGAAAGGGCCTAGATCTAGGATTTCATCTGTATAAATAAGTTGGCGGGTGGGGAGAGAGAAGTCCTCTCTACCAATATCTACCACTGCAACTAATAATAGTCTTAAGGGGCTGCCTAACAGTGGTGTCAGACTCAAATATAATGGCCATTCTAAGACAACCTGTGTGTCTTAGAAAACCACAAATTCATATTATATATACTGTGCTGTATTTTTACTTATTTTGTAAGACATCTCCCAATTACATTTTAATCTGACTGGGTCCCCCCTGAAGTTTTTGCAGGCTGCATGGCCTGGGGTGCTGAGTTCGCTTCGCTACCTGTGGCCTACAGCACGAAGAAGTGAAATGACTAGCTCAAGGTCACACAGCACTGCCTCTGAACTCAGGTCTTCTTGGTTTTGACAGTGAGATACACTAAAATTCTAATCTCCACATTACCTATATCTTTCAACACAGAAAATAGTTATTTCTGTCTAACTCAGCTGACTCTAATAGCTTTTCTGTCATCACCACTACCAGGAAGCTTAATTCCACATATATACAGGCTATTCCATATTTTCCTCACATAATTCCCACTACATAATCAATCTTTTCACCTGAAACATTAAGTTCATCACTCTAAAGAGAACAAAATTTGGACTGTAACTTCAGTTGCTCTTCTTTCTGTCTCCCAAAAGAGCACAGAAGCAAATAGCCTGCAAGTCTTGACTTTCCACAGGACTCTATGAGGGAGCAAGAGACAGCAAAACTAAGGCAAGCTCTAATAAAATCAACCTAACTGCTATATTTTGTTATCTTAGGGTAAGGTTGGGGAAAAAAATAACCCCAAACTTCCTCGGAAAGTACCACTTCTATTAATGAAAAAGGTGATTTACAATGGCACATTTCAATAACACATGTAGAAAAGTTAACATAGGTAGAAATAATCAGAGACAAATGGATAGGGATCAAGGATAAATCCTTGTCAGGAATATTGTAAAGAGGACACTTGTTGGACTAGATAGTCCCTGAGGTTCTTAGGGATCTATGAGAGTACAGGGAACAATAATAAAGGCTGACATTTCTACACTGCTTTAGTGTTTCCACTATCTCAACTGGTTCTGCAATTCAACTGATTCCAAGAGCAGCAGGACACTGGGGGCGGAGCCAAGATGGTGAGTAAAAGCAGTGACTTGCTTGAGCTCCCCCCAAAAACCCCTCCAAATACCTATAAAAATGCCTCTAAACAAATTCTAAAGCAGCAGAACCCACAAAAAGACAGAGCGAAACATATTTCCAGCCCAAGACAACCTAGATGGTTGATCAGAAAGGTATATCGTGCTGGGCTCGTAGAGAAGCGCAGGGCAGCGTGGGCCTGCAGGTCACAGTGAACCTGGAGCAGGCCTCATTGAGGACTGAATCACAGGCAGCTGTGGCAGATTCCAGATTTCTCAACTCAGTAACGCCAAAGACAACTTAGAAGGTCAATGGCAAAAGTCTGTTCCTGCGGTGCTGAGAGAGGAGCACAGGGTCTCAGCTCCATTCCCCAAGTGTGGCCTGGGGCAGGGCGGCCTCCTGAGCTTCTGTGGCTTCAAGTGGCTGATCAGAGGGGGATTGCAGGGATCTCTCTGCTGGTGCAGGATTCTCTTGCTTTGCCCGTGCTTGGATCTGTGTCACAGTTCTGGGTGGCGGTCCTTGGACGAGGAGGAGCGCTGGCGTGGTAGAGCTTGTAGTGGCTGTGAGAGGAAATCTTCCTCACAGTTCCAAGGCAGAAAAGAGTGCTTGTGGTCACTTACACACCAGAGCACAGTCCAGGAAAGGAGTAAACAACTCGCCCTTGATCACACCACCTTGGAAGAACTGAAAATTTACAGGTCCCTGGAACTATCTCTGAAAACAGCTGCACAAAACCCCTGAAGCTTGGGACAGTACATTCTCCACAGTGGAAACAGACTCCTACCTTAACGAACAGTTTATAACTATAATAATTGGTCAGGATCATGGGCAAGCAGCACAAAAAGAGTCAGACTATATTATCTTACTTTGGTGACAAAGAAGATCAAACACACAACCAGAAGACAATGAAGCCAAAGCTCCTGCATCCAAAGCCTCCAAGAAAAATATGAATTGGTCCCAGGCCATGGAAGAGCTCAAAAAAAGGATTTTGAGAAGCAAGTAAGAGAAGTAGAGGAAAAACTGAGAGTGATGCTAAAGGAGACCCAAAAAAATACAGAAGAAAATAACACCTTACAAAATAGCCTAACTCAAACGGCAAAAGAGGTCCAAAAAGCCAATGAGGAGAAGAATGCCCTAAAAACAAAAATTGGCCAAATAGAAAATGCCCTAAAAAGCAAAATTGGCCAAATGGAAAAGGAAGTCCAAAAGCTTACTGAAGAAAATACTTCCTTAAAAATTAGAATAGAGCAATTGAAAGCTAGCGACTTTATGAGAAATCAAGACACTGTAAAACAAATCCAAAAGAATGAAAAATTAGAAAACAATGTGAAATATCTCATTGGAAAAACAACTGACCTGGAAAATAGATCCAGGAGAGAGGATTTAAAAATTATTGGACTATCTGAAAGCCATGATGAAAAAAAGAGCCTAGATATCATCCTTCAAGAAATTATTAAGGAAAACTGCCCTGATATTTTAGAACCAGAGAGCAAAATAGAAATTGAAAGAATCCACAGATCTCCTCCTGAAAGAGATCCCCAAAGGAAAACTCCTAGAAATATTGTAGCCAAATTCCAGAGTTCCCAGGTCAAGGAGAAAATATTATAAGCAGTCAGAAAGAAACAATTCAAGTATTGTGGAAACATATAATCAGGATAACACAAGATTTAGCAGCTTCTACATTAAAGGACCACAGGGCATGGAATATAATATTCCAGAGGGCAAACGAGATAGGATTACAACCAAGAACCACCTACCCAGCAAAACTGAGTATAATCTTCCAGGGTAAAAATAATCATTCAGTGAAATAAAGGACTTTCAAGCATTCTTGATGAAAAGACCAGAGCTGAATAGAAAATTTGACTTTCAAATACAAGACTCAAGTGGAACATGAAGAAGTAAACAGGAAAGAGAAATCACAAGAGACTTATTAAGGTTGAACTGTTTACATTCCTGCATGGAAAGATGATAGTTATAATTCATGAGACCTTTGTCAATACTAGGGTAGTTGGAGGGAAAAAATTATATGTATGTATATATAGATATACATTAGATAGATAGATAGATAGATAGATAGATAGAGAGAGAGAGAGAGAGAGAGATAGACAGACAGAGACAGACAGACAGATAGATAGATAGAGAGAGAGAGAGAGAGAGAGAGAGAGAGAGAGAGAGAGAGAGATAGACAGACAGACAGACAGACAGACAGACAGATAGATAGATAGATAGATAGATAGGGCACAGGGTGAGTTGAAGATGAAGGGGTCATATCTGGAGAATAAAAATAAGGGTTGAGAGACTATTATACTGGGAGAAGGAGAAAGAGAGGTAGAATGGGGTAAATTATCTCACAAAAAAAAAACAAAAGAAAAGGCTCTTAAAGTGGAGGGGAAACAGGGGAAGGTGAGAGGGAATGAGTGAATCTTATCCTCATAGGATTTGGCTTAAGGAGGGAATAACATACACACTCAATTGGGTATGGAAAGCTGTCTTACCCTACAGAGAAATAAGAGAAGAAGGGGAAGGATAGAGAGGAAGGCAAAGGGGGTAATCAGAAACAAACACTTCTGAGGAGGGACAGGGTCAAAAGAAAGAATAAGATAAATGGGAGGGGTGGCATAGGATTAAGGGAAATAGAGTTAGTTTTTCACAACATAACTACTATGGAAATGTTTTGCATAACTGCACAAGTATAACCTATATTTAGTTGCTTGCCTTTTCAATGAGGGTGGATGGGGAGGGAGGAAGGGAAAAAATTTGGAACCTAAAGTTTTAAAAACACATATTTTAAAAAAAATATTTTCACATGCAACTGGGAAATAAGAAATACAGGAAATGGGGTACAGAAATCTATCCTGCCCTATAGGAAAGCAAAAGGGGAAGGAGATAAGAGAAGGGGGGGAGAGAAAGAAGGGAGGGCAGATTAGGGGAAGGGATATTCAGAATGCATGCCATCTTGGGGTGGAGGGAGGGGTGAGATGTAGTGAAAATGTGGAACTCAAAATCTTGTGGATGTAAATGTTGAAAACTAAAAATAAATAAATTTAAAGTGTGATGCCCAGAAAATAAATAAAGACAATGGGTAAATGCAAAAAAAAAAAAAGGCAGCACAGAGCTAGGCGCTAGGGATACAAAAAAACTAAATGCCTAAGAAACTACAAAATGATGCTAAAAATATTACCTGTATTTTACTGATAAGGAACCTGAAGATCCAAGAAGTTAAATGACTCACTCTTGGCCACTTAGCTAAGCTTCAAAAGTCCAAATAAAAACACAAGCCTCTCGTGACTACAAGAAGAGTGCTCTTTCCATGACACACAGGAAAAACAGCAAAACTGTGGGGGTTAGGAGAGTGAAGGATTCTGAAAGAATACATCTGACAATAAACCTAGGCCAGGGCTCAACCCAAATGGCTGAAAAGTGACTGGGACAGCAATACAAAATATCTGGCCCCCAGGATCTCTCAGAAAGGGTCCTCTGATTCATCAAGGCCCAGAGGAGGAAGAAGAATTGACAGAGAAATACAATATCGATAGAAGAATTCAGGGTTCATCTCCAAAAACAATAACCTTACTTATCCAATGCTGTCCCCCCCCTGCCAGGAATGCTCTCCCTCCTTATCCACTTTCCAGATTCTCAGGCTTCCTTCAAATTTTAAAGTCCCCCCTTCTATAGGAAGTCTGTCCAAGTGCCTCTTAATCTTGATGCTTTCCCTCTGAGATTATCTCTAAGTCACCTAAAATATATATTTGTTTCTACATATTTGTTTGTATGTTTTCTCCCCCCTTCCTTAGACTGTGAGCTCCTTCAGTCAATAAACATTTAGTCAGCTCTGCTATAACAAATACATGTGTTTTCAAAAAGCACAGAGCTATGAAAAAATCACACAATGAAAACCACAGAGCTTATGGGGAAAATGGGTTTAGGATTACAATGCTCAATAATTTTGTCAAGAACACCTTTAAGAATAGACAAAAACTTAATGAAAACAATACCACATGTTAAATGGTTAAGAAATGCATAAATACTACAATAAATAATGGCCATCTCTGCAGCCTCAACCCTGAACTGCAGGAGCAAGTTGGGCAGGCCACAATTGCAGGCTTCCAGCCAGAGGCCACAGGGAAAGCAGTGGAAGCGGAAGGAGGAAGAAGGTGGGAAGCAGCCCTTCTCACTCATAGCTACTACTGTGTGTGGGAGTACTACAATACAGTAGGCATGAGATAATGAAGGCTTGAAGGCCTGAATTAAGGTGATAGCAGCGGCAGGAGAGAAGAGAGGATTTTCCAGAGATATTTATGAAGGTAAAATCTATTAGTTTTGGCCACATTTTGGACGGGGTAAAGGGGGAGGGGAGTGTTGTTTGAAAAAAAGTGAGGAGTCAAGGATGACAGGTAGGTTGTAAGCCTGGTAGAGACTGTGAAGTACCCCCAGCAGTAATAGGGACCTTAGGGAGGAGGCAAGGCCATGGAGATAACAAGTTCAGTCTTAGACACACTGATTTTAAGATGTCTACAGGATATACAGTTTGAGATGTCCAAAAGGCAGCTGGGGATATGAGACTGGAAATCATCGGAGAAGTTAGGGCAGGACAAGTAGATCTGAGAATTATCAGCTTAAAAATCATAAATGAATCCATGAGAGTTGATGAGATCACCAAATGAAATTCTATAGAAGGAGAAGAGAGTCCAGGACAGAGTCCTGTGGGACAGGAGATCAGATAGGACCAGAAAACCTAGAGAGAAGAGACTATAAAGGAGAAAAAGGTGATCAACCATGTCAAAGGTTGCAGAGAGGTCAAGAAAGGTGAAGATTGAGAAAAATTCATTAGATTGGCAATTATAAGAGCCTATCTTTATCATTTGCCTATCATTGTATCCTCAGTGCTTAGCACACAGTATATGCTTAATAAATGCTAGATGACTGACTAGTGGACAATGCTAAAGTTGCTGAGAAAGACTGAACTTCATTCACACTAAGATGTGTATCGGTCCATCAACAAGTACAGTGGACTGACCCAAATCAAAGGATTTTAGAAAGGACCTTAAGAAATTTCCAAACCCTGAATTTTTCAAATAAGGAAACTGAAACCAAGAGAGATTAAAGGTTAAGGAAGGGGCTTGCCTTAAATAAGCAGAACAAAAATTAAATTTGAACCCAGGTTCTGTGACTCTAAATCAAGTCTCTTTCCCGAGAAAGAGACTCCTTTCCTATTTTTAATGAGGGTAAGGGGAACCAGAGTTAAAAAAAGACAGAAGAGTTTCAAGTAAGAGGAGAGAAGGCAAAGAAAAGTTAAAAGGAAAAACAAACTCAACCTTACAACTCTGTCAAGGACCAACCCTTTATGTCAGAAAGGACATTAAGAAGCTACAGAGAGATGTTCCTGTCAGAGTTCTGCACAGGATTCAGCTTGATAAGATTTAAGAAGTTTTTTTGTTGGTGTACAGCATATGGGGGGGGGGGGAGGCCAGCAGAAAAGGGAGGGAGAGAAGGGGAAAGAGACTGAAATAGAAACATAGACACTGGAGGGAGAGAAGAAAGGAAAGGGTAAAAGGGAGAAAAAGTGCAGTAAAGGGCTCATTTCCTCAAAAAAGATTCACAAATTGAAGTACATTAAACGTAGAAAGTCTGCTATTCCCTACCTAATACAGCATCCCACCATCCCTCCCTCCTTTCCCATTCAGCTTGGGCTCCCAGCAATGGTTGGGTGTTTTCAGCATAACAACAGTTCTCACAGACCTTACAGGATGTCATAATAGAAAGAAAACTCAGAAGAAAGAACAATTCCATAAAAAAAGAAAGTGCAGGAAATGGTATATGGTATTTCAAAATATGGCACTATGGAAAGAGTACTAGCTCCAAAACCAGAGTATCTGGGTTCAAATTCTATCACTATAATTTTGGACAGGTCACCTCCTATAGAGCTCAGTTTACTTATATGCAAAATGAAGGAGCTGTGGTTAGACCAGATTACAGGTTTTTAACCTTTTGGTGTCAAGGATTGATCCCTTGGTAATCCCAAGAAGCCTATAGACCCCTTCTCAGAATACTGGCTTTTCCCTACATTCAGAATTGAAGGAAATGCTAAATTTCAGTTATAGGCTAGTGAAAATAACGGTGTAATTTTTTCCCCCATCCAAGCTCATAAGCACCCCCTAGCCAGAAATTCCTTTAAGAGTCCTTGGACTAAGTCGCTTCCAAATCAAGATCTATGGTCTATGACTGCCTAATATTTTATATTTTTGAAATAAAACTACTATAAATCTAGTACAATATTTCTTGTAGGAAACAAATGACCAGAAATATAAAATTCTAGAATTTTAAATCAAAATCTGGCTTCTCAGTTTAAATGTGTGATCCTACTTCAATCAACATTTATTTTATTAAGCATTTACTGTGTACTGTGCACTGTGCAAAGCACTAAGATAAAGCCGAAGAGTCCCTGACTTCAGGGAACTTACAGACAGGGAAGACCATGTACAGACAGCTGCATACATACAAGAGATATAACACCCAATAATAATCAACATTTTTATAGCACTTTAAGGTTTGCAAGGAACTTTTCATTTATCACCTCATAAAAAGAAGATACATGATATTCTTAAAAGGGAAGGTACTAGCAGCTAGGTGAAGACCAGAAAAAAAGGTCTTCTCCTAAAAGTGACACTTGAGCTGACTCTCAAAGTAAGCCAGAGATTCTAAAGTGAGGAGGCAATGGGTTTCGGGCATGGGTGACAACCAATGCAAATTCACTGAGATGGGAGCCGGAGTGCAGTGTACAGCAAAGAGCAAGCAGACCATTCGGCTGGACTGTTGTGAAAGAAGAATAGAAAAGTAGAAAGAAGCTGGGGTGTAAAAAGTTTTAAATGACAAAATAACAGTTTATACATATTTGAACGGAGAAGTGACAAGAAGCCATTAAAGGTCATTGAGTAGGGGAACGTCATGGTCAGATCTTTGAGAAAAATCATTTTGGCAGCTTGGTGGGGTATGGAGTTTAGTGGAAAGAGGACTAAAGCTGGAAAATCTATTAGGAGACTACTATAATCGTCCAGGCAATGGGTGAGAAGGGCCTGAACTAAGGTGGAGACTGTATGAGAAATGTGGAGGAAAAAAACAGATTGAGCAATTAATTTAAGAAGTAGACTGAGAGAGTGAGAAGTCAAGTATGACACCAGAGTTATGAACCTAGGTGACAGGACAGTGGAACCCTCAACAGGAACAAAGAAGTTCCAGTTTTGGAGGAATGGATGAGTTCTGGTTTGGACATACTAAGTTTGAGAAGTCTATGAGAAATACACTTTGAAACATTCTATGAGTATTGGAGATGTAGGACTGAAGCTCAGGACATTAAAAATAAATATATAAGATGTAGGAATTATCTATATAGAGATGATAATTGAATCCATGAAGCTCATATAAGAATGTAGAGAAAAAAGAAAAAAAGGCCCAAGACAGAACATCACCATATTACCCACATTCAGTGGATCCAAGGATGAAGACCCAACAAAGAAAACTAGGAGCACTTAAATGGCTGGGAAAAGAACCAAGAGAAGGCAATGTCACAAAAACCCAAAGAGGAAACTGACAGCTGATCACCAGAGTCAAATTCCTACCACCATTTACACTTTTTTATTTTAATTTTTAAAAAGAGGAAAGGACACTCAATGACAGTGGCAAAGCAAGGGCCTGGAAATAGAAATGGAAAGTGAGAAGTATTCCAACACTTGTTCCCAGGTTTATGAATGGCTGGAAGGGGTAAGAACTAATAAAAGGCAATGAAAAACATGATGAGTAATGTGATATCCTCAAAAAAGCCGGATTTCAGTCGGTAAGAAGAGGCAGGAATATGAAAGCAAAAGGTCAAGGAAAAAAGAGAACTTGCTGACAAAGCAGAAATCTCTAAAGGATCCAACAGAAAGAATGGGTAGAAAACAGCTATTCAAGGAGTGGGGTAAAGAATTTGGGTTGGGAATTAGGGCAAACTGGATTCTAGCCCAACCATTTGACATCTACAAGCCATGCTACTATGGATAAGACATTTTATACATCAGCCTCAATTTCCTTATCTGTAAAACAGAGAAAACAATACCCGTATACCTACTTCATGAGCCTGCTGTGAAGCTCAAATGAATGTCAAGTACTATGCAAACCTTAAAGCTGCTGCTGTCTATCCTTCATTTTTGAAGAAGCCCAATGACATGGGGTGATGTCTTGACTAGTATGTGAATTGGATTTAAGCCCTATACAAATGTCAGCTATTTCTTGTTATAAACACTAACTATTTTCCTGTTTAGAGCATTAGAGCACACCAAATTGGTTATCTTTTCAAAAATAAGCAAGAGAACACTTACTGAGATGAACTTTACTGAAGAAAAGGACAATTTTGTTTGAGAAAAATCAATATTTAACAAGAATTAGCAAGCCCAAGGATTTTAGGTAAAATTTCTCAGAATAATAAGTCAAAATTATTTCTAGAAATTGGGAATATTTCTTAATAATAACCCTAAGGAAGGCATTCAAACACTCCTAAAAAAGAGACAGAAAATATATTCCCAACTCACATCTGTCCTAGCTCCAGCAGGACCTGCCAATGTCTACCAGGAGTATCACAGAGGGGTAACAAGAAGCACTGCTCTTCCCTGTTGTTCAATTCTCCATAAGGGAAAAAAGAAGAAGCTGGTGTTCTGTGCCTCCATGAGAAGAGAAAAGAGGACAAGAATGAAAGCAAGGCTCCTCTGGAGAGCTCTAGATCATTACGCCTGGTTACCACCATCCTGACTAGTCCAGACCCACCATCCTGGTCAAGTAAGCAATTAGTGAATATTAGTGCCAGAAGCTGTGCCAACTGACTTGAAGGCATGTCATGCTCTATGCCAGCCCTGAGAGAGTTAAAAGAAGCAAAAGCTCCCCTTCCTCAAGAAGGGCTGGGGGAAAAGGCCTATCCTATTGACAACAGCAAACCACCTCCTCAAAATCAATCATCTAGGACACACTGAGGCCCACTTTCCTCATGTGTTCTGAACGGTACAGCTGAAGGGGAAGGGCAAGTTATTACACCTCCCCACCATCGCAATCCCTTCCAAACAACTAGAAGCAAACAGTGTCAGTTGATAATTGTCAGTTGAACACTGCCAAGGCTGGCTCCTAACAATTTAAGATGATAGAAATTAGGGAACCTAGGAGTGAGATAAACTATTAGCCATAAGGGCAAAGGGAGTACAAACTAGATAGAAACTTAAGTTGGCTCAAGTTCTAAGCTGTTTCTAACTATGGCAGGCAACTTTGACTCCTAGCCCAAATAAATTGTAACATAGAGACAAAAAGACAAAACAGATATTTTGGGACAGGGTGCTACCTATTAATAAGGCAGGCTCTCAAGATGGTGGCCGGGGGTTCTAAAGAAGTACTATGGGCATAAGTGGGCAGTGGAGATGGAAGTTATGAATCAAACTGTTTTTCCTATCCTTCCAACAATCTGATTAGTTTGTGGCTGTCAGAAGTCTGAGGCTTGGGGAAGAATGCTCCTTATGTCTTCAACAGACCTGTATAGACAGGTTGTTGAATCTTCATAAAGATTTCTGGAAAGTGACCTGTGAGTGGCTATCACACTCCTAACACCAATCCTCCTCACAAGGTAACAGCCATTATTTGATTACTTGTCATCCCATCTCTAACAGTTGTTTATCCATATTCTTGGTTGAAATTATGACAAGTTTTGGATGATGTACACTTACATATTAAAATTAAGCCACTCTGCATGTACGACATATCAACTTCATTTCCTGAGTTAAAAACACTTACAACGACGTACATAAAAACAGATTTGTGCATATTATGTTTCTCTCCCCCATGTTTCTAGCAACCAGACTGTCCAGGATCTAGAGCACCACTGGGTGATCAGCAACAGAACTGTCTCAGCTAATACTTCTCCCCTTTCCTTTTCCCCCATCCCCTCACTTTTTCCATTCAGTTGCTCACAACTGTTAATTCCACCTCAAACTCTCAAATGTAGAAATAAATGGCATAATATATGTAAAGAACTTAAAGCCAAAATAAATATCAGCTATTATGATTATGAAAGAGCAACACAGAGCAGTGAATACAGTGCCTGCCTTGAAGTCAGTCAGACTTGAAATCAAATTCTGCCTGAGACACATATTACCTGTGTAACCAAGGGCAAATCACTTAGTCTTTCAAAGTCCCTAAGCAATTACCTAAATTATAGAAGAGTTGTCAATCTCTATCAGAGGAAGGTTCGTCTCCAAACTAGGTGCTCCCTACACCAATGAAATCTCAAGTTGAAAACAATAGCAACTTCAGCAGCTGCTGCTACGGCTGTTGCTACCAGCACCTCATTCTTCTCATCTTTTCAATAGTTACTACACAGCCAGCCATCCTGGGGCAAACAGTTACACAGCAACAGAGACAGATCAGTAGAGATGAGTCAGCATTTATTAAGAACCTGCTGTATGCCAGGAAATATACTAAGCTTTAGGTATACAAACACACAAGCAAGACAGTTCTTGCCCTCAAGGAGCTTATAGTCTAATGGAAGACAACATACTAAAAGGCAGCTAGAAAAGAAAAGGGGGAAGGTATATCTACAGGGAGGTATGATAGAGCGATGGCCAGGAACTGAAGTAGAGGCTTGCTTTTGGGCAAGATAAAGCAAAAGCTCACCTATCAGAACCTGGAGTCCCAGGGTTCATATTCCAAGGTTATAGGACGACAGGGGGAAAAGGGAAATAGGAGGAGAGGAATAAAAGGATGGCACCTAGGAAGTGGTACAGAGACCTGGTTCCAAGCAAGATAAAGCAAAGGCTCATCTATTAAGAGGCTGACATCTCAGAGATTTGAATTCGGGATTTGGAGAGAAGAGAATGAGGATCATGGCAGAAATTTAGGCAGTAGACAGCTGGGAAATGGTCAGGTTGGAATCTTGCTATTACTTTTTTCTACTTATATATCAGAGTCATAAAATATTGCACAGATTAATTTAATTAAATATCTATTTTTAGTTGAATAAAAATATTAGGATGTAACCTCATCCTCTATGGGCTCAATGCATCCTACACCACATGGGACACATCGGAGGTGATTCTCCTATTCTCCCCTGATCTTGGGGGGGGTGGAGCCAAGATGGCAGAGTGAAAGCAGTGACTTGCTTGAGCTCTCCCCAAAACCCTTCCAAATACTCATAAAAAATGGCTCTAAAATTCTAAAGCAGAACCCACAAAAAGACAGAGTGAAACAAACTTCCAGCCCAAGACAACCTGGATGAATGATCAGAAAGGTATATCACGCCGGGCTGTAAGAAGAGCGCAGCGCAGTGTGGGCACGCAGGCCACAGTGAACCTGGAGCAGGCCTCAGAGGACTGAATCACAGGTAGCTGTGGTGGTTTCCAGACTCCTCAACTCAGTAATGCCAAAGACAACTTAGAAGGTCAATGGGAAAAGTCTGTTTCTGCAGTACTGAGAGAGGAACGTGGGGTCTCAGCTCCATTCCCCAAGAGCATGGTGGGGGGGGGGCGCCGCACAGCTGCCTCCTGAGCTTCTGGCCCATAGACTGAGGGGGAATCCAGTGGCTAATCAGAGAGGGATTGCAGGAATCTCTTGCTTTGCCCATGTTTGGACCAGGGTCACAGTTCTGGGCGGCAGTCTTAGGGTGAGGAGGAATGCTGGCATGGTGAAGCTTGTAGTGGCTAGAGAGAGGAAACCCTCCTCACAGTTACAGAACAGAAAGGAGTACTTGTGCTCACAGGCCAGGAAAGGAGTAAATACCTCACCCCTTATCATAACACCTTGGAAGAACTGAAAATTTACAGGTCCCTACAAGTATCTCTGAAAACAGCTGTACAAACCCCCGAAGCTTGGGACAGTACATTCTCCACATTGGAAGCAGATTCTTACCTTAACAAAGAGTTTAAAACTCAAGTAATTGGCCAGGATCATGAGCAAGCAGCACAAAAAGAGTCAGACTACATTATCTTACTTTGGTGAAAAAGAAGATCAAAATACAACCAGAAGAAGACAACAAAGTCAAAGCTCCTACATCCAAAGCCTCCAAGAAAAATATGAATCAGTCCCAGGCCTTGGAAGAGCTCAAAGGGGATTTTGAGAAGCAAGTAAGTGAAGCAGAGGAAAAACTGGAAAGAGAAATGAGTGTGATGCAAGAAAATCATGAAAAACAAGTCAACAGCTTGCTAAAGGAGACCCAAAAAAATACTGAGAAAATAACACCTTATAAAATAGCCTAACCCAAATGGCAAAAGAGGTCCAAAAACCCAATGAGGAGAAAAATGCCCTAAAAAGAAAAACTGGCCAAATGGAAAAGGAAGTCCAAAAGCTTACTGAAGACAATAAAAATACTTCCTTAAAAATTAGAATAGAGCAATTGGAAGCTAGTGACTTCATGAGAAATCAAGACACTATAAAACAAATCCAAAACAATGAAAAATCAGAAAGCAATGTGAAATATCTCATTGGAAAAACAACTGACCTGGAAAATAGATCCAGGAGAGAATTTAAAAATTATTGGACTATCTGAAAGCCATGATCAAAAAAAGAGTCTAGACATCATCTTTTAAGAAATTATCAAGGAAAACTGCCCTGATATATTAGAACCAGAGGGCAAAACAGAAATTGAAAGAATCTCCTGATCTTGATCTCTGCTGGGTCTCTTCATTTTATGTAAGTTGGATATGATGAATGTTTAGTAATAGTGATATCTATCAAAAACATTGCTATTAAGTTTTTATGGATTAATACTATGCCCAGGAAATTGTGGGCAACAACTAATGGTCCAATTCTAATATTTATTATTGTCTTCCAAGACATTCTGAAGTCTACACTGGTAGAATGGAAATTGTTTTATATGTCAGTCACGAAAGATAGTGAGCTTCTGATGTCTAATTCTGGTCATTAGGTCATGTCTTGCTAGGTATGTATTTAGAAGGCACTAAATTTTTATGGCTTGCAATATATGTGGCACAGTTTCTACCCTTTCCTTTCATATCAACATTGACCACTAAGCCTAAGCTCTTTTAACAATAGCTGTTGTCAGACTCTTTTGTGACTCTATTTGGGGTTTTCTTGGCAGAAGTACTAGAGTGGTTTGCCATTTCCTTCTCCAGCTCATTTTAGAGATAAAGAAACTGAGGCAAACAGGGTGAAGTGACTTGCCCAGGGTCACATCACTAGTAAATGTCTGAGGCCAAATTTGAAAATGAGTCTTCCTGACTCCAGGCCTGGCATTTTATCCACTGAAAGCACCTAGCTACCCATCTTTATATTATCCCTTCTGTAATTTCTGGTGACAATGACTTGTTCCTGAATTGCCATCATAAATTCTTCCATTTACACAATGTTGTATGAGTTGGCTGTTTGTTCAATGCTTCTCTGTCAATATAATGGCTGAATTTATTCAGACATTTCCAGAAGATGAACGTTTGATTCCATTCTGGGACATTTAGCCATTCAGAGCTGGGTCTGCAGATAAATTATTTACAATTTCATTCAACAAATCAAATAACATGTGCCTACTATTGCCTTTACTTTTACTCAGGGAAATGGTGCCTCCTTGTTCCAAAAATACTTCTGTTAAGTTTTTGACCTGTTTAACATGTCCTATGGTAATATCCATCAGTCTTCATCTTTTCTTTTTTTTTGGGGGGGGAGGAGTGCTAATCTTTGTAGAAATGACCTAGGGAGATAGTGTTTATGTTTTTTTTTAATATTTCAATAAGTTCTTGTTAGGATACTTCATTTATTTATTTATTTATATGTGTAAATTATGATTGGTATTGTGTACCTAACTGATCAAGTCAACAAGTATGCATTAACTTATACCAGCCACTGTGCTAAGTACTAGGGATACAAAGGAAGGTCAAAAAATTATATGCTTTCAAGGAGCTCACAGTCTACTGCAGAGGTTCCCAAAGTAGGTGATATTTCCCCCGGGGGGGGGGGAAGAGGGGGTGTGTGCTGGAACCATGAGGGGAGGGAGCGGTAATAGCCTCGGGTGCAATTGGGGGAGGGGGGAGTGTTGAATAAAAGGGGGGCAATAGAAGCACAAGGAAAGAAGAAAAGATTAAAAAAATCTGAAAAACCGTTCATACATGTTTCATCTGTTGTGTAAGAGAGCTAAAGTCACAGGGATTACACTATTTTCCAAATAAACACACAAAATGCAAGTTATAACTGATAAGTGGTCAAGTCCACTGACAGGTCTTAACAAGCAAGTGTTGGCAGGTGAGCTTGCAACGCATTGTCAGGAAGTCCAGCATGCATCAGCAGGAATATGTGCATGCAATGACCTGTTCACAATATGATACCATACAGTTACATGATGCAATATTTTGTCATCAAAATTTCAATGCAGGAAAAAACCCACAAATTTACAATAAATTATTAAATTTAAGATGTCATTTAAAAAAATTTTTGTTTTTTAAAATGACAATTTTTTTAAAAAATCATTAAAGTATTTTTAAAAAGCAGATTTCCAAAGGGGCGCTAAGTAATTTTTTTTTTAAGGGAGTGGTAGACCAAAGAAGTTTGGGAACCTCTGGTCTACTGAAAAGATGGAACAGCGAAAAGTAGTACAGCTCAGCTCTTTCACAAAACTTCTCTATCAGAGACCAAGGAAAAGTATTAGACTGAGCAGTGATAAGAAAATCCAACGATAACCTAGAATGAGTGCTTTATTACTACACAGGTCAGCATAGGGAGACAGCCACAAGTCTGTGGGCACCATAGGAAGGGTCCTGCTGGGAAAGCGTGTGGACCAGGGCCAAGATCGCAGCTGTGTCACTCTTACCCAACTGGATAGTAAAGCCTTCATATCAGAGGATAGGGATAGGGCCTGCAGCTATGCATGGAGAGAGGAAAGAAGGATGAAGCTGAGTTGATCTCACCATGACTAGCTCTTCCCTACAGACCAGCGACTGAAGGTAGCAGACAGAAAGCAGCATAGAAGGTCCAGGGTCTGGCCTACAAATGTGTGGCTCTGACCTCAGACCTGAGTCCCTGAGTCTGAAACTGTGTACCAAGGCAGGAAGAGCTACTAAGCCTGCAGTTAGTTGTCTCTGAATAGGCTGAGCCTCCCAGCTTTTTAACAAGGATCCTGGAACCAATAGCAGTCTGCTAAAGCTTCAATCAAAGGCAAGACTGCAGCTGAATTACCCAGACTTAAATACAGTCAGAAGCCTACAAAGTCTAAGACTGGGAGGGCAACAAGATCAGACCAAACCCTAGATTAGACCACTTAGGGAGCTGAAAGGCAGCTGGCCTGAGCCACTCTGGCTCCTTTCTGGAACACAGGGCTCAACCTTTGCAGGAAGCAATGGCAATAGCCTAGATAATATGGATCAGGAGCAAACAGGATCCTACCATTCCCATTAGAGGCGCAGAGAGCCTAGCCACACAAAGTCCCAATTCAGGACGCCTGGCATTGTATGTTAATTGTTTAAATATAGTCTCTGCATTTGGCTCTGACTTCAGGTTAACAGCAAGTCTCTTAATATAACTGACCACTGTCTTTTCTTATCTTTATGTCTGATGTCTCTTCCCCACAGACCAAGATATTTGTAGATAACCCCTTCACTCACTGATTCAATGTGATCTCTAGATTCAAGCATAAAGCCTTCAGACTTCATAGTTAAGATCAAGCGACATTATGATATCACTGGAGAAACATTCAATGAAGTGAAGGAGGTGTTAAATAGAGAATTTTGGGTGGAGACGTAATTTGATGTTATGTATGTATATTAAATGATGAATAAAATATTCAGTTGCTTGTACCCTAATTTGGAAGCCATAGTTGGTTCTATTTAAGATGGATGATAATCAATTTAAAGCCAGTAAGAACCACAAAGAATTTAAATTGTATCCCTGAAAAATGTAGAGTTTTATATCAACTTTCCTGACACTGCTTGTGACATGTTTTCAATAAAGAATAATTGTCCATGTGGACATCAAACACCTCAGCATTTTTAATACCTGAGTCCATGTGATATATTTGCAAACTTAGTAAAAGACTTTGTGATAATCAGCAAAGGCCATAAGATATGGCACTTTTCTCCAGTTTATTCAATAATTACTGAAATCAATACTATTCTTTACACCCCTGGAATTTTTTGGCAAACTTTTTTTTTCCCTCAGCTATTATCTCATTTTCACCTTTTTTCCAATGCTGTTCAGAGGAGAAATGTTACTGGGACAAGCTGTTAGCTAATATTCTTTTATGTTTAATATTCCATGTAACATTTATTGTACGTGAGGATAAAATAACTGCTTTTTGTATCTGTATAAAAATATTAAAAGCAAGTTCATTCTCTGTAGGCTTACCGAAAGCATCTTTAGTATAATTCATCTTCATCATCCCCATCCCTCTTCCTTCCTTCCTTTCTCTAGGAATGAATTAGTCAAGACTGACAGAACTACTTCAGAATGCAGTTTCTCAATTTAGGGAGGGATTTAGTTTTCACTTGTTTAGGCCAGTGGTCTTCAAAAGTAGGTGTCCCCGAACATCCAGTGGCTTACAGAACAATCCTAGGGGGCTGTGACAGGACAAGCGGTGATTAATTAAGAGATTGGAGAATGGGTCATATACTATCCAACTCATAATAGTCATGGAACCTACTCCAACACAATCAGCAACAGTTCTCCCCTCTCCTTCCCCCATCATTATTGCTCAACTCTCCTTCACTCTGCCTCCCTCTACCACTGAATTCCTAAAGCTGTACAAATCCCTCCCTTTCTTCTCAGGGCAGTTGTTACTTAACCAAAACCCTAACACCTTCAATAATAGCTACAAAGACAAATTACCTCTACCCCTACCCCAATAATTTTCAGCTAAGTCAGGATCTACTCAATGGGCTCTTTACTTCTGAGCAGTGACTAGTAAGATGACTGCTTCCTCCTTTTGATTTTCAGTGGGGCCAAGAGTACCACAGAATGAACAGGTATGAAAGGATCACAGGATTACACTATCATAAATAAATCTAGAGCTGAAAACAGATGATCCCAGAGACTATTTGGTCCAACTGCCGTTCAGACATCTCAAAACAGATGTTCTATAAGCACCTCAAACCCAATATATCCACAATAGAGGTCGTTACCTTTTCCTAAAAAAAGTATTCCGTCTTCCAAACTTTACTGTTACTGTCTTAGGCACCACCCAGGCTGGCAACCCACTGTTATTATCATCACTCTCATTCAACCCTATATACCATTACCAAATTACCCATTATCTATTACCCATAATCTATTACCAAAATTTGTTTCTACCTTCACAACTTCTCTTGAATATGCTCCCTTGTCTCCACTCATCCAGTTCCCTCCTCAGTTCAGGATCTCACCACCTCTTGCCTGGACTATTGCAATGGATCTGTAATTGGTCTTCCTACCTAGAGTCTCCCTCTACCCCAATTAATCCCCTACACTGCTCCCAAAGTGATTTCCCTAAAGCACTGGTCTGCCAGTGTTAACCAACCTTACTCAACAAAATCCAAAGGCTCACTCTTATCTCCAGAATCAAATATCCTGGGGGAAAAAAAGTCCTGTTTCACATTCAGAGCTGTGGAAAAATACTGACCACCACCAATCCTTGCCTCTTCAGGCTTTAGGTTAGAAAATATTAGGATATTATTTTCATCTGAAGCCCTTAGTCTAATATGAATAAAAATTTTATCAACCTTTAACTATTAATCCCCAAAGTCCAAAGGTGAAATCTTTTTTATGTCTTTTATATCAAAAGCCTAATCAGTTTGTAAACAAAGATGTCTAGTCAGTCCAGGAAGGACTCCACCATTAAGTCACCAAGGTAATAATCTAAGAGAAGGAAGAAGTAGTTGACTAAAATCAATGTAAATAACTATTGCTAGAGTTTACCTTTGAGCACCTGTAAAGGAGAATCCTCAGAAGGAGTTATAGGGGGATTGAATGGTGAAGGGAAATGTTTCTCCAGTATGTCCTGTCATTTTAAATCTCTCCTGTTCTGTTTGATGAATCAAACCTGTTAAATGAACTTTCTTTGAGAATACAACTAAAACTTGTCATTTCAAAATGGCTCAGCAGAGTTTTCAGAAGTAGGATGAATGTCCTTTCGGATTTCCTAAGAAGAGACGCTTGGAATCAGAATTTAATTAATAAAACTGTACCTGACCAGCCTCTGCCCAAAACAGTGAGTATAGTATTTTTCTTCCATAAAGCTCTTCACAACGTGGTTGCTTCCTCCCTTTCCACACTTCTTGCATGTTACTTCTGTTCTTATATTCTACGATCTAGCTACACTAGCCAACTTTTTGTTCCTCAAACAACCCTTTTCTCTTCCATGACATCCCATCTCCCATCTCGGTTTCTTTGCAGTGGCAGTCCCCTGGCACGTTCTTCCTTCTTACCTCAGCCTGCTGGTTTGCCTAGTTTCCTTTAAGAACCAGTTCAAACCCATTTGTATAAGATACCTTTCCTAGTTTCCCAGCCACCCCACCACCTGCTAACAGCTTTCACTGAGATTATATTCCATCTACTCTGTGTATATTTTAAATGTTCTTAGTTATTTACATATGGTCAAATCCATTAAAATGTGAGCTCCTTGAGAACAGGCAGTTTTTGCCTTTCTTATTTATATATCTCATACTTAATACTGGTAGATAGTGAATACTTAATAAATGCTTCCTGACTTACTGTCTGACTAAATTTAACACCCTCTTTTACAGATGAGGAAACTTAAGCCTAGGGAAGTTCCTAGTAACATGTATAGAGCACTGGGTTTGGAATCAGGAAGACTCATCTTCATGAGTTGAAATCCAGCCTCAGATAATTACTAGATGTGGGGCATGTCACTTTACCCTGTCGGCCTCGGCTCCTCATTTGTACAATGAGCTGGAGAAAGAAAGGACAAAGAACTCGAGTATTATTGCCAAGAAAACCCCAAAAATGGATTCACGAAGTCAGACCTGACTAAACTGACTCAACAAGGCCCCACATTTAGTATTAGTGGTGGCATCTGAACCCAGGTCCGTTCTAGAGTATAAGTTCTTTCCAATGGGTTGCAATTGGCATAACAGATCACATTTACATTATCTTTCCCAAAATATTCACTCCTACTTGAGGTTGCCACTACTTCCAAGTTCTTCCTACTTTCCATATCCAATCAGTTGCCAAGTCCCATTAATTCTGCCTCAGAAGCAACTCTTGCCTCTATCCACTTCTCTCCACTCACAAATCTACCACCCTTGCTCAGGTCCTCATCATCTGTCACTTGGACAAGTACAACAATTTCTTAACTGGTCTCTGCTTCAGGCCTCTGCTCTCCCAATACAATTTCCACACAAGACCTATGATTTCAACGGAACAGGGAACTCCAGATGAGGAAACTCAATGGCAGCACTTTCTCTGCAACTTACACTCTTAGGGAGCTGCTGCTCTCTAGCATATACAACAATGAACAGAGTAGTACATGTATTACATTTTAAAATAACATATGTGTGTATACATATTCTTAGAGAAAGAGAGAATATGCTCAATTTTTTTTTAGTGAAAGAGGTACACAATCAAAAAAAGTTGAGACCACTAGTCTAGACTGATATGCGGTTGCAACTGATCCATCCTGGAAAGCACTACCCCTCAAAAATGAGCTGGGCCCAGCACTTAACAAGAGGAGAATGGCCTGGATTTCTCCATAAAACAAAAGGCTCAGTACTGTTCTAGTGATGCTCTACATAAAGGAAGACCAAAGTTTGCAAATAATTAAAAGTGTAGGGTCATCCAAAGGGCAGCAGAGAGAGATGTGGTAGACATAAGTAGACTACAACACATTGTCAATCAAGAACTGCACAAGATGAGTGGTTTAAAGACTGTCCCCAGAGATAAGTGACTAGAAAAGGTAAGCTAGTTATGTGGCAAGAGGAGAAGAAAATAGATGTAATAGCCTATATGTGACCCTGACATCTATCTACTCAGAGCCAAGAGAACTATAAGAAGTATCCATCATACTGGACGAAGCCCCTTTGGAGCATTTATTGGAGGCCAATGGTAAGACTCAAATAGAATGAAAAGGTATGGCTATGTTGCAATCTGTATTGATTGAGGTATTGAAGTTATTGAAGTATCTAAGTATTATGGAATGATATTGGTTAGAAAGAGTTTTATTAGTGGTACTATGTTCCAGTAGTAGTGGTATTAAACCCCAATGTTTAATTTTCTCTCATCCCAAAGCTAAGTGATATATAAGGGCAGTTTATTATTATGCATAATAATAAGATTTTCCTTAGTGGACAAACAAAATCTGTCTTTTGCTACAATACACATGGTAATGGCAGTCAGTTATTTTTCTGAAGATGGATTTTTATTGAACATTACATCAGCTACCAGACACATGAATCTGAGCAAATTTAAATCTCTATAGATTTCAATTTCCTCATCTATAAAATAAAAGAGTTAGACTAAATGATCTCTAAGGCTCCTTCCAACTTCAAACTTAAATAAGCCTGTGATTTTTTTCTATGAATGAGAATTGCCTAATCTTTAAATCCATGACATCAAGGAAACTAAGTTCATTTACAAGCATGTATCAAATGCCTTTTTAAACTCCACACAGCACTTAGTGTTAACTGGGTGGTTATATACTATTCTATCTAATTATGCATCTTCTTTTTGTTCTATAAGAACAACAAAACTGTTTGTAGTTAAAACAACTGATACATAGCAATTTCAAGGTGTGAGGCCTCAGGTGAGGTAGAAACATCAGTAGGTGCAGTCAGAACTGAATCTGAAAAAAGAACAGAAGAGGATATAAAAGGACAAGAAAGGACCAAGCATTCCAAATATAACCCAGGATAGTTTCTGAAAATTCTTGCTAACTGGTACTAAGCAATAATGCCCTGCCCCCTTCCCAACTTCACTCTCTCTTCTGGCTCAGGCCGCTCCCTACCCTACTGATAATGGTGGGCTGCTCCCCTCTCCTATCCCCACTCTACACGCAGATGTATCCCTAATGATTCCTAGGTCTTGCCATCCACCATGTAGCTGTACGGCCTCCCCAACTAACATGTGAATTATTTTCTAATTGTGGCCCCCGTCCTTAGCACAATGTTTGGCACATATAAGAACTTAATGCTTTCTCCATTCATTCATTCATTCATTCATTTTAATGATCTGACTTTATGTGTATCCCTAATGGCAAATTTTCTGAGTCAACCTATATAACAACTTAAAAGAGCTAGAGTAATAATCAATTTTCTCTGTATTCATTTTCCTTTGCGTCTGCCCCTCATTTTTCCCCTTCTTCTTTCAGATGTAGTCAAGATAGAAAAACACAATATCCATCAAATTAAATAAAAATGTAATTGGTTTAAGTGGCAAAGACCAAAGTGTGACTAAATTTATACCGTTAAAACCTGGAGTTAAAGGGGTAGCTAGGTGGCGCAGTGGATAGAGCACCGGCACCGGATTCAGGAAGATCTGAGTTCAAATGTGACCTCTGACACTTGACACTTACTAGCTATGCCACCCTGGGCAAATCACTTCATCCCATTGCCTCCCAAAAACAAAACACACACACACCCCCCACACACCCCAAAACCTGGAGTTAGAGTAGGCCAAACATATTTCTAAGAATGAATAATAATAGAATATTAACTTCTGACAAAAAGCAGAAGCAAACAGAATAAACACATTCACAAAGGAATTTGCGCTTCAATTAAAACTTTACATCAAAATAAAGCATATCCAAGCTACATCTTAACTTTTAAAATATTTCATTATTACTTTTAAAAATTGTGCAATTTCTAATGAGATGTCTGAGAAGAGCCAAAAAATGTTACCTTTGTAAAATACAAATGTAGAAGAGTTTTGCATGACTACAGATAACAAAGTCACCAAAAAAAAAGATGAATCATTCAGTAATTAATTCTATTTCCTTTTCATTTCTTTTATGCCTTGCAATTTATTATTGAAACATTTTTCAGTCATGTTCAATTCTTCATGACCTCATTTGGTGTTTTCCTGGCAAACATACTAGAGTGGTTTGTCATTTCCTTCTCTAGTTCATTTTAGATGAGGAAACTAAAGCAAACAGGGTGAAGTGACTTGTCCACGGTCACACAGCTAGTAAATGTCTGAGGTAAGATTTAAACTCAGGAAGATGAGTCTTCCCTGACTCCAGGCCCAGCACTCTATCTACGCACCTACTAGTGCTTTCCAATTACCTAAACCCAATAAACTGACCATCAATATCTCCCCTAGCTATGGCTCTAACAGAATGCATACATAGCATATGAGCATATAATAAATCACTTAAAATATCTCATCTTATCCTCACAAAAGTTCTATATTGTCTGTATTTAACAAATAGAAAACCAAGGTTAAGAGAGGTTAAGTACCTTGCGCATGGCCACAATGCAACAGATGGTTCTATGCTTCACAACTTTAAATCCACTATTTTATACTGATTTCTAAAATGCTTTTAAAATCTTTAAAATTTTTAAATCTAGTAGTCTTCTACTATTAGTCACAGATTTTAGGTGATGGAAAAGACCTTATAAATTATATATTACAACCTCTCTCAATTTTAAAGATTAAAAAAAAACCTGAAGTCATTCATAAAGTGCTGGACCTAACTTAGTCTTTCTGTTTAGTTATCATTATTTAAATATCCTTTACTGGATCCTGTTAGAAATCAGGTTTGTTCATTATGCTTGTCACAATGAATAAAAAATATCACTATGCCTCTCACTAGTCATGTTACATTATGCTGACCTGGATATTTTAATGTAATAAAATTTGTGAACAAATGTACATATCTGTACACACAGACACACACACACATGCCCAGTAAACATAAAATGTGAACATGCATGTCTTCCCACTAAGTCAAAAAAAAAGTTTGTGATTATACCATCCTATTTTCTCCTATTCCTTACTTAGCAACTAAATTTTTTGCAGTTTGTTTTAACTCAAACTAATACTCACTCACGCAACATTCACACAACTTTAAAAATCTGCCTAAGGTAACTTACTCAAAAGGGTAGACACAGAACTTTGTAACAATAACAATGTTACAATTCAATGCCTTATTCCTGGCAAAGTTCAGTCTAATTTATTTCAGAATTCATGGTGCTACTATTTTTTCAAGTGGATTTTGTCCACTCCCTTATTCTCTCTCCTCCAACAGACTTTGAAACAAAAATGATTCCCAAACTGCGCTCTGAAGTAACTCTAGTGGTCAATATAATGACCCATGAGAAAATTTTAATGTTAATAATATTTTTCCTATAAAAAATTAAATTACATTGTGCAGCCCAAGCACTTACTATATTCAACATTTTCTGCCCCAAAATGAACTTGACTTCTTCCATTCTGTTGCAAAATCTCTCCATTCCCCCATTTATAGTCTCAGTATCTCAGAGCTTAATGTATAGGAATCATCAATAAAAAGCCAAGGCCAAAAGTATTCATGGATAAATTAGTTTGGGAAACCCATCATCACTAGATTCACAAGTCCTCTATTCTAGATTCCTGGAGAATGAACTCAAGTGGACCCTAGGAAGCATTGCAACAATAAGGCTAGTGAAAATGATGGAATTCCAGCTGAACTATTCGAAATCCTAAAAGATGATGCTGTTAAAATGCTATACTCAATATGCCAGCAAGTTTGGAAAGTTCAACAGTGGCCACTGGATCAGAAAGGTCAGAAGGGCAATGCCAAAGAACATTCAAATTACCAAACAATTGTGCTCATTTCACAAAAGCTAGGTTATACTTGAGATTCTGCAAGCCAGGCTTCTGCAATATGTGAACCAAGAAATATCAGAAAAGCAGGCTGATTTTCAAAGATGCAGAGGAACCAGAGACCAAATTGCCAACATTCAATGGACTAATTCAATAGAGAAAGCAAGGGAGTTCTAGAAAAAACATCTACTTCTGCTTCATTGACTGAACCAAAGCCTTTGACTGAGTGAATTAGAACAAAATGTGGTAAGTCCTGAAAGAGATGAGAGTACCAGATCATCTTACTTGTCTCCTGAGGAACCTGTATACAGGTCAAGAAACAACAGTTTGAATCTAACACTGAATAACTGATGGACTTAAGATGGGAAAAGGAATATGACATGGCTCTATATTGTCATCTGATTTATTTAACTTGTATGCAGAGTATATCATGTGAAATGGCAGGCTGGATGAATCAAAAGCCTGAATTAAGCTTGCCAGGAGAAATATCAACAATCTCATATAGGCAGACAATACCACTCTGATGGCAGAAAATGAAAAAGAATTAATTAGTTTCTTGATAAGGGTGAAAGAGGAGATCTCGTATAAAAGCTGGCTGGAAGCTTAACATTAAAAAAAAAAACCCTAAGATCTTGAAAACTGTCCTCATCACTCCCTGGCAAACAGAGGAGGAAGAAATGGAAGCAGTGTCAGATTTATTATTCTTGGGCTCAAAGATCACTGCAGACAATAACTGCAGCCATGAAATTAAATGACCATTGCTCCTCAGAAGGAAAGCTATAGCAAATCTGGACAGCATATTAAGAAGCTGAAACTTCACCTTACTGGCAAAGGTCCATATAGTCAAAACTATGGTTTTTTCAGTAGCAATGTATGGCTGTGAGAACTGAATTATTAGGAAAGCTGAGCATCGTAGAAGTGACAATTTGGTATTACAGTGCTGGAGAAGACTTTTGAGAGTTCCTTCGAAGAGATTAAATCAGTCAAGACTTAAAGAAAGTAACTCAGGGTATTCACTGGAAAGTCAAATACTGAAGCTTAACTTCTTTGGTCACATTATGTGGAGTCAGGACTCACTGGAAAAGACCCTGGTGTTGGGAAAGATTGAAGGCAGAAGGCCTAAGGCATTACAGAGAATGAGATGTACAGATAGTATCATGGAAACAACGAACATGAACTTGGACAGACTTTGAGAGATGGTGGAGGACAGAAGGGCCTGGTGTGCTATTGGTCCACAAGGTCTTGAAGAGTCAGACATGATTGAACAACCAAACAACAAAAAAAATAGAAAAACAGATTAAGCACTGATGACTCAAACTCAAAGTTTCTGACAAGCCCTTTTTTTGGTAAGCTATTAAATTTAAAATTTATTCTGTTTTGGAAGGAAAGCTATTTTTCTCTTTACTGAACTCAAAAGTCAAATAAGCCATTAAGATGCACTATATTACATTTTACTGAAATCTGCATAGAAAAAGTAAGTTTTTTATTGATATTTTATATCATTTCTCATTTTTGCAATATGTCAGGGCATCCCAACATCTAAGACGTTGATCCAGATAATCTCTCAAATGTATGTTTTACAATGTAAGAAAGCACAACTTTGCAAATTTTTATAAAAGGGCAAGCGTTTAACAGATAGTCCTGAGTAAAGTTCCTGGAAAAAATCTGATCCTGAGTTTAAAAAAAAAACTATTTTAAGAAAACACATATACAAAAATCCAAATTAACTAAACCAATTGGAGAGTACATTACAAGCCTTTGAAATTCTTTTCCAACATCCTTTAAAATATAATTTTATTTACTATTTACAAACACTTTCAAATGAGGAACAGCTAGCATAGAACACTCAAAAATATTTAACAACTGACAACATATTTTTTTTGATGCTTAGTTTTTGAGGGCTTTGCACATTTTCTAAAGCAAATCTAGTTTATGTTCCCTCTGTAAGCTCCCTGATGATAAGAACAGTAACTTGTGATTATTTTTTGTTTAAATGCTCCACAGAGCCTAGAATACTAAAGTATGTACAAGATGGATAATTGCTTGATTGGTAAACAACAACAAAAAAATTTTTTATTCCATTTTCTAATCACTTCACAAGGACAAAGGAAAAAAAAGTAATGGAAATAAATTCATTGCTGTGGGACTACATATGCTGCTAATAGTTGTGAAAATAATGCCTGCTTTGAATGTACTGATTTAAATAACTGTTCAACTTTGAAAGTGAACTGCCTGCATTTGACCTGTCCCAGATGGTAATTGACTTGCAGTATGAGGATAGCTGGTTCAAAAATGAAATCCAAAAGACCTGGAGTAAGTGACTTTATATCTGAGCCTCAGTTTTTCCAATAAGAAAATGTGAATAATAGCACTTGTACTTCCTACCAGAGGAAGATTGAAAGTAAAGATTCTGTAAACCTTAAAGTACTTACACAAATTATAGAAACTATCAGTACTATTTAGCAGCTCATCAAATGAATAAAAATTATGTGCTTTCAAGACTAGCAAGAACATTAGAAATCACTGTAAACTACTAGATTATAAACTCCTTGAAGACAGAGTTCTGACTTATGTTTGAGTTATCCTCAGTACCTCGACCAAATACTTTATCTAAGTGGCATCTGCTAAACTAAATTCAAACAGCACAGCACTGCAGAAAAAGAACTGAGCTAGAAGTCCTCAGGTTGCATTCTGGTCCCATCTCTACCACTATGTGTTTGTAGAAAATCACCTCTCAGGAACCTCACTTTACTACCTTACCTGTTAAAGAAGACTAGACTATTACATCTTTTCAAGTCTTGTACATCAGGCTCTAACATTCTATAATTTTAAGAATTCTATGATTCTATCTCCTCCATTTCACAGATAAAGAAATGGAGTCTGGAATAAAAAGACTAGAACTTAAGTCAGAATAACCTAATAGCCATGTAAATGTGGAAAAGTCACTTATACTCTGAGCTTTAAGTATTGTAAAATGGGGACAGAAAAATGACCTACTATCTCAAAGGTAGTCCTAAAGGAAGCACCTGATAAAAGGGAAAGCATCATTCTCTCTCTCTCTCTCTCTCTCTCTCTCTCTGTCTCACACACACACACACACACACACACACACACACATATATATCTCAATATCAATCTGGAGAAAACTCTCCAGATGGTGAGCCAGGACTGTGTTAATTTTATCTTACATGAAGGAATAGACAGTATTTTTATTAATTTGTCAATGACAGAGCTAAGAAAAATAGTCAACATGTGGATGTCAATCAGCATTTTAAACGATCTTTATGAGCTAAAAGTCACATCTAAAATGGAATCATAAAAATAAATGTAAAATCATACACCTGGGTTCAAAAAACCAATAGCACAAATACAGGATGGGAAAGGAATGATTAGAAGCAGTTTTATATGAAGAGAGGGGAAGTTAGCAGACTGAAAAATTAATGAAATAACAGAATGACATAACAGCCAAAAGTCAACATAATCTTAGTTTGCATCATTAAAGGCATACAATAAATCATTTATATAGCACCTTAAGGGTTATAAAGTACTTTACAGAAATTCTGTGAGTACAAGATTATTATTTTTATAGTTGAAGAATGTCCTGGAGACATCTCAAATTCAACATGTCCAAAACTAAATTAATTACCTTTCCATTAGGGGTTCTTAAGCTGGGATACATAAACTTGAGTTGAGTGTGCATATATACGAACACATATACAAATGTATAAATAATTATTTTCATACAATTGGTTTCCCTTTTAATCTTATGTATTTTACTTTATGCGTTTAAAACAATCTGAGGAGACACACACAAAAAAGTTTAAGATCCTGGCCCTACCTAAAGCCTCCCCTCTTCTAAACTTCCTATTTCTAAGGCACCACTATTCTTCCAGTCCACCAGGTTCGCAATCTCTGAATTCTCCCCTTCTTACTCTCAAAACCCTGCACCCACTCACAATTGCCAAATATTACCAGCTTTTACTTCCACAACATCTCTTGCAACTGATCCCTTTTCTCTATTCACACAGCCACCACCTTAATTCAGGACCTCACCTTCACTCCCATTGTTTACTATAGTGTCCTCCTGATTGATCTCCCTGCCTCAAATCTTTCCAGCCCATCCTCTAATAGTGCTGCCAAAGTGATTTTCTTTAAGCATAGATCTGATCTTGTCAGTCTCTTACACAATCAAGTCCTGGGCTCGTGAGTTGCCATTAGGATAAGATAAAAAACCCCTTTGTTCTTCACAACCTCCTGGATCCAACCTATCTTTCCAATCTCACTGGATATTACTCCCTCTCTGCTTCTCTGGGATCCAACCAAACACACAACACTCCATCCTCTCATCTCCACACCCTTGCACTGACCATCCCATAAGCCAGGAACACACTTCCTCCTTCCCTCAGCATCAGTGTCCCTCTCTTCCTTTGAGACACTTCTCAGGCACATTCTTCTTCATGAAATCTTTCCTGATCCTCACAACTACTGGCACTTTCTCTCCCAAACTACCTTGTATTTAAATATTTTGTATACATATTTATTCACTTTATATTTACGTTGTATGTGTGCTTGTTACCTCTTCCATTAGAATGTCAGTTCTTTGAGATGCTATGTTTTCATGATTTGCATTTGTCTCTCCAACGCCTAGCACAGTTCCCCAGCTTACTACAGACACTTCATAAAAGTTGGCTGATTGAGGAAATTAATCACAGGAGCCAGAATGAAGCAGACAAGAATCCCACCAAATTCTTCTCTCCCAAACCACATCTGGAATATCATGTTCAGTTATGGGGGTTACATCACAGGAACGACAGAAGCAGAACACATCAACCAAAGAGAAGCTACAATATGGACTGGCCGAAAGAGCTGGGAAGTTTAGCCTAAAGAAGAGAAGATGTAGGCAGAATATGACGACTGTTTAGTGTTTGAAGGCCTGTCCCAGGGAAGAAGCATTATACCTGTTCTGCTAATCTCTGGAGGACAGCACCATAAGTACCTGATTTAAGATGCAGAGAGGCAGGTAAAGGGTCATGTAAGAAAATACATCAAAATAAACAGAGCTCAACAAAAGTCAAACTGGCTGGCATACAATATGGGGAGTGAGTATTCCTTCAGTGGAGGACTTCAAGCAAAGAACAGAAAACCACTTATTAGGGACATTGTAAGTACTGGTTGTAGTAGTTAGTTCTTTCTACTCTGAGGTTCTATGATTCTAGTGACAGAACCAGGACAAGAACCCAGTCTTCTGACTCTCAGCCCAAGATACTTCCCACTACTTTTGCTCTATTATTCCTGCATGAGGACTACTCTGTGCACCTAAGCATGGAATTGATTCTCCTCCCTTCTTTTCTTTACTTATTGAAATCTTCTTTCTTCATGGCACGACTCCATGATACTTTCTCTGATCCCTCCCTTAATTCCATTCAATCAAACATCCATTTATCATTTTATTATAAGTGAGGTACACTGTTGCAAGTGCTGAGGTTACAAAGACAAAAAAAAAACAGTCCCTGTCCTCAGAGCACTTACACTCTATTGAAGGAAGTATGTACACAGAAAATCAAATAGGTAATACACGCACACACAAAATAATTTCCAGGGAGAGATCATTAGCAACTAGGAGTTCAGAAGAAGCTTACTACATCTGAAACTAAGGATTCTCTAAGGCAAAAGTAAGAGTAGGGATATGTGGAGGATGGAGAGGAGAAAAACCGTGTGGAACTTCAGGAAGACCTAGTAGGAGGCTATTCTAATAACACTCTGGGTCAGAAGTGACAGGGTTTATAGGATTATAAATCTAGAGCTGAAAGGATCCTTAGAGGCTATCAAATCCAAACCCCTCATTCTATGAATGAGACAACTGAAACAAAGAGGTTAAGTGACTTTCCCAGGATCACTCATCTCATTTATGAGAGGGGACCTGAACCTCATTGTTCTTAACTCCAAGGTGAGTGCCCTATCTACTTACCTGATGGTGAGAGCATTAAGCAGGCTATGTAAATGGCTTCAGCCTTCTTTAATCTCTCACCTCAACCTGTTTAATTAATTATATTTTAATTAGTATTATGTTTTTATGTTAATTTGTATTAACCTTTTACTGACTCATAAATTCCTTTTAGGCAAGGACTCTGTTATTTTTCACTGTATCCCAGAGACTTGACTTAGTGCTTTGCACATAGTAGGCACTTAATTATTGTTAACGTGAAATGAACCTGAGATTACAGTTAAATATTACTATTTTGATACATTCTTCTAAAACTGTTGATTAAGGAAAGCAGGGGACTATCATTTTAGTAGAGTGATCCATCTTGTCCTTTTTGGCAGGTTTGGTGAAGCCTAATGAACCCTTCTGAGAATACTGTTTTCAAATGCATAAAATAAAATATATATGATTACAAAGGAAACCAACTGTATTGAAATATAGTTATCAAAAATCAAATAAATAGGTTCATGACACCCAGGCTAAGAACTCCTACTCTATACAATCTGCCCAGCATATGCTTTTTAATAGCAATCTGCCCAAATATCTGTTTCCAGTATTTGGCAAAATTATTTCCTGCTGCTAATGCCCAAGGTATTTGAATAGTTAACTACACAGTCTTCTAGTTGTTTGGGGAGTTTGGTGGAAGGGGGGTTAGGGGTGGAGAATAAAGAGAAGAAAGTGGGGGAAAGGGAGGGACTGAGATGTCTCTTTGGCCATTCATATTTCCCTAGGGAAAAGGCTCAATGAACTAATTAATTGTTCATCGAGGATAATCTAGATGATCTGGTGCAAGGGTTCTTAATGTTTGATCTGTGAACATTTGAAAAATATTTTGATAAATGCATTTCAATATAATTGGTTTCCTTTGTAACCCCATGTATTTTATGTTTTTAAAAGCAGAACTGTCAAAGGGATGCATCACATGCACACATACACACACACAAACACATACACACATGTTTAAGAGCCTCTGATTTAGAAGTACCCAGATTTTCCTTGACCCTTTCTCTACTTTAGGGTTTCTAGTGTCCACCCTATGAATAAACTACTGAGAAGTTGGTAGTCTCTGAAACAGCAGATCACCTTATATATATATCATAATTCCCAAAACAACATATCCCATCATGTATCTACACCTATGAAGAGGTCCCTTCTCTCCAAAGTCTACCCATATATAGTACTATCCCTTCAGTAGTATAAAGTGTACACATTTATATTGAGTGTGTGCAGATCAGACACAGATCCATATTTTAAATACACCTATTTAGCTATTTAAAAGCAAGTGCAAAGCACTATATTAGGTGGATTAAAGGATATTAATATACTGTTCATAATTAAGTGTGTAGTGTTATAATCCCCTACTAGCCTGTAACTTCTAAAAGGGCAGGCATTATGTCTTATTTTTGCTTCTCTTCCATCACCTAATTCAAAGGTCTGCCAATCAATCTAGAAGCACTTAAGTGCCAAGTATTATGCTAGAAACAATACAAATAAAAAACTGAAATAGTCCCTACCTTCAAGAAATTTATATCCTTCTGGGAAAGAATTTAATATGTTCACAGATGATTATATAAAAAGTGATTTGAGACCTAACACCTGAAGAATCAAAAATGACCACTTGAAAGGGGTCTATCTATAGGCTGAGCCTGGAAGGGACCTAAGGGTTGCAAAAGGAAGTGCGGTGGGAAAGCATTCTAGGAATGGAGAGAGTATAAAGGAACTGTCCAGAGATGGAAAGTCAGGTACTGCAAACAAGATATTAAGATAGTTTGAAGTATAATGAGGAGAGAGAAGAAATTCATGACAGGGCCCTGGATATACCAATGTATATCAGCCTAGACAAGAATAATGATCCTGCAAAGCAGAATGAGAAACATCTGTCACACAAAGAACCTGGAGAGAAGAACAGTCACAAAAACCTGGGGAGAGGTTTTCAGGAAGTCAGCAGTAACTGACACTATGCAAAGGTCAAAAAGGATGAGGACTAAAAACAGGCCATTGGAACTAACAATAAAGTCACCAAGGCAGCAAGCATTTAGTTAGTGCCTACTATTTGTCAGGCACTGTGCTAAGTGCTGGGGATGCAAAGAAAGGTTAAAAACATCACTGGTGACCTCAGAGAGCACAATTTCAATTGTGTGTTATAATGGAAGCCAGACTGGAAACCAGATTGCAAGACACTGAGAAGTGAGTGGGAGGCAAGAACGTAGAAGCAAGAAGCACAGCCAGCTTTTTCTAAATTTGTCTATGATAGGTAAGAGAGATACAGAAAGACAGCCTGAGCTGATGGTAGGGTCAAGTGAAGGTTTTTAAGGATAAGGAAAAGCTGGGTATATTTGAGGGTAGAAGATAAGGAGAGGTTGCAAGAGAAAGGAGAACAGGACCAGAAGTTGAAGTGTTGACCTTAGCAAGGAAAAGGAAAAGGAACACATTACCCTACAGCTCAGAACAAAGAAAAAGAAAATGGGAGATGATGGAGAGGTGGAACTGGGAAGAAGACAGAACTCCCTATGGATGCATCAATTTTATTGAGGATGGTTTTTAAGAAGGATGAGGCACAAGCTATGATGGAAGGATCATTTATCCTCAGAATTTCAAAGTTATGGATTGTTACAACTACAGAAGAGAGATGGTGATTGTGGATATGGTGAAGAGATCAAAGGCATGATCATCTATCTGTGTATGCAGCTGAGGTGGAGCATTGGTATAGATCAGCAGTGTCTTACACACAACCCACCACATTCCCCTAGAGTTCCAGAACCAAGTTAAAATATAACTGGGAAATATTTGACAAAATAAATATACAAAAAACCATAGATAATATTAATGTGAGGCTTTCTAAGGAAATATTCAGCCTGAAATAGTACTTATGAGGCCCTTTTGAGGTAGGTAGCCCAGAAGATAGAGGAACCTAGAATCAGTAAGACCTGAGTTCAAATGTAGTCTCTGATACTAACTGTGTGACTCTGGGCAAGTCACTTTAACTGTGCCTGTCTCAGTTTCCTCAACGGTAAAATGAGGATAATGGAATTTACCTCCCATGGCTGATGGATGGCACATAGTGGGTAGTTCAATGGTTTTTTTTCTTTTAAGGAATCTGATGAACTGAGAAGCAGGGGTATTTGCATGTAAATTGGAGTCCCTACTGCATGAATGCTTAGGAAATGAACCAACCAGGTACATTTAATTTTCAAGTTAATTTCCTCCACTAACGTCCTATTCCAGGGCCCCACTGTGGTATGAAAGGCAATCATGGACATTCACAGGCAATGTCAGTGTGGCATGAACTCTAGATAACTCTACCAAGCTGGAAAGGCTTTGAATACTGATTCGGGTGGCAGATTGTATGTCAATGTCAATCATTCAAGAACAAGTTTCAGAAGAAGTCATGGGGGGGAGATAAAGAGAGGGAGGGAATCAAGACACAGAAATTCATGATGCTGTCAAATAAGGCTCAGAATAATACTAAATCACTGATACGCTAAGTTATTGAAGAGGATTAACCACAAAGCTCTCCTGTTCATCCAGGTTCACCCCAAATATCTAATCAGTAGCCAACTCTTGTATATTCCGTCTTCACAGCTCAAGCAACTCATTCTTTCTTCTGCACTCACAGTCTCCACTAGGTCCAGGCCCTCATTCCACCTTACGTGGACTACTGCAATGACCTCTTAAATGAATCAGTCTCCCTCTGCCTCACACCTCTCCCCTCTCTAGTCCAACCTCCACACAGATGCCAAAGGGATCTCTTTCCCCTACTCAACAAACTCTAGTGGCTCCCTAATCGCCTCTAGGATCAAATCCAACCTCTTCTGTTTGATATTGAAAGCCCTTCTCAACCTGGTTTTAAACTGCCTTTCTAGCTCATCACATATACTCACAAACTAGCCTCACTGCTGTTCTTCATACATGGCATTCCATTTCCTAGTTCCATGTCTTTGCACAGGCTGTCTCCTATTCCTTGCATGTGCTCCTTCCTCATTTCTGCCTCTCAAAGTCCCCAGATTCCTTCAAAGCTCAGCTCAGCTGACACCTGTTACATGTGGCACTAGTGCCAGACAAAAAAAAAGATTACCTTGTATTTATTTCGTATATACTTAGACATGTATATCAAAGTATACATACAAGTCACTTATCACACCTGATAGAATGTAAGCTCCTTCAGGGCAGAGACTGTTTCATTTTTGTCTCTGTATGCCCATCGCCTAGCAGAGTGGCTGTAGCAGGTGCTTAATAAATGTTTGCTGACTGAATGATCGAAATCCCTACTAAAATACAATATGCTTTCCTGTCTTAGTAAGTGGAGTGAAAGGAACATAATGAAATCAATCCCTTTGACGAAATCTTCAGTCTTCCCTCTCCAAACCAGCTTCCACACAGCTGCCAAATTGATATTCCTAAAACATAGTTCTTTCCACTCTATCCCACTACTTCTCTGTACAGGGTGTCCTCCTCTGCCTGAAATGAACTTCTTCCTCACTTCTCCCTCCCAGAATCCCTAGATTCCCTCAAAACTATCTCATGTGCCATTTTCTAAGAAAAAGGCTATCCTGATCGACCACCATCCCATCTCTACAGACTTCTCTCACATAAGTTACATTGTATATATTTTGTATGTACTTGTCTCCATTCATATTGTTTCTCTCCCAACAGAATAAGTGGTCAACTGATAGGGGAATAAATGAAGAAACTGTAGTGCTTTTATCAAAATTAATGACCAGAGTAAGAAAATATGATGCTGAAAAAAATTTTTTTAAATGGGAAGACATGAATTTATGCATGTGAAGTAAGAAGAACCAGGAAAACAACACAATAAATATAACAATGTAAACAGAAAGAACAAAGACATGAAACTGAATGTTCATTTATGAATAAGCTTGACTCTGAGGAACTGAAAAAACATCCCTCTGTAAACATGGAATGCTGCAGATACTTTTGAGAGTCAGTGGGTATGTCGGTACATGTTGCTGACCTGTTTCCTTTTTTTAAATTCTTTATTATAAGGGAGAGCAGAGATAGTAGAAACAATGAGAAATGAAGGTAGTATCAAAACAAAACACATCAATACTTTTTTTTTCCCCGAAGAATGTAAACTCCTCCAAGGCAGGGACTGTTTCATTTTTTGAAACATCCCTAGCATGTAGCACAGTACCTGTCACTTAGTAGGCATTTAATAAATGCTTGTTGATTGAAGAGATATCAAGCAGAATCAAAAATATGTTACAATATTAATAGCTAACATGTATATAGTGCTTTACAATTTAAAAAGCTCTCCTGAGACAGCTGGTGGTGTAGTAGATAGAGAGCTGGGCCTAGAGTCAAGAAGAACTGAACTCAAATACAGCTTTAGATACTTACTAGCTCTGTGGTCCTGGGCAAATTACTTAACTTGTCTCAGATTCCTCAACTATAAAATGAAGATAATTATAGTACCCATTTCCCAGGGTTGTTGTGAAGATCACATGATATATTATAAAAAGTCTTAGCACAGTGCTTGGCACATAGTAAATGTTATATAAATGCTTACTTATTTTCCCCCCTCCTCCCTTGTTCACCATGTATTTTGTCCTTGCCCCTTCGATTACCAGCACTTTTGACTCAGTGAAGATTATATTTTCATGATCTGTAGTCTTACAACATCAGTGGGAAGTATGGTGTTAAAACAGATGGGCCTTTTGCAACAGTGACAGACTCAGACTAAAAAAAAAACACTGCACAAATGAAAAGAAGCCCTCTACTCCTAGTCCTGTGCAATTTTCATCCATGTCTTTCCCTAAGTCCTTCAGAGAAGAACTACTTAATAGAATAGAGGCCTTCCTTTTTCATGGATCCCAATGAGCACAGCCAATCATGCAATCAATTCAACAAATGTCAGGTGTCAACTACAGATGACAACGATGAAAAGTACTAATAGTTCTTGACCTCAAGGAGCTTACAAGGTCTAACAGAAAAGACAAATATACAAAAAAAATTTAAGTGAATAAATGCAGAGTAGAGGAATACATCTGGAGATGGTAATTTAGTATCTCAACTCCCTAATGAATCAACCATGGAATAACTGACTTTTTCTTCATTATCCTTTTGTCCCAGTATCACTCCCTATGTGTTACCAGTTCCTTTTAGAATCGCACGTGACCTTAATATCTGATATATCACCTCTTCTGGTGAAATAAACTCCATGGCTCTTTATTGCAAGTAGGATTAAATGAAGCTTCTCCTTCCCCTGGCATTTAAGGCCCTTTACAATCCGACCCCAAACTGCTTTCCAGGCTATAATATCACACCCTTTCAAACACTCCATATTCCAGCCAAATTGGCCTTCTTGCTATTCCTCATAAATAATGTTCCATTTCCTATCTGGACACCTTTGCAAAGGTTGTCTGTCCCTCTATTCCTGGGGTGAAATTCCTTCTCCCTTCCACCTCTCAGAATCCCTAATTTCCTTCACAGTTCAGCTCAAATGGCCTCTTACATGAAGTTTTTGGTGATACTATCAGCTTCCAGGGCCTTCCCCGCAAAAAACTACCTTATTCCTATTTAGAATATACTTATGTGTACATCTGAATAGTGGCAGTGTGGTGGAGTGAATGGAGCTCGAAAGTAAGAAAGTCCTAGGTTCAAGACCTGCCTCTGATGCCTACTAGCTGTGTGACTCCAGGCAAGTCATTTCACCTCTTAACGCCCTAGGCCACAGTAATAATACTAGGACATTATTTGTCTATTAAAATAGCCCTCCCTTTTCTGTCTACTTATCTGTACGAGGCTGGATGTCAGTCACAACAGACTGAAGAAGGAGATATGAGAATCCAGCTGTCTTCTATTAAACCAGATTTTTTAAAAATCTGCAAGAAATATGTAAAATGATGCCATTCTCACTATTTGTTTCAATTTTGGAAAAAAGGGTTTTTTCATTAAAATTTTATTTATACAGGTATAAAATGGGTTAGCCTTTTAAAGTGAATTAATATTTTAAAATCTTACCCATTTTAATTTCCAATATGATAAATATCAATAGATATAATAACCAACATGAACAAAAACTCTTTGGGGTCCTCAACAATTTTAAAGAGCATGATGGCTACTGAGACCAAAACCCATAAATTAACAATTAACAAATTGTACTGCATTTTTATTTATCTTATTAACATTCCCTAATTCCATTAATCTGGTTCTTGCTGTACTCTGGAGTTTTGGGGGCTACTGGGGCCTTAAACCTATCAGTTTAAACCTCTGGTATAAGGGACTCTAAGGTGAGAAAACTGAGTGTTATGATGTAGTTGGACATCTTCTCTGCTTTTTATAATCTTTAAGACTGGGAAATGTTTGACAAGATAAATAAAAATACAATAACAACACAGATGTTGTTAATTTGTGATTTTGTAAGTCAATCTCTGTAGGTATTCCTTTCTATTTGAATCTGAAGTCACTACTCAATACAAATAAAATCATTGTCCAGTCCCCAGCCTTTATACTATATATTGTCTCCCAAGACAACCCTGGGAGATAGGTGCTATTATTATTCCCATTTTAGAGCTAAAGGAAACTGAGACTGAGAAAGGTTTGGTAACTTTCTCAGAGTCACACAGCTAGTAAGTGTCTGGGCAAGGTTTAAACTCAGGATTTCCTGATTCCAAATCTAATGTTCAATGCACTATGACTACCTAGCTGCCTACAAAACTACACCTGCCACATAGCAAGTACTCAATACATGCTTACTGATTGAGTGCAAATCATCAATGGTAATATGCCATAGGCTGCTTACACATACTATGTATCTTTAAGTGAAAAGATTACATTCCAAATTCATTATTACACCAAGACACAGCCTTGTCCTTGTGACTACTTGCAAGAAAGTTTAGCTTTTCTTATATAGTATTACTTACGGCTCCAAAATCTCTAATATAAAAAGGTGGAATTCCTTGAAAACGAAAGGAAGTAAAAAAAAAGTCACTAAAACCTGTGGAAGTAGAAACGACCTATTTTTTACTTTTTGTTTATTAATAGTGTCAAATTAAGATATTCTCAAACTTGCACAAACACTGTAATTCATTAGTGGTAGTAAAAACAATTATAATGTTCACAAAAATGAAGTCTGACTATTGATAGACCAAAGGAAATATAATACAAACTAACAATACAAATTACTTAGGGAAAAGCATATACAAATGTAAAATAATACAGACTACTAGGCTTAGTGTTGAGAAGAGCTGAGTCTAAGGCCTGTCTGTCTCTGACATTTCATGGATGTATGACCCTGAATAAGTCACAGACTCCATGAGCCTTGGTTCCTTCATCTGTCAAATGAGGGGTTTGTACTAGAAATCCCTCTCAGGTCCCTTCTAGTTCTAAATCTACAATCCTAGGAACCCAATCTCTGAGTCTAAATTTCCTTCCTCAGCATGTAATATTTAAAACAGAAAGATAAGCAAGGTCCTGAGACATACTGCCTTATGTAAACCAACACAGGGACTAAGTATATATAAGTATATATAAGACACTCATGGCAGATTGGAGAGGACATTCCCCTTGTAGAAGCAAACTCATACTGGAAAGGAGTCTAACAAAATGTTAAGAGGGCTAAATAAAAGTTCTATAAAATAGAATCAGATATAGTTACACTACAAATTTTAAAAGAATTATAAAATACCAGAAAATAATTAATGGCATGAACAAAAACAACAGTCATAATAATATGACACATATACACTAAAATAAATTGCATTTATTATGCTATAAAAAAGCAAGAGACATTCAAAAATACTGTTAACTACCAAGTATCTTCTAAGCATGAATGTAAATTTTCCACTGAACTATTAAAAAATAAACCCCCTCTACTCTGGGCCTATCTGTCTCTATTCCAGGGAATCTGGGATTAAAACAAAGATCCTCTCCAACTCCAAATGCCATGCTCAACAAATTCACTGTATTTTTGACTCCCCTAACATTCCCCACCTGTGAGAAAAGATCCTCTTATTTCACAGGATTTTAGAGCCTTAATTTGCAATGAATCTGAGTGGTAGGATTTTTGTTGTGGGTTTGGTTTGGGGTGGTTTTTTTGGGGGGGGCAAAAGTCTCAATATACAGGTGAGGTAAGAGAAACTGACAGTTTGAGAATCTTACCCAATGTCATACAACTGGTTAGCAGCAGAGCTAGTGCTAGCTAGTATTAACTAATCCAGTCTGCTAACCCCTATTCCAATTTTCTTTCTACCATGTCATAAAATTTAAAGATGAAATGTGAAAAATGCAAATATATATAACAATATTTTGATAAATTCAGGCTGTCAATATGTAAACTTGGTAGATGTCAAAATTGTTGTTTGCATGGTTTTAAATATACAACACCATTTTCTACTAGATGTGACAAAACCCAAAAGTTCCACATCTCCAAACATCATTATGACTATAATACCTAAGTCATTAAATTTTGCTCACTTGACAATACAAAGAAATTCTATTCCTACATCCAAATCCAAAAATGGGAAAAAGGAATAACAGCTAAATTTAGATAACACTTTAAGATCTGCAAAGCACTTTACATACATTAACTCATTTGATCCTCACAACAACCCCAAGAGATAGGTACTATTATAACTCCATTTTACAGATGAGGAAACCGAAGCTGAGATTAATTAACTGACTTGCCCAAGATAACACAACTAGGAAGTACCTAAGGCAGAATCTGAACTCAGGTTTTGTTGACTCCACATCCAGCTCTCTAACCATACTACACCACCTCACCTGCCCCAGAAAAAGTGTACTTCAAAATAACTTTGAAACAATCAGTTACAGATTGAGTACTAACTACCACTACCTACTCAATATGGCAGAACAATTAAGTTCTACTGTTTCTTTTATCAGTGCTAATATTTATTATTTTAATAATAAAAACAAAATTTTATTTTGCAACCTATGTACCCTCACTCAGAGAGATTTCTACTAAGGGAGGGTGCAGATAGGCCATCACTGTTAGCAGAAAACAGTTAACAAGAAGCAACATTCATAGAGGGTTTTAAAGTCACCGAAGTGCTTTTTACCAACATTAACTGCTTCAAGTTCCACAAGAACTCTTGTGAGATAGGTGCTTAAGATGACATCCTCATTTATACAGATGAGGAAACTGAGGGTTGGACATATTAAGTCATTTGCCAATGTTCACTTAGCTAGGAAATAACCAGAAATTGGATTCAAATTCACCTCTTCATAACTCCAAAATTAGTATTCTATCCACTATTAATCAATCAAGAAGCATTTATTAAATGGCTACTGTGAACCAGGAAGGGAAGAAGAGTGTAAGTGAAGGAACTGACACAAAAGTGAAATGATACCTATCCTCAAGTAGCTTACATTCCATTTAGAGGATAAAATATTTCCCCAGCTATCAAGCTATTATCAGCTACGCCATGCTACACCTACGAAAATATCATTACCAAATAAATATTTACCTTTAATCAATTTTGCTAGACTTAAGCTACAGAAACAATGTCTGAAAAATAGGTAAGCAAAAATTGTTTCAAATTTTAAAAGCAGACAAAGTTGAAAAATATTGTCAGTGTGGTTCTTATCACACCCTATGTACAAGACTCTCTTACTCTGACTTGGGTTCTATATATCTGAAAAAAGGAGAAATCACAAATATATATTTTTGTAAAGCACTACCAACTACACACTGCCATACAAATGTCCATTACAGTAATGACACATTTATTCAAGTCACCCACCCAACAACTTCAACTACATGCATAGCCAAGAACCCAGATGCAATAAGGTATGTGTACATATCACAAAGTTTATGTAGTAAAAGATGATGCTTTTTACTCCTAAGAAAATACCTCAACTCCTCCAATAATCTCTTATCTTACAAACAAATATTAACTCATGTGTAACCCAATTGTGTTTTCCCAGCCCACAAATAAATAGATGGGGAAATTAAAATGGGAGAGAGGAAGGAATCAGGGGACTGCCAGTGGCATGCACAATGAAAGCAACAAGTCATAATAACATGGAAGAAAGAGACAGAAAAACACTATCAAAGGCCAAAGACTAAAAGCATAGTATTCTACCCAAAGTAGGACAGAGACAAACAGCCTGTCAAACAACAATCACCTTGGTAATTCCTGACCCATATCACTTCATTACAGCAAAATACTGGTGCTTACAATCATAACCTTGAATTATTAAGGAGAAATTAAGTTATCTTTAGCTTGCTTTATTTAGGAAGACAGGGAAGTATAAGATTTATTTTTCAACTGTCATTTTCAAAATAAGTTTAAAATAAGAGTTTGAGCATTTAGAGCAGATGTCCTTAACCTAGGATTTGTGAACTTTTTACAAAATGTTTTGATAACATTGTTCCAATATAATTGGTTTCCTGTATGATTCTATGTATTTTGTTTTATGCATTAACCAGGGATTCACAGGCTTCACTAAAATGCCAAAGGGTCCTATGAGATAAAAAAAGGCTAAGAACTCCTGATTTTAATAGATGCCTGCTTCTTGCTCCCTCATCTCATGCTTCCAATTAAGACGGTGATAAGAAGAAGGAGCTTAGATCTTTGCAGAAAAAGAAAACCAAAGATAACCTAAGTATGTTCCTCCATCCAGTCAGGAATTATGCCAAAAAAGAGCTAGAACCCAACAGAGAACAGAAAAGAGTTCACACTAAGGAAGTCAGTACAAGTCATGATAATCAGGTCTGAACCTACAAGTGCTGAAAAAGGATCCATGCCAGGGAAATATGAGTAAATAGGGGGGGAAAAATAACCAAACGCAGTAGGTATATTCTGGATTTAATGTGTGCACACGTGCATATTCCCAGACTCTCCGCGCCCAAAAGGAACTCCACAAGTACATGAAGAACCAGAGAAGATGGCTAACCACAAACACCACAAAAAATGGCTACAAGAAACAAAAGAGATTTTAAAATGAAATTAGAATTGAAATTAAAATTCTAGAGGAAAAAAACTGAAAGGAAAATAACTTAGAACATAAGACAGGAAAACTTTTAGTAAAGTAACAGGTTTCCTAAAAAACAATCAGAACCCAATAACTTCATGAGTTAAGAAATACTAGAAAAAAAATAAAGGATTTTTTTTTTTAAAAAGGGGGGCAGCTAGGTGGCAAAATGAATAGAGCTCTGGCCTTGGAGTCAGGAAGACCTGAGTTCAAATCCAGCTGTGTGACACACTTACTAGCTGTGTGACCCTGGGCAAGTCACTTAACCACTATCGACTCACCAAAAAGCAAAAAACAAAAAAAAAGAAACATACAATATCAACTATGAAAAAATGAATGACCTGTAAAATGAGAGAAAACTTAAGAAGTATCAGGCTCTCTGAAAATTATAATCAAACAAAAACCCTGAACAACATATTTCAAAATAACTGTCCAAATCTATTGAAACCAGAAAGCAAAATTAAAAGAGAAAGAATCCACCATTTACCTGCTGAAAGAAATCTCAATCTGAAAACTCTCAGAAATGTTATAATCAAATCTGACAATTTGAGACCTAAGACAAAAGGAAAAAAAAATTGAAGAATTCAAAAACAAGAGTTTTTTTAAGTACTAAGGAACCACACTCCAGACAACACAAGACTATGCTGTGACTACCACAAAGGAGAAAAAAAAACCTTAGAAGACATTACAAAAGGCAAATTATAAAGGCTTACAACCAAGAATAATTTGTCCTGTAAAACCCAGTATAATCTTACTGGGTAAGGGAGAAAACGGATCTTTAACAGAGTAAAGGACTTTCAAGCATTACCAATGGGAAAAGCCAGAGCTGAACATAAACTGAAATGAAAAGAAAGGTGTCAAGAGAAAACTAGAAAGCAAAAAATATAAACAAAGTAGGTGCCCATCATTGGGGAATAGATAAATTATGGTATAGGGATGTAAAGGAATATTATTACTTTGTAGTAAGAAATAATAAGGGAAATATTTAGAGAAACCTAGGGAGACTTGAATCACCTGATGCAGACAGCATACTAATACACTGCTGGTGGTGTGGTGAACTGGTCTGACCATTTGGGAAAACAATTTGGGATGATTCTAATAAAGTAATTAAAAAGCCCAAATCCTTTGACCCAGAGATTTCATTGCTAGGCATGTATCCCAAGGAGGACAATGACAAAAAAGAAAGAATCCACATATAGCAAAATATTTATAGCAGCAACTTTTTTTTAGTAGCCAAGAACTGGAAACAAAGTACATATCTGTTAATTCAGGAACACTTAAGCAAGTTGTTGTACACAAAGGTAATGGAATATTGTTTTACTGTAAGAAATGATGAGCATGAGGAACAGATAAGCATGGAAAGACTTATATGACCTGATGGAAAATGAAATAAACAAAACCAAGAAAACGATATACACAATGAGAACTATGGAAAGAACAACAATAAAAAACAATGCTGAGAGATTATGACAAAGTTTAGCCTCCAAGACTAGAGATGTGAGAAAACGCGTACTCTTGCTTCTTTGCAGAAATGGTAGACCATAAGTGTGGAGCCTATAATGCAGGCATTTATTATGAATATATCAGGCTTTTTTAATATAGTTTAGTTTTACTGAACTTTTTTTCCTTTCTCTTTTTAAATCCTTTGTCATGAAAAATAGCTCCCTGAGTACGGGTGGATAATACAAAAGGAAACAGTTGATATTTTATTTTAAAATATCAATAAAACTTTATTTTAAAAAATTAAGTGAAACTGAGTGAAACATGCAAGAACAAAAAATACGTGCATAATGACTACAACTTGTAAAGGAAAATTACTATAAAAGACTCAAGAATTATGAACAATGTCATGACCAAGGAGGACACTAAAAGACTGATGATGAATCATGCTTCCCATATCTCAGTAAAGAGATGGATGAGAAGTGCAAAAATGAGACTTTCAGACAGTCAACGTGTGTTTTGTTTTGATTTATTACTCTTATGGGAGGGGTGAAGAAATTTACTGGCGAAGGTAGTGATAGTAACACCAAAAAAAGAATAGCATGAATGAAACTTAAAAAAAAATTAGAGAAGATGAAGAAGATAAGCAGAGAAGTTTCAGAACCACAACACTGAACTGTAAACATACTTTTAGAAAAACAAGTAGTATAGTTTTACAGTGTCATAGATAATCTTTTTTTGTTGTTGTTCTTTGTCTACAGAAATGTTGGTGTTTGTTGATGTTATTGTTTTCATAATAATAAAACAAAAAGTGTAAAGACTCATCCTTCAAGGGCCATTTCACATGCCACTTCCTCTATGAAGCTTTACCTTGAGCACCGAATCAGATAAGGATAGCTCTCTTCGGAACTCCCATAGCATCATGATGCATCCTTCCTTATGATAGTATAGTCTCCCTTGTTAATAAACTTATTTGTGTACAATTCTTCACTTAGACTGTTAAGATGCTCGAGGAAAAACTTTGCAATATTCATTATTTCTCTAAAGTTCAATAAATGTGTGCTGAATAAAAAAATGAAATGATCTTAAAACAAAAGAAAGTTCTATATTTACAGCCTCATTTCCTAGCAATGTAAAATAAATAAAGCATGTGGAGGGTAATATACCCTGATCACTGCTAAATTAAATGTTGCCAACCAAAAGTAGGAAAAAATAACCATGTATTTGTATATACTTATATATGTATTGTTGTCTCCTTCCCATAGAAAATAAGATCTCTGAGGTCAGGCACTATTTCATTTTTGTTTTTGTAGACCTGGGTAATCTACCCAAACCACAGTATGGTGCTTGTAATATACTAAGATACTTCATAAATGCTTGATGATCAGTTAATCAAGTATCACTGATGAATGGCTGAACTGTGGCACAAGAATGTAATGAATAATTGCATAGCAGGAAACAACAAATATGAGGAGGTAAAAGAAACATGGAAATTTTACATTAACAGATGAAGAATAAAAAAGCTGAACCACAAAAGCATATACAATTACTACAATAAAGTACGTGAAAACAACACTAAAAGACAGCCAAACTCACATTACTCACAAAGACCAAAACTGCACCTAGAAAACAATTTATGAAACAAACTTCTTTCATCTTAATGGAGAGGGCGGGAATGCTGCATGTATTATCAGAAGCTTAGCTGTTTTCCTGTTATAAAGGAAAGATCAACTGGGGATGGAAAGTCCAACATAAGCAATGTCATAAAAGTAACTGGGCATAACTGTGATATAAGCAGCCATAAAACTTTTTAAAAAATGATAATCCAATGGATTTGGTTCTACAGTATGTACAGAACTCACGAATGTCATGAAACTCTGCGTGCGCGTGTGTGTGTGCGCATGTGCGCTCACGCCCACGCCCAGCATGCTTTACAAAAGTAGGGGAAACTTCAAGGGAGTAACAAATCAAATTATGACAAGCCAAAAAGAAGACCAAACCAAGAGAGAAACAAAACAAGTGGGGAGATGGGAAAGGTATCAGTAAAACCAAGGAAAAGTTGAATCAAAAATGTATTTCCATAATTTATTTTAACTGTCAATTTTAGTCTGAAATATTCAGCCACATCTGCTTAAAATCTATCTATAAATCTGGGAGGACTTACAAGAACTGACGTTAAAGGAAGTGAACAGCACTATAACAATTGATACATTGACCACAACATTGTAAAGGAAAACAACTGTGAAGGGCTTAAGAACTATGATCAACACAATGAACAATCATGACTCCAGAATACTGATGATGAATCACGATTCTCAACTCTTGACCGAGTGATGGAGGAATAGAGGTACAAAATGAGGCACAGATTTTCAGATATTACCAATATGTGACTTTGTTTTATGTGCTTATACTTGTTACAAGGAAGGGTTTTTTTGGTGGTGGCAGAGGGGAAGAGTTGTGGAATGCTGGGGGGAGAAATGACAGTGATTGTCTCCCCAACTCCTCAAAAAAAGGAATCAATCAACTGAAAAAAATAAAAACAGAAAAGAGCAGAAAGACAGAAAGGGACATATACAAGCTAAGCAGTGTAGGAACTCATACCAAAAAAAGTGGTAAATAGTACAGAGTCACAATTCCAAAAGCAGCTCTCTTTTCCTGTTCTCCGTAAAAATATAAATAAAATTTATCTAGTACACAATAGAAATCAACTTGAAACTAAATTCCCAAAAGTTATCCCTAAAATAAGGTCCAGCTTTGGGAAATTTGCTTTGATAGTTCATTTAGATTGTCAATAAGAATTACCTTCTCAATGTAAAATAAATATCATCAGGACTATATGTGATGAATGTCCTAGTGACGCTTTCTGAACTTCTCACTATTATCTTTTTATCTTGTTTCTTTGAGTGAAAAATCATTAGAGACTGGGGTGACAACTAAAATCATAAACATTTGCTGTAATCATTCACTACCTAACACTTTACCACCACTTCTGCAACAGTCTTGAATGCCTATTTGGGTAAATATAAATAATCTTCCAAAGCCTATTTTTAAATGAGTGATCATTACAAAATAGACTTACTGTAATCAAAATGGCAAAAGGCTGAACACATTTCAAAGTATCAATATTATCACTTAACTTTTTTTAAAAGTGGTACAAAAGCCTTTTCCTGTCAGCACATATTATCCTCCAGACACAAAGTCTGCATTAAAGTTTACTCATACATCTGTATCACTACATGTCTTTACATTATGTATTCTGTGCCATTAGAAAATTCATAAAGCACATTAGCAGATACTAAATAGGGTCAACTTAAGACTTTCCATGAGTGGTAAAAAGTTCTGAAAAGCCATTGATATATATGTACTTAATATTTTACTTAGACTAAGAATAAATGTTTTAACAATAGTATTTACTGAACAAATAAAAAGCAAAAAAAAAAAACCTGGGCTTCAGAAATACCTCTAAAGAAATCTATTCAAAAATCTCTAGTGTTTGCTTATTTCCTTAAGAGCATTTTCAGGTACATTAGGTCTTTAAACCTCCAAAGCATCTTTTTTTTTTAAAGGTAAATTGTGAATGCTCAGGTTGTTCCAGGGTCCTAAAACAAAAAAATAGGTGTCGTAAGTTCATTAACTCCTTATGAACTCTATGCTATGTGCTAGCACTCCATGAAAGAAAAATATCCCATATTAAGAATTGGCTATTACATTTTTTTAAACAGCAACTGAAGCTTCATTCAAATGGTTTAAAAGACAATTCACTCCTATTTATATGGCAACAATCATATATTGGCATGGCTATTTACAACTTAGAGAATATTTTCACATATCATCTCAACTGATCTCACAAAACCTCGAAGATCTAGGTTATGATCTTATTTTACTGATTAAGCAATTGAAATTCTGTGAGGTTAAGTGGCTTGTCTAACTTCAGGGAACCTAAAAAAGTAGGAAAGGAGGGCCTACAACCCAAGCTTCTGAATCCTGGTCCAATGCCTTTTCACTATACCACACTACATTTCTACCATGATATCTAGCCTCATCTTTCCCTCAGTCTGGTCTGCTTTGAAACTTAAGTGGCACAGAAACTGAAAATAGAAAGGTTATGTTGATTGGTTGAAAACATAGTAAACTCTCACCTCTCCCTCCCCTCAGGAAAATCAGAAGTGGTTTACAGACATCTCTGAAAACAGTAGTCAGAATGAAAGGAGTCTGCCAAGAAAATAATGCTTAAATTAACTTATTTACTGAAGCATCAGAACAGATGTAAAAATATGAACTACAACTCACTTCCTGTTTTGAAATGGGAGGGAATTTACAGAAATGACTGTAAATAAGGTACCCTGAAAACCTGTTAAGAAATTAAAAGAAATTTTTAGTAAAGGGAAATAATGAAATTGAAAACTAAACTAAATGCTTACATTTGAACTATTTAGTAACATTACTGAATCATTCTTTATCTCATAAATTTCCAGTAACAGTGAAAGGTAATCCTACAAAGGCAATGCTGAATTTAAACCTTTAGAGAATTTTCTTACGAATTTTAGCTGCAAAAAGTGTATTCTGATCTTTTTTTGCTGGGCTCATAAACGTAATTTCCAAATATACATTAAAGGTAACTGTTCCAGGTGACTGGTACAATGTACAGAGCACACAAATGTTCTTCCTTCAACCATTAAAAAGAGCCACTTCAACTAAACTAAAAACTCAAAAAATTAACTTTTTATATTTATTCTTGATCAACTCTTCAAATTAAGGTAGGGATGCCTTCAAACACTGCAAATGACATCTCTTTTGTTATCACTTTTGGAGTGTTTTGGCAATACCCATCATAAAATATAGCAAATTCTATACTATACCAAACTTAAAAAGAACTATGAAATCTTTTAAGTAGTAAACCCCAGGAAAGAAGGTTTTTAAAGTTTTGACTATTGTCTGTTTCTGTTCTTGTTTAAAAAGCAACCTAACAGTGGAACTGAATTTCTGATTCCAAAATGTCTAGCAATGGCACTAGACGTGTTCAACTAACTCTAAGCCACCCTATGCAGGCCTTCTTCATGAGCAGATGCTTCTGCAGTTACAAGCCAAAGGACTTAACTTTCAGTCTTTTATGCCGTTTAGTCAGATACAGGTATCAGGAGAATTAACTTGCATGAAAGGCTCCAAGCAATCAAGAACGGGAACAGAATCCTATTGTCGATCTCCATCTACTGGATGACGGAAAGTGAGGATGGCTCCTTGCACTTCCAGGACAAGGAGACTGACAGTACACCCAGGGAAGGGGTATTAGGATGCATCTCCTATGTACGGCGATATGGTTGGTACAGTAGTCCCCACGGGATCTCTTTTGGAGTGCAAAATCTAAAAGACAAGGAATGCTTTTGCAAACAAACTTCCCATCGGAAGTTATCTAAAGGGGGAGGCGGGGTTGCAGGAGGCGGGGTCCTGGACCGGCCCCAGGGCCTCCATCGGGTTCCCTGACGGGCCTCTCCCGTCCTCTCGGCTCTCTTTTGCCTGAAACTTTCAAGGGAGCCTGGAGACCGGAGCAGTCGGGGAGGCCCCAGCGGAAATGGAAACGGACAAGGCGGCAGCGGCGGAGGGAGCACCTCGAGCAGGGCGCCGAGGCTCAGGGCGGGAAGGGGTCCGCACTCGCTCGCTTGCTCGCTTTCGGGCTGCTTCGGGAAGGCCGGAGCATCATCCATCCCGGGCGCCCTGCCCTCCCCTCCGCTCCCCTCCACCGCGATCGTGCCCCCCTCCCGCTGCCCTCGGGCCCGGAGGCGACCCGAGCGAGGCCCGTTACCCACCCTCCGAGCCCCCCACGCTGCCTCCGGACACAAGCAGCAGCAGGAGGGCGGACGGACGACTGGGCCCGACACGGCGACGGCGGCAGCGGCAGCAGCAGCAGGAGGAGATGGAGGCGGCGCCGGAGCGGAGCCGGGCCCGGGCTGCCGAGTCGCGGCCGCCTCCTCCTCCTCCTCCTCCTCCTCCTCCTCTCGTCGGGGCGGCAGCGGCAGCGTCGGCCCCCGCGGAGGTTCGTTCCGCGAGAGCTGGCGGGCGGGCGCCTGGGGGAGTGGGAGCCCGGCTGCCGCTGCAGCCGCCGCCGGATGGCCCAGGCCTCTGAGGCTGGGGAGCCGGAGCCGGAGCCGCCGCCGCCGCGGGCCGGATCGAGCGACGCTTTACGTCCCGTCCCCCCCACCCCACCCCCACCCCCGCTCCCTCCCTCCTCCCTCCCTCCACCGCCGCCGCCCCCCCTCCCCTCCCGCTCCGCTCTCTCTCCCTCTCTCGATTGGAGCCGAGACAAAAGCAACGGGAAGCGGCGGACCTGGACGCTGCCCACGGACCCCCGGCGCGACCGGACCGGCCCCGGAGCCTTCCCCCGCCTCGCGGGGACCCCGGATCCGCCGCCCCCGCCGCGCGCCCCGCCGCCAGACTTCCGAAAAATTGCCAAAAACTCACCGCATGAATTTTCTTGTCCCGCGGATCCAAGATGGCGACGTATCAACCGCGGAGGCTGCTGGGAGCAGGACCTTTACCCTTTGACCTCCGCCGTGACCCCCCCTGCCGCCGCTCGGGCTCAGCTCGGAGGGGGAGGCGGGTGGCCGGAGCTGCGGTTGTAGGGCTCCGGGACGGTAGGGGCGGGAGGGGGGTCTGGGGGTGGGGGGGAGTCGCCGTCGCGTGCCGCGCTGGGGTCGGGTGTGTGTGCGTGTGCGTGTGTGTGGTGAGGGGGAGGGGTGGCATCATCCCACGCGCGCGCACACACCACCCCCCCGCCGAGGCCGATGCCTCTCGCTCCCGCCTTCCTGGGCGGCCGCCGCCGCCGCTGCCTCTGCTGCCCGTGGCCGTTACAGCGAGCGCTGCAGGGGCCGCGCCGACTCCGCCGCTGCCGGCCGCTACCGCCCCCCGCGGGCCGGGCCGCGGAGCGCAGGGCGCCGTCACCGCCTCCGCCGGGGCCCTCCTGCCGCCCCGCCTCCGTGTACCCCGGGAGCCAGCAAAGCCCCGGGCCGTCCTCCGGTGTCTGGGCATCCTCCTCCCGGGCCTGCCAGCGCAGCGCCGGCCTCCTTCCTAAGTGAGTCTCCACTGAGGGTTGCTTTTGCATCGCCTCTGCTGCACCCCTGCACCCCCACCCCAGATTTGGCTTAGCTTTTGTTTGTTTGTTTATTCTTGGACTGGGACAATCCCCCAGCCGTAAAGTGTAGGCTTTTTAAAGCCCTCAGAGATAAAGTGCCCGCCAGCCCTGAACTTGAGCTCTCTTAATACGACCTAGTTTGAGTTAAAACAGTCTTTCTCCAATAAATGTTCAGGAGAGACAGGATCATCAGCCAGACTTGCTAGAGTTCATAGAGGCTCTAGGGTCACCCTAACCAGGTTCCATTGCAGGGGAGGGAATAAGCATTTATTAAGCTCCCACTTTTTTTGTGTCCTGCACACAATCTGGTAAAGCCTATGGATCTTATCTCAGAATAATAATATTAGCTAACATTTATATTTATATATATTTACTATGTGCCAGGCACTGTACTAAGCACTTTACAAATATTATCTCATTTGATCCTCAAAACAACCCTGCAAAGTAGGTGCTGTTTCTGTCGCCACTTTACAGTTCAGGAAACTGAGACAGTGACTTTCCCAGAGTCACTAAGCGAGTTCAAATTTGAACTCAGGTTTTCTTGATTTTAGTCCTGTGCCATTCGGTGCTCACCTACCTTTTGGGAAAGAGTTGTATGTGGTCAAGCGAGATCAAGTGGAGGGTCTCTATATTTATTAACGAAAAAAGTTCCATTTTACTCTATCAATAAGTATTTATTAAGAACCTACTATGTGCCAGGCACTGTGCTCATCCCTGGGGATACAAAGAGAGGCAAAGACAACCCCTGTTGTCAATACAGATGTTTTATAATAATATCAAAACAAGCAGAACATAGTTTTTAAAAAATCAGTATTCTATGTGCTTTGGGTTCTCTTCGTTTTATAAGAAAGTTCAAATTTAATTCAACAGACAAGGATAGAAAGCTGGTCCTGGATCCAGGAAGAGCTGAACTTAAATGCTGCTCCTGACACATACTGGCCATGTGACCCTGGAATACAGAGATTAAAGATGTGATTGAAGAATGTTAACAAACAAGGAGGAGATGTGCATAATTAAATTGACAAAATTAAGCTCAAGCATTGTATATGTGCAGTGCCGCTCAACTGCCCCAGTAAATGCAACAAATGGAAGATGTTTTGCTTTTAAAACATACAAGTGGCTATATAGCTCTTCCAACTCACCACAACCACTTCCTGATTCTGTGACAGCAAGGTAACTGCTAGTTCCTGTTTGCTGATGAAAAAGGATTTAGGCCCTTATTTACATAGTATTCCAGGTGGCTCTTCAAAACTTTATGGTGGAGGAAGCGTTCTCACATGCTTTGGTAGATGTTGTTTGCTCTGAAATTGTAGGATCATAGCTTAAGAGCTAAGAAACCTTGGAGCCCACTGAATCTAAACCCCATGTTTTACAGGTAAAGAAACAGGAGAGAGGTTAAGTGACTTGCCCAGGTTCACATGCCTGGTAGGATTTGAGCCCTAATCAGTCCACTGCCTTCTCTACTATGCCATTCTGCCTCTGGGAGTTCCTTAGACAGTACTCTACCCCATGATCTCCATCTTTTGTTTTTCCTAGTTTCCTTCAAATCTCTGCTTATATCTCACCTTCTATAGGTGGCCTTCCCTTGATCACTCTAGCTGCTGCTACCTTCTGCTTTCAGATTACCTTCATCTACTTTGTACACATCTTCTTTGTATCTACATATTTACATGTTGTCTTTAAAATTTGAATGTATACTTCTTGAAGACAGGAACTAATTTTTTTACCTTTATTTTTGTGTCCCCAGCAAGAAGTAAGTGTTTAATAAATGCTTGTTGACTGATTACCAACAAAATCAGAAGTTTAGTCTTTGTCCCTATCAATAGTTAAGTGCCTACTATGTCCTGGGCACTATGCTCAGTGGTTGGGATGCAAAGATAGACATGGCAGTCCCTCCTCTCAGTTATAATTTTGTTGATAGGCTTTACTAGTCAATAGAAGAAACTGTAGAGACTGCCACATAACTTAAATTTTCACCTACCATGATTTTATTCTTGCCTGAAACTCTCCTTTTCCGTAAAAGGCAAATGGAAATGGTCATCGTTAGAGGGTTTATAAAAAGACAGGCAAGCTAATGCATTGTTGGTGGAGCTGTAAATTGGTCTAACCAGTCTGGAAATTCCAAAAATTTGGAATTTTGCTAAGAAAATAACTACAAGCTCTAGTCTGTACCTTTTTACTCAGAGATTCAGATGCTAGGTACGTATTCCGAAGAGGTCATTGACTGAAAAGAAAAGCTCTCTGTACACAAAGATATTTATAGCAGCCCTTTTTATGGTAGCAAAGAACTGGAAACAATGTACATGTCCGTGGATTGGGAAATAGCTATACAAACTGTGGTTCATGAATAAAATGAAATGGTGCTGAGTTGTATGAAACAGTGAACATGATGAATACAGAGAAGCATGGAAAGACTTGCATGAACTGGTGCAGAGTGAAGTAAGAGCCAGGAAAGCAATATCTATGATGACTGCAACAATGACTGAATGTTGCAAAATGGAAAATAACAACTGGCACCAAAATCAATACAGAGACGTGCTGACTCCCCTCCCATCCTCCCCTTTGCAAAGTTCTAGTGCTACAGGGCTGGAATATTGCACACAATGTCAGATATTTCCAATGTTTTTATTTATTTTGCTGATAATTTTCTCTTCCCCTCTTTTAAAAATTATTTTATTGAAGATGGCTATCTGGGAGTATAGAAATGATTCAGGGGAATCTAGTTGATGTAAAAACAAGGTTAATAAAAATAATTTTTAAAGAATATGGGTATTTGTATGTTACACACACACACACACACACACACACACACACTGTTTTTAAGCCCAAAATCACTTTGTACAACAAATAAACAGTAATGATATAATTCCAAAGTGATACTAACATATTATTCATTTACTTAAGCAACTTTACGACCATTTAATATTGTACATAGGAAAAAAGGAGTGACTCATTTTTTTGTTCTGTACCCTATTTCTGAGCAAATCTCATCTCTTCACCTCTTTTTTCCATATCTTTTCCCTTACCCAAAATTCAAAGTGGGGATGAGTTAAAGCTTTTTTTTTTTTTGGTCAGTCTGATTGTGGCATTTATAGCTGTAATAGTCAAGGGTGGACATGACTACTTGTATACAGTAATATCTAACAGTTTTCTACATGTTCTGACTACCACTGTACAAATTAAAGTTATCAAGCTAAACTAATTAGTCATAGGATCTTAAACTTAGAGCTTCAAGGCACCAGAGAGGTCATAGTATAATCTGCTCAGAATTATAGGTTTAGACTTGGAATGCACCTTAAAAGTCATCTAGTCCAATCCCCATATCTTATAGATGAGGAAACTGAGGCATGGAGATGTAAAGTGATTTGACCAATGTCACAGTAATCAGGATTTAAATCCAGACTCCAAATCCAATCATCAACTCATACTATAATACAGACAGAAGGTGAATGTTGCCTGTAAGAGGTACTCTTTTGAAAAACATGAGAAGTTTGGGTTTTTTTAAATCACAGTAACATTATGGGAGTGGGGGTAAGAAATAGAAAAAAAAATACCTTACAAAGCAGGTCAGAGTACACTTAAAGTGTTTTACAGCTTAGGCTTGGAATCTAAGTTGTTCACTAATGTAAAAACCTATAAGTAGATGGAGTAAAGAATGTAGAAGAAAAAAATTTTAATTACTGTCATAACACGTATTGGTTAAAGTTGTGTTTATTTTGGATACCTATAGAATAACTTTATATTGTTCATCTGTTTATGATTATATAAGTAACCTTGCCTGCTCAGTGGACAGTGACCAACTATATAACTTTAATTCCTGACAGATTATGGAGTATTTTATTAAGGGGATGGTTAGTGGCCATATTTTTAAAAAGAAAAAAAAAAGCAGTGATCACAGTGAGCCAACATGGTTTTTTCAAGAACAGGTCACATCAGATTAACATTACCTTCTTTGACATAATTACTAGACTGATATGTAGATACAGTTTACCCAGGTATTAACAAAGGAAGTGATATTTTCATGCTATTCTTGTGGAAAAGAGGCTAGATGATTCTATAATTAGGTATATTCAGAGCTGACAGAATAGCTGGACCAAAGAATCATCATTAAGGACTCATTGTCATATTGGAAAGAGGTCTCCAGTGCCCAAGGATATCTTGTTAGTCTTGTGTGATTTAACATTTTTATTGATGACTTAGAAAAAGGCTTATCTGGGGGCAGCTAGGTGACGCAGTAGATAGAGCTCAGACCCTGGAGTCAGTAGGACCTGAGTTCAAATCCAGCCTCAGACACATAACACTCATTAGCTGTGTGACCCTGGGCAAGTCACTTAAGCCCAATTGCCTCACCAAAAAAAAAGTCATAGCTGGATGCCTAAGCAATTTGCAGATGACATATCTACATGGGATAGCTAGCACATTGGATAGCAGGACCCAAAATCATCTTAAAAGGCTAGCACATTGGGTCAAATCTAATAGGATGAAATTTAATTCATGAGCTTTGCAGTTCATATCTTGGGCCTGTGGTGATTTCTGTGGTGATTGAACAAAAGCTTAAACTATTTTACTCTCCATGTTTGGCTGGCCCCAGACCACCAGGCCATGCTTAACATCCCATCCACCCAGGATATCTTGCCCTCTTTGTGCTTCTCTGCCCTTGGACTGGTATCATCTTCACTTGACCTTCAGAATCCATATTTCCAGTCTCTGGGAAAATTACTCAAAACTCTTACTGAGAGGCCAAGCCATCTTGATTGGGAATCAAGTAAGTACAATCTAGCCAGTTTAGCCAACTATATTAAACTGATCTCAAACCTACACCATGCTTCACCTTTATATCCCATCCAGCCATCCACCAAGGCCATCTTCTTGTCTCCTATACTAATACCTTCCTCCACTTCCCCTTTCCTTGCTTTTCACCTCTTGGTCTGATCATCATAATCAAATCAGTGCTATTGCTTTTGGAAGGGGGTATGTTATGACTCTTCATTGGTCTATGCACCACCACCGTGATTTCCTCAAATCAAGGCTGCCTTTCCTGGGTACCACTCACCTAAGATGATTGTCTTCTCCTATGTAAGCTTCTTGAGAATAAGAACTAGCTCTCTTTTTGTTTTTGTATCCCCAGTGCTTATTAGCACAGTGCTTATGAAATAATGAATGAATGAATTATAAAGCATTTTTAAACACATAACTGTATGCCAGATCTATGATTCTTACTTCATTTTCATCTTTGTTATTAAGTGCTGGAATTTTTCCGGTAGCATTCTTTTTCTTGTAAAATAGAATATTATCTAAAGATTTTTTTTCACTCCTCTCATGAGGATTTTAATACATAATACATCATTATCATTATTATCACAACTAACATTTATATAGCACATTAAAGTTCGAAAATCACTTTACATATATTATCTCATTTGATCCTCACAACAACCCTGTGAAGGAGATGTTTAGTATCTCTACAATCACCAAATTTAGTGACTTGCCAGAGATCACATAGCTAACAAATGTCTGAGGCAAAATTCAGCTCAGGTCTTCCTGACTCCAAGCCTACCATTCTAACCTCTTCACTACTGCTCTGCTTTCAGTAAAAACTCAGTAAGTGCTTTATCATTCATTAATAGTAGAGGGTCTTGTTCAGGGTTGAGTGGGACTAAATGACCCTGGGAACTTCCTTCCAATACTGAGATTCTATGTTCCCGTGATCCTATCTTAGTTCTTAGTCTTAATTTTCCATAGTCTAATGTCATTTGTAAATAAATCTGCCCTGAAAGACAAAACAGTTGGTTGACGATAATGACAGCAAAACAACTCCCATTGATATTGCAATTCAATTCAACAAGGGTTTAAGTAGGCATTTAGTATGTATAAGACACTGTAGTAGATGCTGGAGGTACAAAGATGAATAAAAAGTCTGCCCTTGCGGAACTTACATGTTATGGGTAAATATATACAAAATTAATTTCAGCAGGTAGCAGATGGAAGCACTATCACTGGAATACTTAAGAAAGGCTCATGTGGTACTTGAGTTGCGCCTTGACTAGAGCTAGGATTCTAAGAGTCTGAGGTGAAGAGGAAGAACATTCCGAGCATAGAAGACAGTCTGGGGGGGTCTAAAAGTAAAGAGAAGAGAGAGAAGATGTCATGCATGGGAAACACCAAGTAGACTTTAAAGTTTACCAAGAACTTTCTTAATAACCACCCTATGAAGTAAATAGGAACTATGAATAGCCTCATTTTACAGGAAAAAAAATAATCCTGGGAGGTAATGTGAAAGCATTTAAAGTACTCACATGTATGGTGGTGCTCTGAAAAATAATAACAGAACAATAACATTCATTTCTATCTCCCCCACCCAAAAAAAAAGATACAATCAAAATTGTTCAGTTTTTCAAGTTGTGTCTGATTCTTCCTGGCCCCATTTGGGGTTTTTTTGGCAAAGGTACTGGAATGGTTTGCCATTTCCTTCTGCAGCTCATTTTACAGATAAGGAAACTGAGGCAAACAGGGTTAAGGAATTTGCCCAGGGTCACACAGCTAGTAAGTGTCTGAGGCCAGATTGAACTCAAGAAGATGAGTTTTCCTGACTCCAGGCCCAGCACCATATCCCCTGCAACACCTAGCTGCACCCAAGATCAAAATAATAACCACAATAATAATAACTCTCAGACTCTTGTAAATTGGACTCCGGTGACACAGGCTAGCACTCTAGGCAGGGTAATGTAACTACTCTTAATAGTCAACAAAGTAGAATGAATGCCTTAGGGGTGCAGGCTGACCCTACTGAAAAACCTCAGGATGATCAGCTGGACATGGAGGATAAGGCAAGTTACATAGGAAGAAATCAGAAATGCCAATACCCCACCTGCTAGAAATGGCTTCACTGTGGGTGACTCCACTAAAGCATGTTCATGAGCTCAAATTAGATGAAATAAGAAATGAAATAGGAGCAGCTAGGTGGCGCAGTAGATAGAGCACTGGACCTGAAGTCAGATAGACTGGAGTTCAAATCCGACCTCAGACCAAACACTTGACACTTACTAGCTGTGTCACGGTGGGCAAGTCACTTATCCCCAATTGCCTAAAAATAAAAAATGAAATAAAGGAGCTACTAAAATCTGAAGAGGAGAAAGTTGAGGAACCTCAGGTCATTAAAAGTTTTCATTTAATACAGACTCTAGATGTTAGGCCTAGTATCAAAATAGATGAGAAAAGCAGCACCTAAGTCCCAAGTGATTTTGAAAAGAAGATGGGCATATTTTTAAACTAAAATTCCAAAAAGTTCTTTTTTTGGCAACATGAATTCAACTAGCAGGAAAGTTATGTCAAAACAGAGTCATTTATAAAAGCTAATATCTCCTATATAACAATCATGAATGAACACATTGTATAACAGAATGGCAATATAAAAAATATTTCCGTACCAGCCCATAGCAATATTTGTGTTAGCTGTTGTCATTATAAAAATTATGAAAAGAAAGCTGGAATTAGCATACTAAGGGTTATGCCAAAGAGCTAGTGTCAAATAATATCATGGCCAAAACACCTTGAAAGAGCTATTAAAGATCTGTGTTAAAGCATTGGAAGGTTGTGTCAATATCTAACTGATATGTATTGTAGAAAATGTTAATGCTATATTATCCAATCAAAGGGAAAAAAAGAAATGTGGAAAGGAATCTGAAAAACAAAAGCATATCAGAAATTCTAGTTTCTTTTTATCAGTAACTGAAAGTAAAAGTTAAAAGACTGAGGCAATATACAGAGTCAAAACAACTCAAAGGACAAAATAAACAGTCCAGCACCAATCAAAAATTTTACTAAAGAGGATTAAGAAATAAACCAGAAGCAGGAAAAATACCTGAAGAAGGAAGCTGGGGAAATTTTCTAGTCTGGCTGGCTGGAAGAAGTCCAACAAAATGAAAATGAAAGTTGGATCAAACAAGAACCGCAAAACTTGTGAACTACCAACATAATGAACAAATATGTCAAAGAAGGTAACTGAATCTCTAGCCTCCCTGAAAAGCTGGAAAGTGGCAGAGCTGAGGAAGATCCATAGTTATTGGCTCAAATGCGTCATGGTGGCATATGAATTACTAGCAAAGTATTTTATCAACTTCCTCTCAAACGTAAACCTAACCATACCTTCCTTAATAAGAGATATTACACGTATTATCTAAGGGTGAGCCCACACATGGCTCCTCCAAATATAGATCAATTTCATGTTTATATATTTGATCCATTTATAATTGGTATTTATATCTAGATATCTCTTTATCTATGGCCATTATAATCTGAGGATCCTTATTCCAACTTCCATTCTCACGGATGAGCCAGGTCGCCCAGAGCAAGGAGACATCTTTCCTTCAGGGTTCTAAGGGTGCGATGCCTGTCTCCAGTGCTTTCAGTTCAACCTCCCTTTCTAGTGTATTCTTCCCAATATGACTGCCACTAATTAGTACTCCAGTTTTATTTAAATAATTAACATTAATTGGGTTTTATAGATTGATATTTACTGTGAAGATATGTCAAGAACAAAAGAAATAATTCTTCACCCACACAGGGGCACATACTCCCCTATACCAATTCATAGTCTGGGGATAATGGGCTCAAACTTAAAGCCATTTCTCCATAGCACTCCCCCAGCAAGTTCACTTCCAAATTTGTCGTAGCCAATGGATAAATCAATGCAGTTGCCTCTTGGCCGCCTTCCATCTATGCTGAGTTAAGCACGTGGCTGGGACTTTATTTCTTCCTCACTATCTGGCTTCTGGCAAATCCTGGCACAGATTCCATTTCCTAGACTTCTTGCCTTCACTACTCCAGCCTTTCAAAGTTCACAATGTGATAAGCATCTCCAGGACTCCTTAACCTAAAAAAGAAAACAAAAGACACAGAGGAACAAAAGTCCCCTTCTTATCCAATGGCTTACATCATCTCTCTCTTATCTGAACAGCAGCCAGGAAAGAATGAGCAAAAGCAAGAAATTCACCATGACTGGTCAGTACCTTTTGAAAATCTAAAGACCATCTCTTCCACATATGGTTAGAGGACTAGAACCAGTTACAGAATGTCTCTGAATGCTCCACTTTGGGGAGGACCCTTCCATTACTCATCATCCTACCTTTCTAGAAGCAGGCTCCTCAGCCTCTTCTACTTAGTCTGGCAGCAAACAGAGCACAATAGATAGTCTCTGAGACTGGAGGTTCCATTAGCCAGGCTATCTAGCTATCTATCTAGCTATCTAGATATAAACACGCATGTACACAGATACATCTATGTACATGCCAACGTATATATACACATATGCACACATGTGTGTATATGTACCTACCATTTGTGTGTACATGTGTAAACATATATACATAGACACACATGCATGTACATGCATAATTAGATACTAACATTTACAAGAAAATATATGTTAGGGTAGGAGCCAAAAGAACAAGCTTAAACATCATAGGGCTATAAAAAAATAACTTATTATAGAGTCAGTTATTGTTGAGCAAGGTGCCCCAATGCACTCTTAACACATATAATGCCTTGGTTGGTTAACACAAAATCTGTTACTCAGTTCCACACTCGTGGCTTATTCATGTGCCTCAGATATATAAATAGACCCAAATACAGTGAGAACACTATTGTATTTGAAGTCCATATGAAAAGTTGATCTCCACAAACCACCAACAAAATGTCAAGAACAATTCATATAAAATACGGAATTTTGGGGGGAAGAAAGTTTAAGCACATATATGTCTGCCTCATCTTATATATGTTATAATTATCATCTCTTAAATATGATTAGATATGGCATCCAAATTAAAGAAGCAAAATATTTTCCTAATCATTCGATATACAGGGATGATATCAAGTTATGTGATTTTACCAAAAAACAAATTAAATGACTCCTTTATCTCATGGAATCTTTAATAATGCCAAAATGTCTTTTGAATTTGATAAGTGTAAAATTCTTATCAAATTCAAAAAACCAAAATACAGAAACCAAAGGCTTTGAGTTTGAACTAGAGGTCAAATTGAACCAATAGTTGAAGGCTATACCTATAAATTTCCTTGGTGTCCTCCTAGGAAAGATATATTGAGCATAAAGATATCAAGGAGAAAGTTGTAGCTGAATACATTAAATGATATGTTAGCATTTTAAAATCAGAACTTAATAGGAAAAACACATTTGAGGCAATTAACACCTATACAATAGTCAATTGACAATAGTCAAAATATATCTTAGGAACTGAAAAATGGACCATAACAGATCTGAGGATTACCCTAAAAAAAAAATCCATACAATATTAGCAAAACATAGAGCTCGTCATTATAAGACCACTATAGAAATATTAATACTTCTATATAAAAAAAAGAAGAGGAGGACTAATAAACATTATCAGATCATGTGAAAAGCAGGCAAAAAGCTTACAGAAATACTTGTGGAACAGAGTCATCACTTAACCAAGCAATAGTAAAAACTGATAATAGGTATAAGACCTTAGATTTGCTGAATGCAACCATAGGTGACTTTCTGCCAGATGAAGTCTATTGAAACAACTAATATCCTAAGAGTAAAACCAAAAACCTTCCATTTTATACCATCTGCACAAACTGAGCTGGCGATATGTTGACAAAGAAATATACAACAAATGGCTGAATCCTGCATTGTTATTGTGTGTGTGTGTGTGTGTGTGTGTGTGTGTGTGTGTGTGTGTGTGTAAACAGAAGGGTTTATGATGGCAACTTAGGACAAGGTCATTGCCACAAGAAGGGCAGCTAGGTGGTTTAGTAGATAACTTCCACTGGAGGGTCTGGAATCAGGAAGATAGAAATCTGACCTGAGACACTTACTAGCTGTGTGACCCTGGGCAAGTCACTTAGCCCTATTTGCCTCAATTTCTTCATCACTGTAAAATGAGCTGGAGAAGGAAATGGCAAACCACTCCAGTATCTTTGCCAAAAAAAAAAAACCAAACAAGCCTTAAAACCCAAATGGGATCACTGAGAGTCAGATATGACTGAAAATGATGCAACAACAACAAACATTACCACAAGAAACTACAAAAGGAGCCCAAACTTACTGATCAATGTAAATTATGCAAAGAAACAGTTTAGAGGGTGCAATACATCCCTGAAAGCTGTGAAAATTTACTACCCACCAAATGCCTAATGAAACAGGAAGTGATGACTAGAAATATACATTAGAAGTTCACTATTTTTCATGGCCTGACAGGTAACAAATCTCCAAACAACCAACAAAGACCTCAAAATATCCTAGAGAACTCAAATAATAAATTGTGATGGAACTGACCAATATCACAAATCAAAAAGGTATATATCAGTGGTATCAAACTCAAATAGAAACAGATTTCTATGGGCCTCATATTGACTTAGAAAATCACAAATTAACATTATCTATTTTGTAGTGTGTGTGTGTGTATTTAAACATTTCCTAGTTACATTCTAATCTGGTTCAGGCTGCACTCTGGAATTCTGCAGGCTGAGATTGACACATCTGTCATACATAATCACTGGGTATACAATTGAGTCATATAAACTCAAGAACTATGTTTTTAATCAATGTTGCCTTCCCAAATACTAATAGTCTCCAAGCTAAGCAATTTTTTAAAATTACAGCTATAACTCTATACAAGTGCAGCATAGTTCATGATTACATATATGAAAGAAATTATGGTTATAACTGTGACCCTGAGGGAGGCAGCATGGCACAGTAGAAACAGTCCTTGTCTTGAAGTCAATTGACTTCTATTCAGAATCCACACCTGATGTTTATTACCTCTGTGACCTTAGTCAAGTCACAATATCCTTAGACCTCATTTTTCTCATCTGTAAAATGAGGAAGTTGACTGGAAAGTATTTGAGGTGCCTTCTAATTCTAGATCTATGAGTCTATGATTCTTTGAAAAACAGCCTATAATCCAACTAGATACCATATTTTACAAAGCACTATAACTATAAACAAGAATGAATTTATCCCTCAGTGTGATACTTAGAATGTGATATATGCTACATTTTTAGTACCTTTGGTGCTGAAATGTATTTGGCATTAATAGCATGCTCTTCTAACAACTTTTAAATAGTCAGCCAGATTAGAATTCATCTTGGTTATCAAGGAACTAAGTTCTTACTGTTTGATTTTTGTGTATTTTTCCATATGAACCCCGACTAATGTCACACTTTGGTTACCCATCATTGTACAGAGGTGGCCCTAGATTCTCAAAGCCTATGTAAGTAAATCACAAAGTCTGGCTGGCTCTGTCATAGTAGAAAGGATTATCATATAGGCTTAGTGGTGGAATATATGTCTTTTCTGAAGACCAGCCTGCAGAAGTTTACAAAGCAAATTCTTCCTGAAAGTCTAGACACCAGGTGATAACATCTTTTGGCCACCACAGCTCATAAAGGGCATCTTCTAACATGTAGAGGGGCTATAATCTGTATCAATGGAGGGATTAGCCACACCTATAAAACTTATTTAGAATGGTTAAAAAACTATATTGTTCTAAATTGTCACTAGGTAATACATACGTGTGTGTGTGTGTGTGTGTGTGTGTGTGTGTGTGTGTGTGTGTGTATACGGGAAATCCATGTTGAAGGCAATACAATTGTGAGAGTATTAAGGGATTAATTTAGGTATCCAAAGACATGTAAGATACCAAAGACATGGGAAAATTATTGGACCTTATTAATCCACCCTCTCTCCACCCCCCTCCAAAAAAAAAGATGACTGAGAAAACATTAGCAACTACCAACCTGTATGCCCTCTCTCTACCTATCACAAAATACATCTTTATTAGGGACATCTATATGTAAGGACAGCATTAGTAAATAAACAGACTTTCATAAATGATATTTAACAATGGACCACATCTTTACCATTACAAATTGACTAAAAGATGTGGAGACTTTAATATCCTATTGTACTCGTTGTCAGCTGTGAAAAAGCATTGGACTCCATGAAACAAAATATCATCTTCTATGCTCTTTTATAACCAGGTGTCTCCCAACTATATATTGAGATCATTTAATATGCCTTGGAAGATATAACAATAAAAATAACCCTGTTCAGTGGCCTTCTGACAATAAACATCAGGCAAAGCATAAAACAAGGAGAGGAATGCTTGCCAAAAGTATTTGTCATTGTGATGAAGTGGATCCAGCATAGGGACCAGGTCAAGAAAATTCTCTGTGCATGGTGAGGGCTTCCAGATGCTCCTGTTTGCAAATGGCATTGTGTTGATTACATCAAGCCCTAAGACGCTGCAGAGCCTTTTAGAAGAAATCTGTACAATCATTCTAAGGAGTTTAGTCAGTCCACACAGGAAAGACCAAATGGATGAAGAGTGTCTCTTGCCCAGGTTGTAGCATACAGCAGAATAGACACAGTATCAGTATTGTCCAGCAGTGTGTGTATCTGGGACAGACAAATAGAGCCGGGTCCAGAGTTGAAAAGGAGAGTGAGCTATCTTACTTTTGAGAAATTGTAAAGCACTTTTACTGACCCATAACAGTAAATGCCCAGCTTTCCCATACAGACAAACCACTTTCTTCAAAGGACAAAAGATGAATATCACAAAAATGTCAATGGAAAAGAACAGGATAGGTGTGAAAAGGCTTTATGGAATATATAACCAAATCAATAAGAAAGTCCAAAGAAGATAGGAGTGAAGGATGGCATGAGTGAATTATATGACAGAAAGAAAGATAGATCTGTCACATAGTGGGAACAAGAGATGACAGGGATGGAGAGAGTGCTTCACTAGTGCTCTTGTGATAATTGCGACAGAGAAAGAAAGCATATTGATTGGATAACCCACCCCTAACCCGTGGCAGACTTTTAGCAGGAAGTGGAGAAGAGTCCCAGAAGGAGGGATGAGCATGGGTGGATCTTCCATCCATGGATGTGATGATTGTAATTGACCAAGGTCATCCATCTAATAATTGTCAGAGCTAGAACTCAAATCCAGGTCTTCTGACTAGAGTTTTTTCAGAGTTCTTTCTGGGACATGGCACTCACTCCAACTTCTTAAAAGCAGAAAAATGCCATAGAATCAGTCAACAAGCATTTTTTTAATTAAATAGCACTTATTGACAGCTTTTGTTTTATATCAATTAAATTTTACCCCGTATCTCTCCTATTCATCTCTTCCCGAGAGCCATCCCTGAGACCAAAGAACTTTTTAAAAAGAAAGAAAGAAAGAAAAAAATAAAAAAGCCCAGCAAAACATTTCCAAAAAAATCTGACATTATATTCAATGTGTCATCCACATAGACTCTTTTTCTACAAAGGAATGGAGGGAGATATCTTCTTATATCTCTGTCAACCAAGCTTGTTCTTTGTAATTTTGCAACATTCTTTATTTTTCTTGTTTTGTAGTTGTTCTTTCCATTTATATTGTTTATGCCATTGTGTGCATTATTTTCTTGGCTCTGTTTGCCTCACTTTATGTCAATTCACAAGTCTTCCCATGCTTCCCTGTCTTTGTCATATCTGTCATTTCTCACATCACACTAATGTTCTATTACATCCATGTTCCACAGTTTGTTTAACCACTCCCCAATCAATGGACATCTACTTTGTGTCACTACCACAAAAAGTACTGTTATAAATTTTTTTTTATATGTGGAACTTTTCCTTTTATCAGTGTCTTCCTTCAACTAGCATTTAGGAAGCACCTGATATGTGTCAATCACTGTTCTGAGCTCTGGGGATAAAAATACAAAGAGATAGTCTTTACCTTAAGGACCTGATATTCTATGGATGGTGGGAGGGAAGATACAACATCCCCAGCTAAGCCATGCTTCATCCGTGGGGATAGGGTGGGGTGAGGAGAGAAAGATACTATATCTGTGATTTCATTAGTATAGGGAGCTCCCAATGTAGAAACTCACTCTGCCAATGCAGATCTGTACCTGCTCTATATAATCTTAGATGTAACATGCCTTGTCCAATGTCTTATAGTCAGTATATATCAGAAGTGGGACTTTGAACCTACATCTTCCTGGCCCAAGATTGGCTCTCTATCCACTATACTAGTCTGTCTTTCCTGTGAATCTAGCATTACTAACTTAATTTTATGTCTGTCATTGACTTTTTGTTTCCAAGTCACAGAAATGATGACTGAAAAATAGGTAAACAAAACTGATTTTTTTAAAAATAGAAAATATTAAGACTATAAATGAAGATAGGAAATAGAAACAGATGACTAAAATACACTATGTGTATGCATGTGTGGAGGGAAGATTTGGTCACCTATTACCTCAGTTGATATAGTCACCTGATGTAACCACAGATGATGTTAACAAGGTATTAATATCCAGTTATCCCTTTATGAAGTATGAATACCTCTCTCTCTCTCTCTCTCTCTGTCTCTCTGTCTCTCTCTCTCTTTCTCTCTCTCTCTGTCTCTCTCTCTCTCTCTCTCTCTCTCTCTCTCTCTCTCTCTCTCTCTCTCCCTCTCTCTGTCAGAAAATAGCAAAATCATTGGATGGATAATGATTGCCCATGTCGCTGAGTGACCTTTAAAAGAATTCAGTCACTTTGAGCCAGTCAAAACAGCTGGGGAAGAACACAGCTTTTCATCTCTTAGAGGAGGAAGGGATTTTTTCTCTTCCTCCACCTAACCCCAACTGTGTATGGCATCTAGCAATGGAATTACTATCCTTAACCAAAAGAAAACACTCTATTCAACAGTCAGAGAATTGGTTTCAGAGAGTTTGAGACATGGTTGAGGGAAAGCACACTCTCTAGAAAGACATCGATACAGAAAGTCAGTCACTTGAGAATGGAAGCAGCTTCAAGGAACAAGACCTCTGGCAGCAAAGATGAGAGCTGGATATGGACTCAGGAAAGAGAGTTAGACTTGGCAATAGAACAAGCTACAGAAGGGATGGGTAGCCTTAGTCACATATATTCGTTGCATGTGTGCTGATTACTACCTCTGTACTCTGTTTGTGCCTGTTGTTCTCAAGAGTGAATGCCATGGGAAAGTTTGCCATATGTTTATTTTAGGGGCATAGGGAGGGAGGAGGAAGGTTATAGCTACTATTCTTATTGTCTTTGCTTTGAGCAAATTGTATCTACTAGCTGCCCATTAATGGGAAGCATAGTAGGGGTGGGGTAAGAGATAGGTCTCACGAGCTATTTTCTTTTAAGCTAAACTTTTAGACTTTTAAGCCTTACAGGGTACCTACCCTAGAACCAAGTAACCATCCTTTGTATGAGCCAACCTGCTTGCAAGTTAGGGTGAATAGCCCAAGGGAATGCCACAAGTGATAAGGGGTATAGAGAGGTAAAAACAAACTACTATGTGATGTTAGAAATGTGAAGACTGTCACAATCAAGATAGATCAGGGTTTATGGAAAAGTTTTTGAATGAGGTTTTGAAGGCATTTTGAATGAGGTTTTAAAAGATGAGTAGAAATAAAACAGATGAAAGTGGGAATTAGATATTCTAGATATAAGAAATAATATCATAATAATATCTACCCAATAGAGATAGGAAATCACATATTTTGGGGGGAGGGAGGTAGTAAATAGTCTAGTTTGGCTGGAATATAGCATTGGAGCATGTGGCATGAAGTAGTATCAGATAAATCTAGAAAGAAGGAGAGGCCAGATTGTAGAGGGCCTTGAACATCAGAGAAAAATTGTAAACTTGACTGGGTAAGCAGCAGAAAGCTACTGAAGTTTCTTAGCTGAAGAATCATATCCTTAGATCCTAACAAGTACTATTAACCTGGCAACAGTCTATAAATGATATGGAAGATACAAATAAGCATAACTCTATTCAATGAGAAACTTACAAGCTAACCATATAACTTGATTAGTTTGTTAGTAACAGTGGAGATGTGGCATATACACTCATTTTATGGGCTTATGGGAATAAGAGCTGGAAGTACCTATAGAGATTATCTAGCAAAATCCTACCATTTTATAGATTTGATTTATCAGTTTGACAAATGAGTATCTTTCCTTCAGTTATTCAAAAGGAGACGATTACATGGTTTAAAGTAGAAGGAAACTTAGAAGCTATTTAGTCCAACTCTACATCATTTTATAGATGATGAATTTAAGATTGAAAAAGGTTATTTAAAAAAAAAACTTGGCTCATTATCTGTGTGACCCTGGGCAAGTCACTTAACCCCATTGCCTAAAAGAAAAAAAAAACAAACCCAAAAAACCAAAACTTGGAAAGGCTAAGTAAGTTGTTCATTATCACACAACTAGTAAGTGTCAAAGGATTTGAAGTCAGGTCTTCCTGACTTCATTCGGATCCAACACTCTGTCCACTGTCACATTGCTTGTCTCAGGGATATCTTTAAGTCATAAATACAAAAGAGATTTTCTTTTTCATTTTAAAGGCAAGGAAGAAACAACTGGGCCTTGATTTGATTTGAAATATGTGCAATTCATATGTACAATATGTACAATTCATTTTGCTAAAAATTATTTACATTTCATTGACAAATCTATGTTAGAAGTGAAAAGGAGATTGCTATTTCAAGTAAATAATATAATGGCATGGAGCCTGGAGGTAGTAGATTACTAATTTCATGTTTTAAAACTAATAAGTTGGATGATTATTAAATTTGCTTAATTTGGAGGAAATCCAGGCTTATTGGTGAACCAAATGTCATGGACTGTTTAAAAAGTGGTACATCTCATTTCCTGCATCATTCTGTCTTCTAACCTTGTGTCAGTTTCCTAGTTTGAAATGCCCGAATATGCCATGTAACTTCCACCAGCTGTCTTTAAAATGCTGCTCTGCTTACAGTGTTAGTTAGCTAAATTGTAACCCTTCTTTACATTTTCAAGACAGCTTTACTTGTACATGCAATCATGTGAATTACAAATTATCATTAAGACTTTAACTATATTACCTTTCCATTTCCAAATTACATTCTATTTCAGTTTTAAAGGATATCATTGTTTCACTTGTTAAATTCAGCATCTCTGAAGCAATGAAACAGTTTTAAATAATACAGGTAAATGTCTTCATTGTAACTTTAGGTACATTACCATTCAGTTACAAGACTGTATGTATTAAACTCGTACACTTGGTAGAAGAGGTTGACTGACACAGACTTTGCATGAAAATGATACATTTAAATAGCTTGCTGAGGTGGAAGCTTTTTTGACCAGATTCTCAACCCACAGTAACCTTTTCTTCCTCTGAATTTCAAAAGTTATGTATTGCCTTGGTACTTCTCGGCTGCACTTACCATGTGCTGGCTTTTTTTAGGGTTGTTTTTTGTTTGTTTGTTTGTTTGTTTGTTTTAGTTTTGTCTAAAGAGTTGAACCAAAAAGGACTTGAAAGAATAATTATTCTAACTATGGGTAACCCAGCAATCAGTACCCTAGGGTAAGTGGGCTGTAGCTTATTTCTACTTGTGACTGGTTCCCCCAAGCAATTGCTTAAAATAGAAGTGTCAAAAAGCCACACACTCCTGAGTTAGCCAGAACCAGATTGCAACGCAGGTGGGAAATACTTAACAAAATAAATAAGAATACAATAGGACACAGATAATGGTAATATGTGTTTTTTTTAAATCAATATGCTACAGCAGGTATCCTTGTATATGGTTTCCTAGCCCACATTTTTATTTGAGTTTGATACCAGTGACTTAAAAGAGTGAGTCACCTAGGAAATACTCCTCCTTGTATATCCCTTCTTGTAGCAAGAGTGAAGGGATTGCAGACTTGACTGCTGCTATCACATGTGACCCATAAGAAGTTAAAGGACCCACAAGAAGGAGAGATCAATGTGTTTGTTAGATTCTCTTTAGAAGATTTATAGACATGGAGAAGTCTCATACAGCATTACCAATGGGTTATGGTGTATACAGTTTATTGGGGAAGTGCCTATTTGATCGGAAGAACATTGATGCTGGATTCAGAGAATCCAGGGCCAAATCCCACTTCTGACGCTTACCTACCTGACCTTGGACAAGTGACTTAATCTCTCTGAGCCACATTTTTCTCATCTGTAAAATGAAAGTGGCCTCTGAGACCCTTCTAGCTATAGAGCTATGATCTTAGAGTTGTTGAAGTATTAGATTATTGTTAATTTTCTTTTTTTAAAAAATTTCATTTGTTTTATTCTGAACTTAAGAAATAAAACAAGCACTTTTATAACAGTAGAATAAGGGGAAAAGATGATTGTACATGAAACTGCAAATCTATTATATACAACTTGCTGTCATTCCTTTTAAATATATAATAAAGTTATCATGTAACTTTCTTTTTTTTTCTTTTTTCCTCCCCTCCGCTCCCCAGATGGCTACCATTAAATGCAAACATATGTGTGCGTGTGTGTGCATATGTAAAATCATTCTATACATACTTCTCTTTATCAGTTCTTTCTCTGAATGCAGATAGCATCTTCCTTCATATGTCCTTTTTAATTTGGGTATTTATAATAGTCAAAATGACAGTCACTTAACTTTCCCAACTAGATAGTAGGCTCTTTGAGGTCAAGGAACCCATCTTTAGATTTCTTTTGTATTTACAACACAACGCACGTATGTGTGTGCATATGTATATATGTGTGTGTATGCACATGTATATATACATATGCATGTGTTTCTACCTATATGCCTATATATATATATATATACATATATATATAAAAACCCAGGCTTGTCTGGGCATGCTTAGATCACCAAACATAGAAGTTGTCCCAAGGGGCCTTTGGAGCATGTCCAGATTACCTAACAGGAGGCTTCTGTATCCCCTATCTCATGGGTGGGTAGAGGCTTCTTTGATTGGCTGCATAACCAAAACAAGTGGCATCTTTAAAACTTTTGAGACTGAGATGGTCACTTCTGCTATTCTTTTTTGCTTGTATTCTTTCCTGCTGTGTCCAGAGAGTGAAGATCACAGTGCCCCCAGTAGCACAGATACCATGAACTGAATGGAGAGTGGGAGGAGGACTATCTTTTCCCCTTTCTGTTTCAGGACCTTTGAGCCAGTATTCTGGGTGAGATGGTATAGCCAGCCTAGCAGGAAAGCCAGGGATTGAGCCTGAGGAAGGGTGGTTGGACTTGAAATTTAGGACTATACTATAAAGGAACTATGATCCTAATCCCCTTCCCCTCCCCAGTGACCAAGGTGATATAGGGAAGAGTGGAATCTTTCCTCCCACATATTGAGGAGGAGGGTTGTAAGTTTGTATATTTGTGATTATATCTTTTGAAGTAAGTATTCTTTGTAAAAGCTAATCTCTTAATGGTCAATGGAACTGGAGTGCAAAGGACACCCCTCCTCCCTACACTTACTTGGGGGAACACCATCTGTCTTGGCTGGAGCCATTTGTAGAGAACCTAGACACTCCAAACCTCTTTAAGAGAGCCTGAGAACACTGGGGGAGGATTGAAATGTAACCTACCTGGCCTTCCAGTAGGGCCACAGTAGTCTGCTACTTTATACACATATAGCACATATATGCAACTGTTCCCTTTAACTTCCAACTTTGTATACATGCACACACACATACATATATGCATGTGTGCACATATACATGTGTGTGTATAATGCCCATGTGTCTGTGGGAGTTCAAGAGAGAGAGAGTGTGTAGGGTAGACTCATTTCCCTAGGCCCAATTCCTATACCTGTAAATAACTTAGAGGTAGCTTGGTAGTAGATAGGCTGGTGTTGGAGCCAAGAAGAATAGAGTTCAAGGTCAATTACGGTGTTAGAACACTGCAAGCTGCAAACAAAATACTGGTTTGAATTGGTATAGGAAGTTGCTTGTGTCATTTAATTCCCTTAAGGGGAAACTCCTCCCAATGTACTCCTCAACTCCTCTACAATTTATGTAGTCTCAGTGATGTCTGGAGTCCTGAGAACTTATGACTTGCTTACGATCACATAGCCACATGTGTCAAAAAGAAGCAAGGCTTGAACTCAAGTCTCCTGGGCTCCAAAGGCCAGCTTTCTATCCGTTGTCCTATATTGCCTCTCAGAGTTACCAGGGATTTTAATACTCTTACAGCTGCTGTGATGAAGATCTTCTTTCTATTTAAATGAAATTAGCCTCCTTTTAACTTGTTCTCAGCTGGCCCCTGTCCTATCTGTAGAAACAAAACAAATTAAATCTAGTTTCTCATCTACATGACAGCTTTCAGATTTTTGAAGATAGATGCAATGTTCACCCTACGTCATTTTTTCTCCCCACTAAAACCTCCCACTTCTTTCAAATACTTCTTCTATGGGGGGTTTCAAATCCCTTCCCCATCTCTGTCATTCTCTTTCTGGGAGCACTCAGGCTTATTTAGCCTCTTAAAATATAATGCCAAGAATTTACCTCCGATGAGGTCTTTCTATTACAGAATTCATTGAGGCTGTTATCAGTGTCCTTCATTTGGATCTTATAATACTACTGAAGTTGATTTTATTAGGACTAGGTCATGTGACCCAAAATGTTCTCTTGCTACAGCTCCCCCATTTTGTATTTTGCAAAGCTGATATTGTAAAAAAAAAAGTGTATAAGGTTTTAAATATGTATCTATAAACACCAACCCATCTCTATCTATCTCTGTCTATACATACATATATGTGTATTTGTGTGTAATTTCATCATGTTAAATTTGGCCCATCATTCTGTTGTGTTAAGGTGTTTATTCTGATTCTGTCATCCAGCAAATTAGCTATCCCATTGGGCTAATGTCACAAACTGGTTTCAGTAGGTATAAGGAAGTCATTGAAATGTTTTGAACAGAAGGATGACATGATCCTATCTATGAATAAGGAAGATAATTTTGACAGCTGTGTGAAATAGGAATTGAAAGAAGGAAAAGAATGGAAATGGAAAAACCTAGTGGAAAGCTATTGCAGCTGTCCAGTGGGATAGTAATTATGTGCTTGTAGTGGTGGAAGCAGAAAGAAGGATAATTTGAAACAGATAAGAGAAATATTGTGAAGATGGCATTAACAGCATTTCATGTCTGAATTGATATGGGAAGTGAAGGGGAAGGAAGAGTCAAAGAAGGCACCAATACTTTAAACAACTGACTTGAAAAAAGATGGGGCCAATGATAGAAACAGAGAATTCAGGACAGTGAATTTAGGGAAGTTTAGGGAAAAGAAAATAATGTGATTTTGGACACGTTTAATTTAAGATGCTGGTGGTGCACCTAGGTGAAGATGTATGAGTTCAGGCAGTTGGAGATATGGGTCTGGATCTTAGAAGAATGATCAGGGCTAAAGGTATAAATCTGAGAATCAGCTGCTTAGAGAATCCCCGGATACTGAAGCAGAGTACCAAGCATGACATGAGCAATATTTGCTTCATGTAAGTTGAGTTCATTTCTCTAGACTTCAGAGAAATTGTCCCCAGACTTAATTGGTTTGGAGGCCTAAGGCTGAAGCCATTGACATGGTTTTCTGGTCAACTGGGGCATAAAAGAACCAGCCTAAGTAGAAGAATCACTCCTCAGGTTTCACAGAATCATTCCTGCTGTTTGAATTGACATTTTTCTGACCCATTGCTGCCACTACTCAACAAATATGAAGGCAGAGGAAAGCTCCATCCACCTAAACCAGGATTATACCATTACTGAATCACCTTTTTTTAAAATTTTAAGTAAGCTTCTTTTTATTAAGTGTTAATATGTCTATGAGAGTTTCATTTTATTCCATTCCTCAGTTTGAACCACTGAATTGGCCTGGTTTAGACCTGAACACCAAGGTCAAAGTATATAGAGAGAGAACAAAAAAAGGCCAAGAACCAAACTTTGAGTGAAGGGGATATAAAGAAAAGGGGAGCCAAACAAGGTAGAAGTAGAAAATCAAAAGAGTGTAGTCTTCTGGAACTCAAGGAAGAGAGGATATCCAGAAGGAAAGGGGGACCAGCTGTGTGAAATGCTACAAATAAGTCAAAGAGAATGAAGATAGAGAAAAAAATTTTGAATATGGCGATAAGACAATTATTGGTGACCTCTGAGAAGGCTGTTTCAGTTATATGGTAGAATGGGAAGTCAGTTTACAAGGATTTGAGAAGTGAGTGATGAGGAAGTAGAAGCATTGCTTGTATATTCTTTTTTTTCTTTTTTAAAGTTTGGGGATGAAAGGGAAGAAAAAGATGAGATTAAAGCAGATAGAAAATTGGTGGTCACTTTAGTTTGAGGAGACCTGTGCATAGTTGTAGGGAGATAAGAAGCCACTGAAAAGATGGCTGTTGTCCTTTGTTCTTGCAGGGGACCAAATGACGTCACTAAGTTAGAGTCAAGTTCAATGCATCTGACTATTGCTGATCAGACCAATATGAGCTTGGAATGCTCTATCACAGGTCAGGCACAAATAGTCCATGCGAACATTTGGGGTGGGTTTTCTAACCTTATGCATCTCGCATTTCTTTTGAGCTATTTCACTTCTTTTTTGCTCAGAGAGCACAGCCCCTTCTCTGATGAGGACATTCCATGCTGTGCCAGTATCTCCCATGTCATACGATCAATTCCAAAGTTCTTAAGAGAGAACTTGTGAGTGTCCTTGTATCACTTCTTCTGACCACCATGTGAGTGCTTGCCCTATGTGAGTTCTCAAGGTGGAGTAGTGGGTTGAGTGTCGAGCCTGGAGTCAGAAAGATTCCTCTTCCTGAGTTCAAATTTGGCCTCAGATACTTACTAGCCATGTGACCCTGGGCAAGTCACTTAACTATGTTTACCTCAGTTCCTCATCTGTAAAATGAGCTGGAAAAGGAAAGAGCTTCCTGTACTGAAAAGATAAACACTGAAGGTACATTTTAAGGACTGATTGATAAAACTAGGTTTTGAAGGAGTTGGGATGAGATGGGATCAATGACATAGGGCATCAATGAAAAGCAATAGAGATACTTTTATCTTCAGAAGTAGAAGAAAATAATCAGAGATGACTTTTCAATATCTTCATTTTTTTAAAAAAAGTTTTTCAAAGTTGGTTTTTTTTTTTTAAGTTTTGAGCAGTGGTATAGGGAAGTTGAAGATCTAATGTCAGGTGTCCTGGTTCTTTTTCATGAAGAGTGAGCTTATCTATTGCAGGTATAGGTAAGTGATGTCACTGGTATTGGGGGTTTGAGGAGAGAGAACTGGGCTTGAAATGATCATTATGGGGAATTAGAGAATTGATAAAGCAAGACAAGGAAACGCGTTTAATAAGCATTTACTGTATATGCCAGTGTACTGTGTAGAATTGCCAAATGGTAATGAGGGTCTGCTCAGTCCACTGTTGAAAGTTGGGGATGGCTCCTCTGAGAAGAGAAGACTACAGAGAAATATGTCAGAGCTTGTTGAAAATATAATGGCAATACATTGGAGACCCCAGCACACAAAGCCATTGACCAGGCCCTAGGCTCCCAACACAAGAAGGTCAGTGCCCTCTGCTCCCCAGCAGGAAAGCCCAATCCATTTAAAGGCCAGGAAATAAGCAAACACCATGAGCAAAAAGAAATGTATGATAGATTCTTATTATGGGAAGAGTGAAGATCAAGGCAGAAATTCTGAAGAGGACAACATTGTCAACAAACACACATCTGGAACCTCAAAAGGGAATATGAACTGGTCTGAAGCCCAAAAAGCCTTCTTAGAAGAGCTCAAGAAGGATTTTAAAGGTCAAATGAGAGAGGCAGAAGAAAAAAATGGGAAAAGAAATGAGAGGTATGCAAGAAAGAGTCAGTTGCTTGGAAAAGGAAGGACAAAAAATAACTGTAGAAAACATGTCCTTAAAAAATGCAATTGGCCAACTGGGGGAAAAAAAGTACACTGAAGAAAACAAGTCCCTAAAAAATACAGTTGGCCAACTAGAAAAAAAGTACACTGAAGAAAACAAATCCCTAAAAAATATAATTGGCCAAATGGTGAAGGAGGTACAAAATCTAATAGAAGAAAACAATTTGTTAAAAATTGGAATTGAACAAATGGAAACTAATGACTCTACGAGAGAGCAAGAATCAGTCAAACAAAAACAAAAGAATGAAAAAATAGATGAAAATGTAAAATATCTCATTGGTAAAACAACTGACCTGGAAAATCGATCCAGGAGAGACAATTTAAAAATTATTGGTCTACCTGAAAATCACGATGAAAAAAAGAGCCTGGACAGTATCTTTCAGGAAATCATAAAGGAAAACTGCCCTGAGGTCCTAGAACCAGAGGGTAAAATAGCCATAGAAAAAATCCACTGATCACTTCCTGAAAGAGATCCCAAATTGAAAACGCAAAGGAATATAGTAGCCAAATTCCAAAATTACCAGGTCAAAGAGAAAATACTTCATACAGCCAGAAAGAAACAATTTAAATATCATAAGAACCGCAATCAGGATTATACAGGACCTTGCAGCTTTGACATTAAAAGACCATAGGGCGTGGAATATGATATTCTGTAAGGCAAAGCAGCTTAAATTACAACCAAGGATCAACTACCCAGCGAAAATGAGCATGATCTTCCAGGGGAGGAGATGGATATTCAACAAAATAAGAGACTTCCATATTTTCCTGATAAAAAGACCATAGATCAACAGAAAATTTGATCTTCAACTACAAGACTCAAGAGAGACATAAAAAGGTGAACGGGACAGAAAGTAACATGTTATTAATAAGGGCAAACTCTTTACATCCCTACAAGGGAAGATGACACTTGTAACTCTTGAGAACTGTATTGTTGTTCCACCATGTTAAAGGGGTATACATAAAAGGGGTGGGTATAAATTGACTTTGATGTAATGATGAAAAAAACTAATCAAGTGGGTTAAATGGATCCAAGTCAGTGAATTAATCTGATCTAAGAAAATGTACTGAGAGAAAAGGAAAGGAGGAGTCAGACAAGGGTAAATTACATCACAGGAAAAGGCACAAAAACCTATTACAGCAGAAGGAAAGAAGGGAGGGAGATGAGCATTGTTTGAACCTTATTCTCATCAGATCTGGCTTAAGAAGGGAATAACATAATCAGGTATAGAAATCTAACATGCCATATGGGCAGTAGGAGGAAAAAGGGAAAGAAAAGGGAGGAGGCTGATAGAAGGGAGGTGGGACTGAGCGAGGTGGTGGTCAAAAGCAAAACATTAGTGAGGAAGGAAAAGGAGAAAGAAAAGCATAAACGGAGTTGGGGGGAAGGATGAAGAGAAAGACACAGATAGTTATAATAATTGTGAATGTGATATATGAATTTAATGGAATACTATTGTACTATAAGAAATGATGAACAGGCAGACTTCAGATAAACCTGGAAAGACTTGTATGGTTTAATGTTGAGTGACATGAGCAGAACCAGGAGAACGCTGTATACAGTAACAGCCACATTGAGTGATGACTGACTTTGATAGACTTAACCCCTCTCAGCAATACGAGGATCTAAGACATTTCCAAAAGCCTCATGGTGGAAAATGCTATCCACATCCAAAGAAAGAACTATGGAGTTTGAATGCAGATCAAAGCATACTATTTGCTATTTTTTTCTTCTGTTGTGTTTTGTTTCCTCTTTCTGGTGGTTTCTCCTATTAGCTCTAATTCTTACTTACATCACTAATGTGAAAATATATTTAATAAGAATGTATATGTATAGCCTATATTAGATTGCGTGCTGTCTTGGGGAGGAAGGTAAAGAGGGAGGGGGAGAAGAATTTAAAACTCAAAAGCTTATGGAAGTAATTGTTGATAAATCAAAATAAATTAATAAAAATATTAAAAATATAAAAAAAGAAAATGTAATGGCAATGTTGAGAGACAGAGATTTTCTCTTCATTTCAACTGGCCAAGATGGATGGCCACTTTATAGATGAAATTCATGTTTTAGGTAAGGATTGGACTTGAAAGCATCTAAGATACCTTTTAACTCAGTAATCTTATGATTCTGTGATGACCTTGAACCCTAGTGGTAGTGGTAGCTATGCAGTGTTACAGAGGATCAGGGATCTTAGCCTGATATCCCTGCCACCCTTGACCTGGTGTCCCAGGAGAGATCTCAAAGGGGTCTATAAACTTGAATGGGAAAATTACACCTTTATTTTTACTAACATCTAATTTAAATTTAGCATTTTCTTCAATAATTTAAAATCATTATTCTGAGAAGTCCCATGACTATCAAAGGGATCCATGATGCAAAAAAGATTAAGAACTCCTGCTACAGAGGCAAGAAAACAATATACACAATGACTACAACAGTGTAAATGGGAAAAAACCCACAAACATGCATATGCACAAAAATACTCACACAAATCAAAAGTGAATGTTGCATTATTTAAAAAACAAACAAACATGGCTCAAAAGAAGGGATATGAGAAAACACTCCCAACCTACCCCTTTGCAGATGTGGGCAGTCCACAAGTATTGCACATTGCACATCTTTTGAGACTTTTTCAAAGTATTGATCAGTTATGCTGATTTTTCCTCTTTTTCACCTTCAAAAACACTATTTATTATATGAGATCGTTCTCTAGGAGGGGTGGGCAGGGATGCTGGGGGAAATTGATAGTGTAAAAAATAAGACATCAATAACATTTAATTGAAATAAAATGTAGTTATAGATATGAAAAAACTGCTGCAATGTATGTATATGTATGTGACCATATGATATATATTCCATGTTATATACACATACGCGTATGTGCATATATATATATGTGTAGTATGTATATGTCTCTCTATATAGATATATACATATACATGCATATATATAGTCACTATTTTCAAGAAGTCTTTAGTCCAGGAGAGGAATATTGTGGTATAGCGACACCTTCTCCAAGCAACTGTTCTAAATTTAGCCAGTGTACATATAAATAAGCATATATACATACACGATAGAATTGGACACAACTGACCTGGCTTGCAGTCTTTCTCTCCACCTCCACTCTTACCATAGTCAACTGGGGGCCACAACATTTGTGTTGATGACATGAGAAGTGTGGTAGCTTTTCTCAGGGATTATTGAGGATATTATATACAAGGAGAAAGTTAATATGCCTATAGAAAAGAACAGCCCTCAGATCACAGCAGCCCATTCTTAAGGATCAAAGAAAGCAACTGGTAACTATTAGAAATCAAAGCCACCAGTCCACAAGGTAACAATCCAGGGAGCTAAACAGGAGAACATGGAATGAATTCAGTAACAGTGGGACCAAAGCCTAGGGTGGGATGAAGGAGAAAGAAGGTAAGAAAAGTGGAATATACAAAGCAAAGCCAGGAAAACAACAAGAATGTAGGAATACAGATAGAACTTCAACTAATGACTATTTACTTCTTGAAATGAATCATCCTAAGATAATATCATTTTATGGCAGTGTTGTTAACCATACTCTCCCCTGCCTGTTTAGCTGTAGACACTGCAAATGTATGCTTAGATGCCAGACCTCTACCTAGAACATCTTTCTGGATCTCTGACTTGCTGTTTGATGGGGCAATCATTGGTGGATGACTTGTCTAGTTTGTGTATGCATATCCATCTTATTTCTTCATGCCTGTAACCTTTCCAGGAATGGGAATTACTACCTGCATAATTGGGAAAGGACTTATTCTAGTCAGCAACTTTCCTAGAAGGTCTGTCAGTTTGCAAGTTTGGGACTCCAACTGGGCTTGAACTCTGACTGGGAAGGACTTCCTGATTGTGATGTAGGTCAGCTACCCACATATGGGCTGCTTTGGCTCCCCATTCATTAGGGGTGGGGCTAATCAGTCAGAGCAACCTCCATCTTCCTTAGACAGTTGTCACTGGTTAGAACCACAGCCAGAGGTGTGAGTGTCAGGAAATATCTGGAATGGAAACCAAAGTTTGCATTAAAGGGAGTATTTTCAGGGGATAAATAAATCAAGTAATTTTAATGGAATTCATCTGTGGGAAATGGAATGAACCATTAGTTTGGGGAATGTCATGTGTAGCAGCTGCAATACTATTTGAGTACCTAGTGTTCTTTGTCAGTAAGATTATGGGCAACATGGTATGAAGAATTAATTCTTACCTATAGGGCACAGAATAATGTAGTTCAAAACATATGAGATAAGCTAGGGCCCCCAATCAGAGTAAAAGATAGGTTGGGAAGTGCCATAAAACTAGATAATTTGTTTTAGGAAAAGGTAGAATGAAGTGGCAGCGGAAGTTCTTGCATGGAATAACAAATACTACTGGATAGAGTGTTGAAATTGGAATCAGGGACACCCGTGTTCAAATCCTGCCTCAGGTACTTAATATGACCCCTGACTAAGTCACTCTTTGTGCTTTTCAGTTTCCTCGTCTGTAAAACAAGAGTTGGACTTGATGGCTGGTTCATTTCAGCTCTAAATCTGTGATGCATTTTGATTAGGATGTTTATGATCACCAGAATAAGGTCCATGACGTCTGGGACAAAGCTTAGTATTACCACTATCTAGAAGTTAGGGATAGTCAGCAGGAGTCACAAGAAACTTGCCAATTTTACTAAGTTTTCTTGGCTTAATCAAACACCTTTTAGAACTGGACCCACTAGTAAGCATGGTAACCACCAAAACTCCCAAGTGATGTCATGTAAAATTTTGAATAGGCTTATACGACCAGTAACTAGAAACTTAAAGTAGAGGTGGTCACCACTCTTTGGGACTTTCAGAGGGAGGAGGTATGTGCAGACATGAAAGGAAGCACAGGAACCCATCACATCTTGACTCTTCCTCAGGCACCAGAATCATATCAGCTTAGAGTGCAAACAACTGGGCCCAGTTTCAGGTAGTGACTGGATTTATTGGGTCTGACCAAGAATGGGGAGCTGTGAACTTTATTAGCACCTGCTGAGGACCTAATGGATATCTGAATTCTGATTTGTACAACAGTATATCTGACCACTGATTGCTATGCTATCTTGTAATGTGCCAAATGGCAATGTTATCTAGTCAGTAATAAACATTAATATTAATAAATAAAGTAAATCTAGTTAAATATATGTGTGGGTATATTTCATATATATTTTTGTGCATATATGTGTATATATTCATACATATGTATACATATATACACAGAGCATTCCAAAAGTCTTAGAGTAGCTTTAAGCTATTAAAGTTTGAAATTGCACTAAGTCACATTTAGGACACCATGTTCTGTGTCTATGTGCTTGTGTGCCTGTGTCTGTACGTAGGTATTCATTGGCTTTAATCTTGATTGAGCTCACTCAGCAGTCTGAAGATACTGTAGATTTTTTATAGTTGATATAAAAGATGATGCTTGCTCCTTCAAGGTGCTAACTTCTTGTCCCAGATATGTCCTTTCTTCTAAGGAGATCTCCCTACCAAGCAATCTAGCTTTTGTTTGCTGAGGTCGATTTGTGGGAGAAGGCAAAATCATGGGGGAGGGAGTGCTTTCAGAGGATTCACCCCACCATCACTGTAACATTGGGTATGTTTTTCAAAAATTAATTTTATTAATATCTTCTGGAATTTTTATACAACCTCCATTTCTCATTGTATCCCTGCATCTACCCCTCCCTGAGAGCAGTCCTTTATAATAAATAATTTTAAAAGAAGAATTAAGGGGAAAAAATGTTCTACAAACCTAACCAACATTTCAACAAAGTCTGATGGTATATTCAGTGTTCCACGCCCATGGCCACCCATCTCTGTGAGAAAACTATGTGGAGATATCTCTCTTCCTATCACTTCTTTTGAGACAAGCCTGGTGATTATAATTTACAGTATTCAGTTTTTTAAAAAAATACATATTTTTAATATCTTTTGTTTTTATGTCACCTAAATTCCCTCTTGTATTCTCCCTTTTTCCTCCCAGAGAGCCATCCCTTATAACAAAGAATTTTAACAAAAAAGAAAAAGAGAAAGAAGAAAAAAATCAGCAACATTTATCAATAACTGGAAAAATTCTGACACCATATTTACTGTTCCAAATCTATGACCTCCCCATCAATTCTGCAAAGGAGTGGGGGAGGTGTCTTTTTATATCTCTTCTTTGGGGCCAAATTTGTTCTTAGTAATTTTGCAATGTTTATTTTCAATTGTTTTATAATTGTCCTTTCAATTTCTATATATTTTATTATGTATTAATACATATTTCTATTTTTGTGTCATTTTGACTATGGTTTTACTGATTTTGTTTATTTCACTTTGGATCAGTTTATATGTCTTTCTATGTTTCTCCATATTCATCATATACACAGTATTCCATCATATTTCTGTACCATAACTTGTTTCACCATTTTCTAGTTGATGGGTATCTACATTGTTGCTAATTCCTTGCTACCACAAAAAAAAAGAAGGTTGCTATAAATATTTTGATGTGTATGTTGTCTTTTTTGTGGAATCTCTTGGTTAAAGGATATGAACATTTTAATTACTTTTTTAGCATCATTCAAAATCACTTTCCAGAATGATTAGAGCAATTCACAGTTCCACCAATCAGTATGCCCAGTCTTTCCATAATCCCACCAACTTTAATTATTCTTGTCTTTTGTTATCTTTGACAATTTTGCAGCATTGCATGTGTTGGTCTCTATTATGAATAGTTGGTAAGGGTATACATAGGAGATAAGTAGAAATATCATATGAACTCACTGAATGTACCCTTCTATTCTGGTATCTCTGGGAATACTTTGGAGAAATTTCAGTAGATTGGTGACAGTTCCTGTGCTCTGAAACATGTGTAGATACCAAGCTGGAGAAATGTTGATTCAAGGGAGATGTATGGAATTGTTGGGGCATATATTAGATAGGCAGGGAGTAGGACACATAAGATAGGAGACAGTAGCAAAAATATGTGAAAGTTACTAAGCTCAGAGAGGAGTTACTACTTCCACTTCATTCTTACTCTACTGTTTTTCTACCTCTAGCTTTGAGAACAATAATAAAATAATCAACACTTGCTGTCTTGGGAGAGAACTGTCAATCAATTGCCCTGAATCCACTTATAATCTTTGTTAAGTTCTCAGACCAAATCACCCCTCCCTGGCAATAATTGCCTATTTGTGTTGTATTCTTCCTTCACAATGTAAGCTCTTGGAAGTTAGAGATTGTCTTGCTTCTTGTACTTGTGTCCGCTAGAATGTAGTAAGGAGATTAGTAGGGTAGAGAGCTGGATGGAATATGAAGTATTAGAGATGGGTGTGAAGAATGATGATGTTCACAATGATGTTGGAAACATGTCCCCATGGTTCCTTGCTCCTTCCTGAGGCAAGCAAACTGGTGGCTGACTGTTTCTTGTATTGTAGGGGGTACCATCATAATTTTCCACAATCATCTTGAGGAACCCATCAATGTTACTCATTAGGGAGCCATTCTATTATATTACAAGACATTCCCTCTAAGAAAGGAAGTGGCCCAGTAGGCAGTCTAATCATTCAGTCATGGTGACATGTCTTAGCTCAAGCTGTAGTGAGTTCCCATGGGTCTATGAAGAATTTTATTTGTTCATGAAGTTCTGTGAGTTCCACTTCCACTATGCATTTGAGATGTTTTCTGTGCTGGGATAGGGATGGATATCTGCCTCAGCCTACTTTCAATACTACTGTATTATAGCTCTATGTATTGTTATCTTATCCTTCTACCATACTATGAACTCCATGAGGACAGAGACTGCCATCTTTGTATTTTTCTCAGTGCCTAAACCAGTGATTTGCACAAAGTAAGCACTTACTAAATGTTTGTTGCAATTTTATCATACTGTATTCATTCCCTTCCCACAAAGTTCTTGAGGTTTTCCCCGAACTTGGTTTTGCTCCACTGCTTAAGAAATTTATACACGCACATACATATATAATATCTATCAATCTATCAATCTATCTGTCTGTCTGTCTGTCTATCTAATCTATTTATCCTCCAGTCTCTTACTGAGGGAGCTATCTTGTCCTTCTATTATTGGTAGGATAAGTTTTATTTAGGTATGATTGAACAATATTTTTATGTTCCTAGGTGTAGGAGGAAGTTGGATGGAATGTGTGCTGAGTATAAGTGGGTGTGAGAGAAAGTCAGTAATCCTGGGGGAAGAGTGGGATTCATGTATTCATCCCTCCTAACCTTTGCCTCTTAGAACCCTAGCTTTCTTTCAAAGTTTAGCCCAAATTATTACCCCTTCTGAGGCCTTCCCTGAACTTCACCAGCTCTTAGTGCCTCCCCCAAATAACTTTGCATTCATTTTGTACATATTTATTTATGCTCATGTTGTCTCTCTTAGTAATAATAGCACTTACAAAGCACTATAAGCTTTACAGAACACATAGAAATTATTTTATCCTCACAACAGCTGAAAAGAAGGTACTATTATTACCCTCATCTTACAGATGAGGAAACTGAGTGAGAGGTTAAGCAACTTGCCCAGAGTTATATAGTTATTAGTAAAGACCCAAAGCAGGATTCAGACTCAGTTCTTCCTGACTCTAAATCCAGCACTCTATCCATTATGCCCTCTGGAATGGAACTTCCTTGAGAGGATCAACTGTTTCATTATTTTCCCTTTGTATCCCTAGTGGCTGGCATATAGCGGAGGCTTTGTTATTCTTTTAAGATATATGTCTACTGCTTGCCTTCTATATGTCAGGCATCATCTAAGTTTTTCAAATACAAAGCCAAAAATAGCAACAATGACAACAATAACAATGACATTCCCAGCTCTCAGAGAGCTTACATTCTATTTGGGGTGAGAGAGGGAAACAATATGTACACAGATAAAGAAAAAATACAAATAAAGTAAGTACAAAGTAATTTAGATGTAGAGGGCTTTGGCAACTAGGGAATCAGAATAGGCCTTGTTAGGAAGTAGCACTAAAGGAAGCTTCTTTAGGAGTATGCTGACACGGTCACACTTTAGACTTTACTTGCTTTTCAAAAAAATTATATTTTTCCAATTTCCAATTGTAAAAATAATTTTTAACATTCATTTTGTAAAATTTCAAATTCCCAATTCTCTACCTCCTGCCCCTTCCCCCTCCTTGAGAAGGCAAGCAGTTCGATGTAGATTATACATGTGCAGTCACGCAAAACGTTATTTCCATATTAGCCATGTTGCAAAAGAAAACAAAAATCCCCCCCCAAAAAACCCAAGAAAAATAAAGTTTTCAAAAAGTATGCTTTGATTTGCATTCAGACTCCATCAATTTTTTCTCTGGAGATGGATAGAATTTATCCTAAGTCTTTCAGAATTGTCTTAGATCGTTGTATTGCTGAGAACAGTCATTCAGAGTTGAGCACTATACAGTATTGCTGATACTATATACTGTGTTTCTTTGGTTTTTCTCATTTCACTTTGCATCTATTCATATAAATCTTTCCAGATTTTTCTCAAAGCATCCTGCTTAGCATTTCTTATAGCACAATAAATATTCCATCACAATTGTATACCACAGCTCGTGCAGCCATTCCTCAATTGATGAGCATCCCCTCAATTTCTAATTCTTTGCTACCACAAAAATAACTGCTATATTTTTGTACATATAGGTCCTTTTCCTTTTTAAAAAAATTTTTCTTTTTTTTTTTGGAATTATTGTTCATCCTTTATTTTCGTTTTTTAAAAATATAAATTTATTTATTTTTAGTTTTCGATATTTACTTCCACAAGATTTTGATTTCCAAATTTTCACCCCATCTCACCCCTCCCCCCACCCCAAGATGGCATGCATTCTGAATATCCCTTCCCCTAGTCTGTCCTCTCTTCTATCTCTCCTCCCCTTATCTTATCCCCTTCCCCTTCTATTTTCCTATAGGGCAGGATAGACTTCTGTACCCCATTTCCTGTATTTCTTATTTCCCAGTAGCATGTGAAAACATTTTTTTTAAACATATGTTTTTAAAACTTTAGGTTTCAAATTTTCTCCCTTCCTCCCTCCCTGCCCACCCTCATTGAAAAGGCAAGCCACTCAGTATAGGTTATACATGTGCAGTTATGCAAAACACTTCCACAGGAGACATGTTGTAAAAAACTAACTCTATTTCCTTTAATCCTATCCTGCCCTCCTATTTATTCTATTCTTTCTTTTGACCCTGTCCCTCCTCAGAAGTATTTGCTTCTGATTACCCCCTTTCCAAATCTGCCCTTCTCTCTATCATCCCCCTGCTCTCTTGTCCCCTTCTTCCCCTATTTTCCCATAGGGTAAGACAGATTTCCATACCCAATTGAATGTGTATGTTATTCCCTCCTTAAGCCAAATCCTATGAGAACAAGATTCACTCATTCCCTCTCACCTTCCCCCATTTCCCCTCCATTGTAAGAGCATTTTCTTTTCTGTGTTTTATATTTTTTGTAAGATAATTTACCCCATTCTACCTCTCCTTTTCTTCTTCGAGTATAATCCTGTCTCATCCCTTAATTTTATTCTCCAGATATGACCCCTTAATCTTCAATTCACCTTGTGCCACCTATCTATCTAGCTATCTACACATACATACAAATTTTTTCCTCCAACTACCCTAATATTTGACAAAGGTCTCATGAGTTATAAATATCATCTTTCCATGCAGGAATGTTAACAGTTCAACCTTAATAAATCTCTTATGATTTCTCTTTCATGTTTACTTTCTTCATGTTCCTCTTGAGTCTTATATTTGAAAGTTAAATTTTCTACTCAGCTCTGGTCTTTTCATCAAGAATGCTTGAAAGTCCTCTATTTCACTGAATGACCATTTTTCCTCCTGGAGGATTATACTCAGTTTTGCTGGCTAGGTGATTCTTGGTTGTAATCCTATCTCCTTTGCCCTCTGGAATATTATATTCCATGCCCTGTGGTCCTTTAATGTAGAAACTGCTAAATCTTTTGTTATCCTGATTGTGTTTCCACAGTACTTGAATTGTTTCTTTCTGGCAGCTTGTAATATTTTCTCCTTGACCTGGGAACTCTGGAATTTGGCTACAATTATCAAGGAAAACTGCCCTGATATATTAAAACCAGAGGGCAAAATAGAAATTGAAAAAAAATTTCTTTGGAATATAGATCTAGTAGTGATGTTGCTGGGTCAAAGGATATACACAGTTTTATAGCCTGTGGTGTATAATTCCAAATTGTTCTCCAGAATGGTTGGATCAGTTCACAGTGCCATCAAGAGTGCACGTGTCCCAATTTTTCCACATCCCCTCCAACATTTGTCATTTTACTTTTCAATCATATTATTCAATATGATAGCTGTACAGTGGTAACTGTTGTTTCAGTTTGTCTTTAATCAATAATGAGTTAAATCATTTTTATATAACGATAGCTAGTTCCGATTTCTTCTTCTGAAAACTGCCTGTTCATATCCTTTGACCATTTATCAATTGGGGAATGACTCATATTCTTATAAATTTGACTCAGTTCTCTATATAGTTGAGAAATGAGGCCTTTACCAGAGAAAATTCCCGTAAAAATTCCCCCCACCAATTTTCTGCTTTCCTTCTAATCTTGGCTGCATTTGTCTTTGTTTGTGCAAAACCTTTTTTTGCACAGGCAGTTTTCAGATGAAGAAATTAAAGCTATATATAGTCATATGAAAAAAATGCTCTAAATCACTATTGATTAGAGAAATGCAAATCAAAACAACTCTGAGGTACCATCTCACACCCATCAGATTGGCTAACGTGACAAAACAGGAAAATCACAAATGTTGGAGAAGATGTGGGAAAATTGGAACACTGATGTATTGTTGGTAGAGTTATGAAGTGATTCAGCCATTCTGAAGAACAATTTGAAACTATGCCCAAAAGGCTGTAAAACTGTGCATACCCTTTGACCTAACAATACCACTTCTAGGTCTATATCCCAAAGAGATCATAAAAATGGGAAAAGGACTCACACATACAAAAATATTTATAGCAGCTCTTTTTGTTGCATCTAAGAATTGGAAATTGAGGGGACCCCCATCAATTGGGAAATGGCTGAACAAGCGCTGGTATATGAATGTAATGCAATATCATTGTTCTATAAGAAATGATGAGCAGGCTAACTTCAGAAAAGCCTGGAAAGACTTGCATGGACTGATGCTGAGTAAAGTGAGCAGAACCAGGAGAACATTGTACACAGTAACAGTAACATTGTGCAGTGACTTATTTTGATAGACTTAGCTCTTCTCAGCAATGCAAGGATCTAAGACAACTCTGAAAGGCTCATGAGGGAAAATGCTATCCACATCCAGAAAAAGAACTATTGAGTCTGAGTGCAGATCAAAGCATACTATTTGCTCTGTTTCTCTCTCTTATTTTTGTTTTGTTTCTTCTTTCTTGTGGTTTCTCCCATTGGTTTTAATTCTTCTTTACAATATGACTAATGTAAAAACATGTTTAATGTGAATGTATATATAGAGCCTATATCAGGTTGCATTCTGTCTTGGGAGGTGGGAGCGGAGGCAGGGGGAGAAAATTTAGAACTCATAATCTTATGGAAGTGAATGTTGAAAACTAAAAATAAATAAAATAATTAAAATGTAAAAATCATCCATTTTACTTCCTGTAATACTCTCTACCTCTTGTTTGGTCACAAATTCTTCCCTTCTCTAAAGCACAGTTGATTCATAAATGTTGAATTGAAGAGGTAAAAAAGATCACTACCTATGTGACCTTAAGCAATTCATGATCTCTCTGGGCCTTAGTTTTCTTATTTGTAAAATGAAAGGAGGTTAGACTACATAATTTCTAAGGTCCCTTTCAACTCAAAATCTATAAAATGAGGTCAGACTGTATGATCTTTGAGGTCCATTCCAACTCTATATTTATTATCCTAAGCTCTATAATCCTGTGATTTAGCACAACTTGATAAAACCACCCTTCTTATGATTGGACTGGTATTTATGGGCCCTTGTCAACCAGGCCACAGCCTATAGATAAGTTGCAGAGAACCATAGAGAATGGATATGTAAGTCAATTCTATCCCATACAGACACAGATATATGTTACATAGATACAAATATACATGAAAAATTGTTGCTACCTAATAAAATTATTTTTAATGTTTATTCTTTTCTTTTTAAATGTGTTATTTGTATCTTTTTATATCTTTTATTTCTTTAAATATATACCTTTCCCTTCTCCTTCCCAGAGCCATCCCTTGTAACAAAGAATATGATATAATAATAGTCTATTACATTCACATACCACAATTTGAATGTTTCCCAACTGGTGGGCATCTAATCTGTTTCCAATTCTTTTCTGCTCCAAAATGTGCGGCTTTAAATATTTTGGGAAAATGTGGGACCTTTCTAGCTTTGACCTGCTTGGGATATATGACTAGAAGTAGGATATTTGGGTAAAAGGAAATAGATAGTTTAGGCACTTCCTTAGCCCAGTTCTAAAGGTCTTTTAATAACCTTTGGGAAATAGCTTGGTGGTCTTAGTACAGTTCCTCATAATGGAAGTGAATTATTACCAACTTTATTGATCAACTCAAGGATCTTACTGACTTTGAAAACTTAATTGCCCTTTAAGATTCTCTGATAAAGTAGGACAAAAATCTACACTGGCAAGTCTCCACAGAGTCCTTGATTATTAATCTTATGGTTTTCATTGCTGTAGGTACTAGTTCACCAAGCTGTTTGCTTATGGATTCAGTGGAGGAAAGGTGCCTTACATTCATTCCCACCTTCTTCGCTTTGTTGAAAAGACAATAATCTGGATGTCCCACACTGCAGCATGTCCCAAAAGTCTTAGATTTAAAGTCTTAGCCACCTTAAACTTTAGTAGCTGAGAACTTCAGACTTTTGAGACACCCTGTGATTCCATGATGAGGTGACAATTCCAAAATGATTTTTATTTTAAGCTGCCAAACAGGATTCTCATTCTTGAGGTAAGAGGCCAATAGGTATGATGGGCTACTCTTTTACCTAGTCCCTCAGGCCAGGGACAGGATTAACTTTAAGGGTTTGAAAAATGCTTCCATGATTTTGATAGGTATATTAGGTTACATATGCAACTTACACTTGCATACCAGTGCAAAGAAGCATGTACAAGCAGGTTATAATTGCTTGATTTCCATACACGACTGGATGTACCTGAAAATTGGCAAGTGTTTTTGTTTGCTTTTAAATTAAGCACTAAGGTAAACACACACACACACACACACACACACACACACACACACAGCATTCGCACGCTATGAAGATGGAAAGGATAGCCCTTCTACTCTCCAGTTCTTTGAAACAAAACATTTCCCCTCATGGTTAGCCAAATGTTTAATTCCTGACTCTTTACCAAAATAAAATAAATGTACCTGCAAATGTCTATTTTTGTCTTCAAGTTATAAGGACGTTAGTATATCTTTTCTCTTGCTGTAACCCCTGACAAATAGCAGGAAGTCTAAAACTAGAGTTTTATTCCAAAAGGAGATACAGGTGGGAACAGGGTGGAGAAGCACACCTTATATTTAGGTGTTCTGAATGTTTGGCACCAGACTCCTGAAAATTTAACTCCTTAGTCAATGAGAATGGTATTTTGACCATGGAGAGACACTTGGCAAGCTAAGGGCTTGTTTTATGCAACAGCTTCTTGAAGGATTTCTGTGAAGAGATTCCAGGTTTTCTGAAGCGCCTGTGTGAATCATTCAGCTTTCTCTCGGTGTATCTAAAACAATAAAAATGCAACATCTAAAAAATCCTGCCTACTGACTTTCTTTTGTATGTTAAATTCTATGATGATGAAGACTCAGTGAGTGAGGGATCTAGCTTGTGTCCTGGCTTCTGCCCTAGTCTGTGTCTACTGGTGTCTGTCAACCTGTTCATAGGATTTAGAGCTGAAAGGGACTTCAGAAGTCATCTATTTCAACCCTTTTGTTTAACGTACTGAGAGAAAATGTAGGCTGGAAATGGAGGTTAGGTAATTTGCCTGAGGTTACCCAAATAATAAGTAGCAGAGTCAGGATTCTACTTTAGGGCTTTTGATTTCAATTCTATTATCTGGACCAGTATCTAGGCCTCAAGATTTCTCTCCTTCAAATGTCCTTCAATTCCTCCCCAACTTTTCTTCTCTGTATTCAACCTGTGGCCTACATCATTAGTCCAAGAACCTCCAAATCACCTACACGATTTTCTTCACCTTCTTATTTGACTCTTCATCTCTTAGGTGACTCCTGCTACGGTCTTCTCTCAATGAAGTAGAAAGTAGCTATGTCAGAAGCTCACTATCTTTCATAAATGAACAGATGGAAAATCCCCATATTATGAACTGAGACATCAAAGTATCCTTGAGAATTCAATAAACAAATTGCATTGGAATTGGACCATTCTCACAGATTGAGCTGTTGTCTATATGTAACATTCAGAGGATCATAGGCTCAGAGCAGGGGTCTTAACCTGAAATCTGAATTTTAAATATGTGTATTTATATATACATATATATGTAACTATATTTCAACACAACTTCCTTTGTAATCCTCTGTGTCTTATTTTATGCATTTACAATATTATTCAGAGAAAGGGTCTATAGGGTTCACCAGACTGCTTCTGAGTTGCCATATTATATCCTCTCTACATTTACATCATCTCTGATGTATGTCCTCTTCCCTGTACTCACTCAGCCACATCTGTGGTTCAAGCCTTCATCACCTCTTGCATGGACTATTGCCATATCTCCTGAATTGGTATCCTTGCCTTAATTCCCCCCATCTCACACACATATACACTCTACTTTATCCTCCATACAGCTGACCAATTCTACTAGTTATTTTACTAGTATTTTACTAGTATTTAGATCTAACCATGTCACCACTCTTGCTTGATAAACTCAAGTGATTTCCTGTTTTTTCCAGATCAGATATAAAGTTCTTTGGTATTTAAAGCTCTTCATAACATCGCCCTTTGCTACTTTTTCAGGCTTCTCATGCTTTCTTCCCTTTTGCACTCTCTATGATCCATCCTGACTGGTCTGCTTGCTGTTCTTTATACATAATACTCCCATCTTCCATCTCTGGGCCATTGCCCTGGCTTCCTTCAAGAATAAGCTCAAACCCTGCCTTCTGAAAGAGACCCTTCTTTGTCTGCTTGACTACTACATCCTTCTACTCTAATCTACTCTGGATGTGTGTTGAACGTTGAATATGCTTAATTATTTACATGTTATACTGTAAGCTAGAATATAAGGTCCTTGAGGTTAGAGACTTTTTTGCTTTTCTTTGTATCTCTATTGCTTAAATAACTAGGTGGCACAATGAATAAACTACTAGGCCTAGACTGAGGAAGATCTGAATTCAAATCCAGCCTCAGAAACTTCCTAACTGTGTCACCCTGGGCAAGTAACTTGACCTGCCTGTCTCAATTTCCTCAACTGTAAAATGGAGATATTAGTAGCACCTGTTTTATAGGGTTATTTTCAATATCAAATGAGATAATATTTGTAAAGCACTTAGCTCAGTGCCTGGCACGTAGTAGGTGTTTAATAGATGCTTATTCCTTTCCCCCACTTAATATAGCTACTGACACGTAGTAAGTGGTTTATTAATGTTTTTTGATAGATGGATTGGAAGATGGAAGGCTGGAAGACTGTTACACAGAGGAGAATGAGGAAGAAAAGGGCAGCTGAATATTTAGAGCTTAAAAACATATTTGAAGTAGAAGGGAGGACTGCTTAAGAGGAAGGAGATGGCTGCTCTGAGGAGACAGCTGCTTGTTTAATAAAGAGTGATAGAGCAGTACTACAGCTCTTAGTTAAGAGCTAATCCAGTAAGGGGCAGAGAAAGACTCAGAGAGTAGTAGTTGATGATTGCCTCCTCGGGGGTACTGAGGCAGCTATTTGTTAACTTGATAACAATAATAGAGAGGTTTAGTGTTTTCCTGGGGCACATATCCAAGACATAACAGAGAACCTCCTAAGACTTATCAAAACAGATGTCAACTACCTACTTCTGTGCTTCCCATGGGCACAAATGACAATGCCTGAAGGAACCTGGAAAGTATTGCCAATGACTATGAAGTCTTGGGCAAGAAACTGAAGACCAGTGAGGTGTAATCTGTCTTTTTCTTGCTGTTGCCCATTGAAGGTAAAAGATTCAAAGGAGAAAAGTTGATATGGCAAGTGAACAGCTTGCTAAGAATGTGGTGTGTGAGAAATGGGATTTGAGCATCTTCACCACAGCTTAAATTAAAATAAAATAAGCGTGACGGGTTCCTTTGGCATTGATGGAATGCACCTAACAAAGGTTAAAAATGCATTTACCAGGTATCTTGCAAATCTAATTAAAAGGGCATTAAACTGAAAAAAAAAACAGGGAAGAAGCAGAATATGTACATATATATATATATATATATATATATATATATATATATACACACACACACACACACATATATCCATAGCTATCTATATATGTATATGTCTATTCATAGATATATCTATATCTATACATATAGATTGTATATCCTAATCTAGATACCATAGAGAGCAGAGGGAAGAGAAAGAGAACAAGGACTTATTATGTCTAATATGTACCAGGAACTGTGCCAAACTCTTTATAAATATTACCTCATTTGATCCTCACAACACCCCAGAGAGGTATTGATATGATTCTGATTTTACAGTTGAGGAAACTGAGGAAGACATAGGTTGAGTGACTTGCTGAGGATTATACAGCTAGTAAACATATGAGGCTGAATTAGAACTCAGGTTTTCCTGACTCCAAAGCTGGTGCTTATGCCACTTAGAATCCTTGGCTACAATGAAAGAATGAGACTGATAGTAAACATCCAGAAATTTATAAGTGACAAAATCCCCCCCCAAAAAGTGAGCCAGTAGTAAGTCTCCTGCTCCCAAATGTCTATAAACAGCTGCCCAAAGTTCAAGTAACAAACAAGAGGAACTCAAAATCCTGATGCAAGAAGGAAAATTTGATCTTGTAGGTATCACTGAGACTTGGTGGGGGTGAAACCATAACTGGAATATGGCCATAGATGAATATATGCATTCTTCAAAAGAGATAAGCTAGATAAAAGAGTTGGGGTGGGGGGAGGGGAAAGGAGTAACATTGTATATTAATGTGAGGAAATCCAGAACCTCAAAGAAGGATGTATGGTGGAGAGCATTTGGGTGAAGTTCTATGGAAGAAACAAGAGATTTTTGACATTGGAGTACACTATAGACTGCCTGGACATTTGTCTTCAGGCTGTCCTCTTGACCTCCTCTATCATGAGATCTTTACCTAAAACCTCAGCTTAGCCCTGGACTTCACACATTGGGAGTACTTTCTGCTCCTGTGGCCTCTCACTCTCATCAGAGGGTTCTTCCCAGAACCTCCATTTAAGGAAGACACCCAGATCAGACATGTTATATTCCTCTTCAGGCTTCCTACTATGCCTCTGAGCCTAATACCTCTGTCTCCTCACTTCCTTCCCTTTTCAGCATCATTTTATGTGTTCTCTCTTCCCCCATTAGACTGTAAGTTCCTTGAGGACAGGGACTGTCTCTCTTCCTTTTTGTATTCTCAGTGCTTTGCACAGAGTAAGTGCTTAATTAATAGTAGTTGACTGATTAGATGCAATGAAGAAACAGATGAGGAGTTTGGCATCAGATCACAAGTCTGACACAGAGGTATGGTCTAGTAAGTGATGAGGGACTTCACTTATCTAGATATTTGCTGAAGTTCCCTCTGATAAAAACAGAGCAGCTAATAGCTTTTTTATTTTCCTTAATGATAATTTCATCATTCAAAATATGGA